>NC_082732.1:21349495-21659474 GCF_030144855.1 Hypanus sabinus
TGCAATATCAAATGCCTCAAGAGCTACCGATATCCTAATCCTACCATCCTAATCATGGACAGTCTCCATTTCAATTGCTGCAACGCCTGCTTCCATCTGGAGGAGAGAATTCCAGATTGCCACCTTTAAACACCTTCATAATTCTGCTTCTGAATTCTCTCGCCTGAAGTTTGCGGGCTCTTGTTCTGCATGTGAAATAACTTCCTCCCAGCAGGCTTATCAGCTGAATGGCATCACCCTTCAACTTTCAAACCACGTGGTTACGAGTGTCACGTTTGAGCAGCCTCAGGTCACAATTTGACCCGTGCAGCTCACCAATCATTACGTGAATCGGTATCCAACGGAACCTTATCAAAATCTTTCGCCAACCCCGAGAGGATCAAGGCCAACGTTCCCCAAGCCTTTCTGGGTGCTTCTTAGACCTCAGCACTAGCTATCCATGTAGTTGGCCACGCATCCTCTGGCTCAAAGTTCAAAGTAAGTTTATTATCAAGGTCTGTCACCATGTTCTACTCTGGAGATTCATTTTCTTGCAGGTATTCACAGTAAAATAAAGGAATATAATAGAATCAGTGAGAAACCACTCACAAACCAAGACTGATGAGCAACCAATGTGCAAAACAAAAGACCAAATAGACAAATGGAAAAGTAATACTGAGAACATGAATTGCAGGGTACTTGGGCGTGGTTCCATACATTGAATTGAGTAAAGTTTTCCCATTGGTTCAAGAGCAGCTTTCTCTCTGGTTTTTTTTACCATTGCTCGGAGCAGGAGATGTTAACACAGCCTGAAAACTGCACGTCACATTATATAAAAGACAGTCCCAGCTGCACAGCGACAAAGGCTTGGTGTAGGGGAGCATTTCAGCACAGAGGGTACAGGATTGAGGAGGCCAATGCTTGAAGGATAATAACTCTTGCTGAAATTGATGCTGTGGGACCCAGTGGTCCTGCACCTCCTTCCTGGCGGCAGCAGTGAGAAGAGAGCATGGCCTGGATGGTGGCAGTCCTTGATAATGGAGGCTCCTTTCTTGTGGTAGCGCTTGTGCAGATGTGCCCAATGGTGGGTGCAATGGCTGAAACAGTTCTCACCTTCTCCGTTTCCTGCCCACAGTACCTCGACCTGGTGAAAGCTCTCTCAAGCCTGCTCAACGTGAAGGAGCTATCGGGCTCACTGTCTCTGAAGCACGTTCCGCAGGACGAGAGGGAGAGCTTGGGGAAAGCCCGGCAGAGAGATGTGCACCTGCTGAATGGTTGCATCCGTCAGCTGAAGACCCAACTGGTGAGGAAAGACGAACTCCTGGGAAGTTACGAGAAAGACCTGGAACAGCTGAGGTAAATGGGAAAAGTCCAGCAGCTTCTCCCTTCCCTGTTCCAATGTTGTTTGGCATAATCTGGAAAACGGTTAACATTTACATTTAAATCTTTGGCCCCTTTATTTCTAGACTTTGTAATTACCAGTATTCAGTGGCATTTTTAGTGCCCATCTTACTAGAATGCCCATGTATCTTTCAACTCCAGGACAAGGAGTATTTGCCGGTTTAATTTCCTCCCTCTTTGCAATGGCAGATAATGACCTCTGAATTTCCAAAAACCAAATTTGTCTCTAAGACTATAAATCCTGTGATGACTTCAACACTTTCCTGTTTGATATCATCAACTGATAGAACCTCATTATGCTGAGTTTCAGAGTCAAAGTCAGGTAGTTATATGAGAAATAGTGGTCACAACACACTAAGTACCCCCACCATCTACCTCCCCACCTCACTGACATAGCTCACCCAGCGGGTTGTTTGTGCACTCTGTCCTCAGCTGGTTCCCCAATATTTCCCGCTGGACCCCCACAAAATCCAGTTCAACCACCAGTGTGGCTAGAGAGGTCATTTCAATATCAAAGGTGGATGGAATGGTGGGAAGGGAGAGGAGTGGTGGTTTAAAATGCACATGCGTGTGCACACACACGCACACACGCTCACTCTCACACGCACGCTCACTCACTCTCACACACACATGCACGCTCACTCACTCTCACAGATTTGCCTCCTTAAGGTCTAATTACTCACTTGGCAGATAGGACTTGCAATATTTAAATGACACTTAGTGTCGCAGATTCTCTCAATGGTTCTATTTAATATCTCTGCTAACAGGTTCACTGTGAAATTTGGCAGCATAAAAGACGGGAATTGCCAGATCCAGGAGGGAAATGATTTCCCAGCACAGCAGCAGTGTTTTCCCATTGAATCACTCTACCCTCTCACTGCCCTCCCCAACACCGTCCAGTTCACAAGAAAAATCACCATGGATGGACTTCCTTGTTATTGTCTCCCCTACTTACTCCAAACCAAACCTTCCTTCACACCATTCCCCCCGTCTATAAGTCCCCCCATCCTCTACAACTCTCCCCCTCTCTGTAATAACCCCCATCCTCTACAACTCTCCCCGTCTGTAATTCCCCCCATACTCTACAACTCTCCCCTCTCTGTAATCCCCCATCCTCTACAACTCTCCCCCTCTCTGTAATCACCCCTCCTCTACAACTCTCCCTCTCTCTGTAATCCCCATCCTCTACAACTCTCCCCCTCTCTGTAATCCCCCATCCTCTACAACTCTCCCCTCTCTGTAATCCCCCATCCTCTACAACTCTCCCCTCTCTGTAATCCCTCCCATCCTCTACAACTCTCCCCCTCTCTGTAATCCCCCCCTCCTCTACAACTCTCCCCCTCTCTGTAATCCCCCCTCCTCTACAACTCTCCCCCTCTCTGTAATCCCCCATCCTCTACAACTCTCCCCCTCTCTGTAATCCCCCATCCTCTACAACTCTCCCCCTCTCTGTAATCCCCCATCCTCTACAACTCTCCCCTCTCTGTAATCCCTCCCATCCTCTACAACTCTCCCCGTCTGTAATCCCCCATCCTCTACAACTCTCCCCCTCTCTGTAATCCCCCCCTCCTCTACAACTCTCCCCCTCTCTGTAATCCCTCCCATCCTCTACAACTCTTCCCGCCTGTAATCCCCCATCCTCTACAACTCTCCCCTCTCTGTAATCCCCCCATCCTCTACAACTCTCCCCCTCTCTGTAATCCCCCCCATACTCTACAACTCTCCCCGTCTGTAATCCCCCCCATACTCTACAACTCTCCCCGTCTGTAATCCCCCCCATCCTCTACAACTCTCCCCCTCTCTGTAATCCCCCATCCTCTACAACTCTCCCCCTCTCTGTAATCCCCCCATACTCTACAACTCTCCCCCTCTCTGTAATTCCCCATCCTCTACAACTCTCCCCTCTCTGTAATCCCCCATCCTCTACAACTCTCCCCCTCTCTGTAATCCCCCATCCTCTACAACTCTCCCCCTCTCTGTAATCCCCCATCCTCTACAACTCTCCCCTCTCTGTAATCCCCCATCCTCTACAACTCTCCCCCTCTCTGTAATGCCCCATCCTCTACAACTCTCCCCTCTCTGTAATCCCCCCGTACTCTACAACTCTCCCCCTCTCTGTAATCCCTCCCATCCTCTACAACTCTCCCCCTCTCGGTAATCCCCCATCCTCTACAACTCTCCCCTCTCTGTAATCCCCCATCCTCTACAACTCTCCCCTCTCTGTAATCCCCCATCCTCTACAACTCTCCCCCTCTCTGTAATCCCCCATCCTCTACAACTCTCCCCCTCTCTGTAATCCCCCCATACTCTACAACTCTCCCCCTCTCTGTAATCCCCCATCCTCTACAACTCTCCCCCTCTCTGTAATCCCCCATCTTCTACAACTCTCCCCTCTCTGTAATCCCCCCATACTCTACAACTCTCCCCCTCTCTGTAATCCCTCCCATCCTCTACAACTCTCCCCCTCTCGGTAATCCCCCATCCTCTACAACTCTCCCCTCTCTGTAATCCCCCATCCTCTACAACTCTCCCCCTCTCTGTAATCCCCCATCCTCTACAACTCTCCCCTCTCTGTAATCCCCCATACTCTACAACTCTCCCCCTCTCTGTAATCCCCCATACTCTACATCTCTCCCCTCTGTAATCCCCCATCCTCTACAACTCTCCCCCTCTCTGTAATCCCCCATACTCTACAACTCTCCCCCTCTCTGTAATCCCCCCTCCTCTACAACTTTCCCCCTCTCTGTAATCCCCCATACTCTACAACTCTCCCCTCTGTAATCCCCCATACTCTACAACTCTCCCCTCTGTAATCCCCCATACTCTACAACTCTCCCCCTCTCTGTAATCCCTCCCATCCTCTACAACTCTCCCCCTCTCTGTAATCCCCCCCTCCTCTACAACTCTCCCCCTCTCTGTAATCCCCCATACTCTACAACTCTCCCCTCTGTAATCCCCCATCCTCTACAACTCTCCCCTCTCTGTAATCCCCCATACTCTACAACTCTCCCCCTCTCTGTAATCCCTCCCATCCTCTACAACTCTCCCCCTCTCGGTAATCCCCCATCCTCTACAACTCTCCCCTCTCTGTAATCCCCCACCCTCTACAACTCTCCCCTCTCTGTAATCCCCCATCCTCTACAACTCTCCCCCTCTCTGTAATCCCCCATCCTCTACAACTCTCCCCCTCTCTGTAATCCCCCCATACTCTACAACTCTCCCCCTCTCTGTAATCCCCCATCCTCTACAACTCTCCCCTCTCTGTAATCCCCCATCCTCTACAACTCTCCCCTCTCTGTAATCCCCCCATACTCTACAACTCTCCCCCTCTCTGTAATCCCTCCCATCCTCTACAACTCTCCCCCTCTCGGTAATCCCCCATCCTCTACAACTCTCCCCTCTCTGTAATCCCCCATCCTCTACAACTCTCCCCCTCTCTGTAATCCCCCATCCTCTACAACTCTCCCCTCTCTGTAATCCCCCATACTCTACAACTCTCCCCCTCTCTGTAATCCCCCATACTCTACATCTCTCCCCTCTGTAATCCCCCATCCTCTACAACTCTCCCCCTCTCTGTAATCCCCCATACTCTACAACTCTCCCCCTCTCTGTAATCCCCCCCTCCTCTACAACTCTCCCCCTCTCTGTAATCCCTCATACTCTACAACTCTCCCCTCTGTAATCCCCCATACTCTACAACTCTCCCCTCTGTAATCCCCCATACTCTACAACTCTCCCCCTCTCTGTAATCCCCCATACTCTACAACTCTCCCCTCTGTAATCCCCCATGCTCTACAACTTTCCCCCTCTCTGTAATCCCTCATACTCTACAACTCTCCCCTCTGTAATCCCCCATCCTCTACAACTCTCCCCATCTGTAATCCCCCCATCCTCTACAACTCTCCCCCTCTCTGTAAACCCCCATCCTCTACAACTCTCCCCCTCTCTGTAATCCCCCATCCTCTACAACTCTCCCCCTCTCTGTAATCCCCCCATACTCTACAACTCTCCCCCTCTCTGTAATCCCCCATCCTCTACAACTCTCCCCTCTCTGTAATCCCCCATCCTCTACAACTCTCCCCTCTCTGTAATCCCCCCATACTCTACAACTCTCCCCCTCTCTGTAATCCCCCATACTCTACAACTCTCCCCCTCTCTGTAATCCCCCCTCCTCTACAACTTTCCCCCTCTCTGTAATCCCCCATACTCTACAACTCTCCCCTCTGTAATCCCCCATACTCTACAACTCTCCCCTCTGTAATCCCCCATACTCTACAACTCTCCCCCTCTCTGTAATCCCTCCCATCCTCTACAACTCTCCCCCTCTCTGTAATCCCCCCCTCCTCTACAACTCTCCCCCTCTCTGTAATCCCCCATACTCTACAACTCTCCCCTCTGTAATCCCCCATCCTCTACAACTCTCCCCTCTCTGTAATCCCCCATACTCTACAACTCTCCCCCTCTCTGTAATCCCTCCCATCCTCTACAACTCTCCCCCTCTCGGTAATCCCCCATCCTCTACAACTCTCCCCTCTCTGTAATCCCCCACCCTCTACAACTCTCCCCTCTCTGTAATCCCCCATCCTCTACAACTCTCCCCCTCTCTGTAATCCCCCATCCTCTACAACTCTCCCCCTCTCTGTAATCCCCCCATACTCTACAACTCTCCCCCTCTCTGTAATCCCCCATCCTCTACAACTCTCCCCTCTCTGTAATCCCCCATCCTCTACAACTCTCCCCTCTCTGTAATCCCCCCATACTCTACAACTCTCCCCCTCTCTGTAATCCCTCCCATCCTCTACAACTCTCCCCCTCTCGGTAATCCCCCATCCTCTACAACTCTCCCCTCTCTGTAATCCCCCATCCTCTACAACTCTCCCCCTCTCTGTAATCCCCCATCCTCTACAACTCTCCCCTCTCTGTAATCCCCCATACTCTACAACTCTCCCCCTCTCTGTAATCCCCCATACTCTACATCTCTCCCCTCTGTAATCCCCCATCCTCTACAACACTCCCCCTCTCTGTAATCCCCCATACTCTACAACTCTCCCCCTCTCTGTAATCCCCCCCTCCTCTACAACTCTCCCCCTCTCTGTAATCCCTCATACTCTACAACTCTCCCCTCTGTAATCCCCCATACTCTACAACTCTCCCCTCTGTAATCCCCCATACTCTACAACTCTCCCCCTCTCTGTAATCCCCCATACTCTACAACTCTCCCCTCTGTAATCCCCCATGCTCTACAACTTTCCCCCTCTCTGTAATCCCTCATACTCTACAACTCTCCCCTCTGTAATCCCCCATCCTCTACAACTCTCCCCATCTGTAATCCCCCCATCCTCTACAACTCTCCCCTCTCTGTAAACCCCCATCCTCTGCAACTCTCCCCCTCTCTGTAATCCCCCATCCTCTACAACTCTCCCCCTCTCTGTAATCCCCCCATACTCTACAACTCTCCCCCTCTCTGTAATCCCCCATCCTCTACAACTCTCCCCTCTCTGTAATCCCCCATCCTCTACAACTCTCCCCTCTCTGTAATCCCCCCATACTCTACAACTCTCCCCCTCTCTGTAATCCCTCCCATCCTCTACAACTCTCCCCCTCTCGGTAATCCCCCATCCTCTACAACTCTCCCCTCTCTGTAATCCCCCATCCTCTACAACTCTCCCCCTCTCTGTAATCCCCCATCCTCTACAACTCTCCCCTCTCTGTAATCCCCCATACTCTACAACTCTCCCCCTCTCTGTAATCCCCCATACTCTACATCTCTCCCCTCTGTAATCCCCCATCCTCTACAACTCTCCCCCTCTCTGTAATCCCCCATACTCTACAACTCTCCCCCTCTCTGTAATCCCCCCCTCCTCTACAACTCTCCCCCTCTCTGTAATCCCCCATCCTCTACAACTCTCCCCTCTGTAATCCCCCATGGTCTACAACTCTCCCCCTCTCTGTAATCCCCCATCCTCTACAACTCTCCCCTCTCTGTAATCCCCCATCCTCTACAACTCTCCCCGTCTGTAATCCCCCCATCCTCTACAACTCTCCCCCTCTCTGTAATCCCTCCCATCCTCTACAACTCTCCCCGTCTGTAATCCCCCATCCTCTACAACTCTCCCCCTCTCTGTAATCCCCCCCTCCTCTACAACTCTCCCCCTCTCTGTAATCCCTCCCATCCTCTACAACTCTCCCCGCCTGTAATCCCCCATCCTCTACAACTCTCCCCTCTCTGTAATCCCGCATACTCTACAACTCTCCCCCTCTCTGTAATCCCCCATACTCTACATCTCTCCCCTCTGTAATCCCCCATCCTCTACAACTCTCCCCCTCTCTGTAATCCCCCATACTCTACAACTCTCCCCCTCTCTGTAATCCCCCCCTCCTCTACAACTCTCCCCCTCTCTGTAATCCCCCATACTCTACAACTCTCCCCTCTGTAATCCCCCATACTCTACAACTCTCCCCTCTGTAATCCCCCATACTCTACAACTCTCCCCCTCTCTGTAATCCCCCATACTCTACAACTCTCCCCTCTGTAATCCCCCATGCTCTACAACTTTCCCCCTCTCTGTAATCCCTCATACTCTACAACTCTCCCCTCTGTAATCCCCCATCCTCTACAACTCTCCCCATCTGTAATCCCCCCATCCTCTACAACTCTCCCCCTCTCTGTAAACCCCCATCCTCTACAACTCTCCCCCTCTCTGTAATCCCCCCATACTCTACAACTCTCCCCCTCTCTGTAATCCCCCATCCTCTACAACTCTCCCCTCTCTGTAATCCCCCATCCTCTACAACTCTCCCCTCTCTGTAATCCCCCCATACTCTACAACTCTCCCCCTCTCTGTAATCCCTCCCATCCTCTACAACTCTCCCCCTCTCGGTAATCCCCCATCCTCTACAACTCTCCCCTCTCTGTAATCCCCCATCCTCTACAACTCTCCCCCTCTCTGTAATCCCCCATCCTCTACAACTCTCCCCTCTCTGTAATCCCCCATACTCTACAACTCTCCCCCTCTCTGTAATCCCCCATACTCTACATCTCTCCCCTCTGTAATCCCCCATCCTCTACAACTCTCCCCCTCTCTGTAATCCCCCATACTCTACAACTCTCCCCCTCTCTGTAATCCCCCCCTCCTCTACAACTCTCCCCCTCTCTGTAATCCCCCATACTCTACAACTCTCCCCTCTGTAATCCCCCATACTCTACAACTCTCCCCTCTGTAATCCCCCATACTCTACAACTCTCCCCCTCTCTGTAATCCCCCATACTCTACAACTCTCCCCTCTGTAATCCCCCATGCTCTACAACTTTCCCCCTCTCTGTAATCCCTCATACTCTACAACTCTCCCCTCTGTAATCCCCCATCCTCTACAACTCTCCCCCTCTCTGTAAACCCCCATCCTCTACAACTCTCCCCGTCTGTAATCCCCCCATCCTCTACAACTCTCCCCCTCTCTGTAATCCCCCATCCTCTACAACTCTCCCCTCTCTGTAATCCCCCATCCTCTACAACTCTCCCCCTCTCTGTAATCCCCCCATACTCTACAACTCTTCCCCTCTCTGTAATCCCCCCATACTCTACAACTCTCCCCCTCTCTGTAATCCCCCCCTCCTCTACAACTCTCCCCCTCTCTGTAATCCCCCCATCCTCTACAACTCTCCCCCTCTCTGTAATCCCCCATCCTCTACAACTCTCCCCTCTGTAATCCCCCATGGTCTACAACTCTCCCCCTCTCTGTAATCCCCCATCCTCTACAACTCTCCCCTCTCTGTAATCCCCCATCCTCTACAACTCTCCCCGTCTGTAATCCCCCCATCCTCTACAACTCTCCCCCTCTCTGTAATCCCTCCCATCCTCTACAACTCTCCCCGTCTGTAATCCCCCATCCTCTACAACTCTCCCCCTCTCTGTAATCCCCCCCTCCTCTACAACTCTCCCCCTCTCTGTAATCCCTCCCATCCTCTACAACTCTCCCCGCCTGTAATCCCCCATCCTCTACAACTCTCCCCTCTCTGTAATCCCCCCATCCTCTACAACTCTCCCCCTCTCTGTAATCCCCCCCATACTCTACAACTCTCCCCGTCTGTAATCCCCCCCATACTCTACAACTCTCCCCGTCTGTAATCCCCCCCATACTCTACAACTCTCCCCGTCTGTAATCCCCCCATCCTCTACAACTCTCCCCCTCTCTGTAATCCCCCCATCCTCTACAACTCTCCCCCCTCTGTAATCCCTCCCATCCTCTACAACTCTCCCCCTCTCTGTAATCCCCCATCCTCTACAACTCTCCCCCTCTCTGTAATCCCCCATCTACAACTCTCCCCCTCTCTGTAATCCCCCATCCTCTACAACTCTCCCCCTCTCTGTAATCCCCCCATACTCTACAACTCTCCCCCTCTCTGTAATTCCCCATCCTCTACAACTCTCCCCCTCTCTGTAATTCCTCCCATCCTCTACAACTCTCCCCCTTTCTGTAATCCCCCATCCTCTACAACTCTCCCCCTCTCTGTAATCCCTCCCATCCTCTACAACTCTCCCCGTCTGTAATCCCCCCATCCTCTACAACTCTCCCCCTCTCTGTAATCCCCCATCCACTACAACTCTCCCCCTCTCTGTAATCCCCCATCCTCTACAACTCTCCCCCTCTCTGTAATCCCCCCATACTCTACAACTCTCCCCCTCTCTGTAATTCCCCATCCTCTACAACTCTCCCCCTCTCTGTAATCCCTCCCATCCTCTACAACTCTCCCCCTCTCTGTAATTCCTCCCATCCTCTACAACTCTCCCCCTTTCTGTAATCCCCCATCCTCTACAACTCTCCCCCTCTCTGTAATCCCTCCCATCCTCTACAACTCTCCCCGTCTGTAATCCCCCCCATACTCTACAACTCTCCCCTCTCTGTAATCCCCCCATCCTCTACAACTCTCCCCCTCTCTGTAATCCCTCCCATCCTCTACAACTCTCCCCCTCTCTGTAATTCCTCCCATCCTCTACAATTCTCCCCCTCTCTGTAATCCCTGCTCTGTTGGCGAGTGGCCAAGCAGTTAAGGCGTTCGTTCAGTTATATGAAGGTCACTCGTTCGAGCCTTGGCTGAGGCTTGTGTGTGTGTCTTTGAGCAAGGCACTTAACCACACATTGCTCTGCGACAACACCAGTGCCGAGCTGTATGGGTCCTAATGCCCTTCCCTTCGACAACATCGGTGGCGTGGAGAGGGGAGTCTTGCAGCTTGGGCAACTGCCAGTCTTCCATTAAAAAACCTTGCCCAGGCTTGTGCCCTGGAAACTTTCTATCGAGACTAACGGAGGCCTGCACAGTCTACACAATTCCTCTCTTCCCTTTACAACTCTCCCCGTCTGAGGCAGAAACTGGACGTCTGTAGAGAGAGAAGCACGGTTAGCATTTCAGGTCAATGACTTTTCATCAGAACCTTCCAGAATGCTCCCGAAGAAAAATCATTGTTGTATCCGGCAGGAAATGAGAGGAGGGTTGGTGGCAGAGCTCGGGATCCACTCTCCACACATCCCACCTCCCATCTTCTGGAGCGCGAAGGAAGGGTCAGAAGATTGTGGCCTTGTTTCCCAGGCTCTGACTGTGAAGGATTTTGGTGACTGTTCAACCTGAAAGAAGTGGGGAGTGGAGAAAGTGCTCGTTATTTTCTAAAGGATAGGATTTTTTGGCTCGGGTTTCAAAATTTCGTTCTGAGATAGCTGGGATGATGATGAGATTTGAAGGAATACTGAATTTTGATGTGAATACGAACAAAAAGGAGGCCCCTTTAGACAGCAGTGTGGGAGTTATCGTCACGTCCATCAATGGCAAGTAATGCCTTTACCTTGATACTGTGTTTTGATTTAATATCAGAGTGAACGGATGAATTTGTGCTGTGATTATAGCTATCATCTTCATGCTTTGCAAACAATGTGTCTTTATGTCACCTTCTGTAGCTGTATCACTTAATCTACTTGCCTCAGGACATAGAGCAGTACACTCAAGAGAGCTTTATTGATTCTCGGAGTACAAGTGCAGCGCCACCAGAATAGGCAAAATTGTCTTTAAGGGTTCATAAAATGTTAGCTCTCCTAAAGAATGAAAATTGAGCTGCTGGCAACACAAAACGGATTGATTTGCAATTACCAAACATTACGGATCGTGCACAGTGTTCAGAGCTGTACAGATCAAATGGATCTGAACACATGACAGTGGTTTTGTCTCCGTGTACTTATCCTGCAGTGGAGGTGAACATGCATCAGTGAGGCCTGCAGACCAGGCTGACCTCAGTCAGCCCTCCCCCCCGTAGACAGGCTCTCTTCAGCTTCGTGTGTGCTTCACGTTGTATATCAAAGGTGATCAACGGTACCCCACTAGTCCGCAGAGCCCCGAGTCGTTATAGCTCCTTGGTGCTCCAGTCCAAACAATCACAGGTACGCACCCCACTGGACTTTAAAAAAAGGGACAGGTTTAGTCTATGTGCTGCTCAGTCAGTAAACTGGCACAAACCCTTGACCTTCCTGCTGCTTTGTTTAAGTTTCGTGTAAGCCTATTTTCATACTTATTTCCTTAGTAAAACAGTCTCCTTTGCAGAATTTGATATTCTCCAGTCCTCAGCCTAATCATTTTAGCAATGTTATCAGCCTTTTCCTATTATCCAATAGTACCTCAGTAGGGACCACTTCTCCTGTTGATTTTGGCTTGTTTGTAACTAAGAAGTTAGCCATTGCTCGTTCACTATCATACACTTTAACACAACCCACACCTAATATCTTTGTAGTTTGCTTACTTCAAATTGAGATCCGAGTTTCAGACAGAACTAGTCACTTTTAATTTTATACGTAATTCTATCATATTGTGATCATTATTCCTAGGAGGCCAGATTTACCATATCTATCAGATCATCAGTCAACCCTTCCTCATTGAACAGTTGTGTACCTAAAACAGCCTGTTCCATTGACGGTTCCTTGTCTTGCTTATCTGGAAAGCTACCTCTTATACACTCCATGAATCCATCCTCATCACTATTTGTGATAAATTCATTTGTTTAATCTATACAAAGATTAAGGATTCCCACAATGACCACATTACCTTTGTCACATGCACCTCAGATTCTCTGACTTACTCTATGCCCTGCAATGTCACTACTATTTGGGGACCACTGTACAACTCCTCCGAGTGTTCTCTGCTCCTTGCTGTTTTTTTGCTCCAGTCAAGCTGATTTAAATCTGCGATTTTCTAAGCTAAGGTCCTTCCCGTGTCATAGAAACATAGAAATCCTACAGCACAATACAGGCCCTTCGGCCCACAAAGTTGTGCTGAACCTGTCCCTACCTTAGAAATTACTAGGCTTACCCATAGCCCTCTATTTTTCTAAGCTCCATGTTCCTATCCAAAAGTCTCTTAAAAGACCCTATCATATCCGCCTCCACCACTGTTGCCAGCAGCCCATTCCACGCACTCACCACTCTCTGAGTAAAAATCTTACCCCCGACATCTCCTCTGTACCTACTCCCCAACACCTTAAACCTGTGTCCTCTTGCGGCAACCATTTCAGCCCTGGGAAAAAGCCTCTGACTATCCACATGATTAATGCCTCTCATCATCTTATACACAATGTCCAGTCTCTGTCACATTTTTTATCCTTGCCTCGTTTTCCGTTTTACCGATAAATAATAACCCTGCGACAAATTTGTGACTGGTCTCCTGGAAAAAGTAACCAGAGCTGCTCCCTGCTTTTCATCCCCAAAAGGGAGATGTGAACAGGATTTTGCTCACAAGTGATGTCCGTGTGTCAGACGGATCACCAACACTCACTGATTTGGCTCAGACATGAGGAAGGAGCAGCTTGGTGAGGGGACAGAGCTTGTGACCGCTGTCTCATTGGCTGATCTATCCCAGAATGCCAGCACTGGCCTAACCCAAAGCACAGATTGGCCTCGCACTCTGATATTGAGGGGTATGCTGGCTTCTCAGAAGTTTTGTCTGAGGAAAAATAAATCAAATCAAGATGTTGAAAACAGTCTATCATTGAGTCCCAGACAGTGCAGAAACACACTTTTCAACTCAGAGTCCACACTGACCAACAGCTATCCACTCACACTAATCACACACTGATCCCGATTTATGCTCCCCATCATCTCCCTCCAGACTCTTAGCGTTCACCTCAGGCGATTTAAGATTGTGGATCTACAATCCACATGTCTTCAGGATGTGGGAGAAATCTAAAGCATCTGGATGAAGCCCAAGCGGCGGCAGGGAGAACTTGCAAACTCCATACAGATAGCGTCGGGGTCAGAATCGAACCTGAGTTACTGGTTATGTGAGGTAGCAGTTCCATTTATCACACCACTGTACTGCTCCTAAAATTCTTGCATGTGTGGGTGAGATTAAGCTCCTTAAGTTTCAGTCTTGGAGTTGGGGATACTTCCTTGATTCCTCGATAGCTCAATCATCTATCCCACCTGCAGTCCACTAGGTAAAGAAAACAGATTTCTATTTGTTAGTTATTGGTGTCAATTGGCCTTTCTTGGTTCATTGCTGAATTTTGTCCGATTACTCCTGGGGGTTTCCTCCTTTAAAGCTGTTTGCAAGTAGTTGCTGGTCTCCTCTGACACTTTATCTTTGATCTTACGACAGGCAGCTTTTGATTCTGATTGCCGGCATTAAGCTTGACCTGTTTGGTAGCAGTCAGGGCCAATTTGCCAATTTTAATAAGCTCCATCCTTTCCTCCTCCTGCTGATGAGTCTTGCTTGGTTAAAAGCCAACCCACCAATGCTTTCCAACCTCTGCATCAGGTGACTTGGGGGTGGACCTACACCTTCACTGCCCCGCTTTGAAGGAGGGCTAGCAGTGGCAATGACATCTAGAGCAGTACCAAATTCTGATCCCTGTCGCTGTGCTCATTGCAGATGCTTGCAGGTCACTCTGCACAAGAAACAGGCTGAGGCGGAGAGCTTACAGGGGCTGTTGCAGAGCCAGATTGAGGAGAACAGCCTGTTGCGAGAGTCCATGGAGCGAATGCAGTCACACTTCGATCAGGAGAAGAGATTGAACAAAGCCATCAAGGTAGGAGTGCAACATGGCCACAGGTGTCTCTCCAGAGAGCGGGTTTGTAATCAAGCTGATGTTGAGAAGAGCAGCTGACAATTTTGGGTAAGAGGTTTGTCTTTGTGGAAATGCACAGTAGATTTGTTGGCATTAGCCAGAGAAAGGACAAATTATCACTTCCTGTTTGACTCTACATCTACTGCCAGGTGACATAGAAACCCATGAAGTCTATCCAAGCTCAAAAGCAATCCCATTCCCTTCCTAACCTTTGCTGTAACCTCTTGTCCCCACAGCTCCATCCTGACTCTACCCCTCTCCTACACACTGGAGAGAACAGTGACCAGTTATCCTACCAACCCAAATGACTTTGGGATGTAGGGCAAAAATGGAGCACTGGGTGGAATCCAACCAAGTTCAGGGAGATTGTACCAACTCCACACAGAACGGCACCCAAGGTAGGGACCCAAAGATAGTTGCAGCAGGATTGTTGATGAACTGAGGAACACTGGGGTGAAGACCATAGTTCCCTGAAAGTGGAGAAAACATATGACATAGTTACCTTCATATGTCAAGACGTAAATTGTAACAGTGAGAATATTACTTTGCAACTTTACAAAATACTGGTTACACTATTCTTGAATTATTTGGCGCCATTCCAGTCACCACACAATGGGATAATGTGGTTGCGCTGAAGAAGCCACAGAGGAGATTCATGAGGAATGGAGAACTTTAATTATGGGGAGGCACTGGATAGGCTAGGCTTGTTTTCCCTAGAGCAAAGGAAACTTAGAGATGACATGGAGAGGTTAGACTCCTCTCCCCATGGAAGGATGTATCTAAAACGAGAAAGCATAGGTTTATGGTCAGAGGAAGGAGTTTTAAATGGAGTTTGAGAGGAAAGTTCTTTATGTGGTTATTTCTAACTGCCAGAAGAGGTGGTGGATTCAGATGAAAGAGATATTTAGATAAGCAAATAAATAAGGCAAGACATGGAAGGATATAGGCCTAATTCAGGCAAGTGGGATTGGAGCAGATGGACAGGGAGGTTGGCACAGACTGGGTGGGATGAAGGGCCTGCCTCTGCATGACTTTGTGGCTGAACCCCGGATTGCTGGAGCTGCAGGAGTGAGTGGGGTAGATGTGGAGAGATGTATGAAGTAGGTGGTCCGGCTTCTCGCTCATAACATTGGAAATGAGCATACAGGGAATGTCAGGTCAGGTTAGTAGCTATGTCCTTTAGTTACAAACAAGCAGCTGATTTGTGTGGTCCAGGCTCACACACTGTAAGAACACTTTTAATAAGGTGCTCTAGATGAGGAGGCAAATGAGGAGATGTGAGGGCCATTTGGAGCAGCAGGTACCGCAATAGCCAGAGAAGTTACAATCAGACCAGAAACAACCAAGAACCCAGCTCCCTAGAGCTTTGAGCAGCAGCTCTGCTAATTGCACTATTACCTTTGTAGTTCCACCAGACCTCAGATTTCTGTCTCCTCTCTTCCTCACCATCTCTCCAAAGAAATTAGCTTCCTCCCTGAGTTCAAGCTTTAAATTCTTGGGTCCTTAGCATGAATTGACCACTGATGACCTTCATCCTATTTGGTGCCCCTCCCCGCCCCCAGAAGTGCCAGGCCACATGAGGACCCTTCATTCCATGTTCCTGCCTTTTGTGAAGGCTTCTAGTGTTTGGGTTCCCCAGGTGCTACTTTCTGTCCACAGTGCAACCATTCAGAAATACGTCATTGTCTTCGTGACTCTTTGGAATGTCCTGAGCTTTCCCACAGTGCTGTATAAATACAAAGTATTTTATATAACCATATAACCATCTCAGTTCTTCTAGTCCGTGCCAAACGCCTACTCTCACCTAGTCCCACCGACCTGCACTCAGCCCATAACCCTCCATTCCTTTCCTGTCCATAATATACCTATCTAATTTTACTTTAAATGACAATACCTGCCTCTACCACTTCTATTGTAAGCTCATTCCACACAGCTACCACTCTCTGAGTAAAGAAATTCCCCCTCGTGTTACCCCTAAACTTTTGCCCCCTAACTCTCAACTCATGTCCTCTTCTTTGAATCTCCCCTACTCTCAATGGAAAAAGCCTATCAACGTCAACTCTATCTATCCCCCTCATAATTTTAAATACCTCTATCAAGTCCCCCCTCAACCTTCTACACTCCAAAGAATAAAGACCTAACTTGTTCAACCAAACTCTACCTAAGAGATTTTCTAGTTTGTGTGAGCCTGCACTGCCATTTTAGATGGGTTCTCTTCATTGGTGGGGTAATCACTTACTTTAATCCTGTACTTAGGTGAGCTTCATCAAAGCCTCGTCTCTCACTCAGCAATGCCAACTGAAGCTCTTTCGCTGATGCTAGTGTAGATGCTGGTTCTCCCAGGATCGGGGTCAAACCAGGGTTGTGCTAACTGGTGATAATGGCAGACAGTGACTCAGCTCGATTCTGCCTGTGCAGGTTATTGGGCTTCCTGCCCACCACTTCTCCTCCATACATCCACCAGAGATCCCAAAGATTGTTCAGCCGAACAGATCGATTCTTCGACCTCTGTCAAGAGCAGAGATTTTATTTCACAATTGCTAATATTAAATTAGACTAGCAGTCTCAGGAGGCCCATCACAAGACGTTCTCATTAAAATAACTGCGGCGGTTTGATCTCTGGTACTGACGGGCTTTTGACTTGAGCTGAGTGTCTGAAGTTTGACTTTGAGATTCCCAAGAGGAAAGTTTTGGAAGGACAGTCGATTTGCAGGAAATGTGGTCTGTTGAATGACTCGCAGTTCTTTAGACAGGTGAGAATTTCCAATCCATTGAGAGTAGAGTGAGAATCCACCACAAACCAAGCCAGTAATGAAGCCATTACTGAATTGACTTTATTACTTACATCCTTCACATACATGAGGAATAAAAATCTTTATGTCTCCATCTAAATGTGCAATTTATAGTAATTTGTGATAAATAGTATGTACAACAGGACAGTCAATATAGCACAGAAACACTATATACTTCCCCTCACTGGAGTAAGCCTAGCCTGTACGCCTAAGGTACCGGGATGCATTGATGGGTATTGTTGAGTGTGCTATCTCCCAGTGCAGACCTCTGCTGACACACACACACAGCTACTCAAGCAGATTTGCGGATTATCTCTCGCAAAGACTTTTCCACTGAGGTAAAGATTTGGTGTAATCCGCACCCTTGCCTTTTCCAAAGCCTTTACACGGTAGGATTCCTATCAATGCCAAAGTTTGGTACAATCCACATCCTAGCCTTTTCCAAAGCTTTGGACCCTTTTGATGGGATTTCTATCAGAAAGGTCCAAGGAATCTGGTCCAGATAACGGTTCCATTAACAACTTAGATTTATATCACGACTTATTGAAGTCTCAAGGCATTTCACAGATGAACTATCACATAAAGTTTGGCATCGATCCACAAAATGGAATATTTGATCTGGTGAACAAAAGCCGAGTCATCAAGAAGACAGGTTTTAAGGAAAGTCTCAAAGGAGAGGGGAATAACACGGAAGCTGAGAGATCTGGGGAATGGAAGTCATGGAGTGGTATGACATTCCATGAAACCCTTGCACCAAATCTGGGTAGGAGGAACACTGAATTCCCAATGAGTCGTTGAAGTGGAGAAAGCATCTGAGTACAGGATGAGAATTTAAAACAGGAGGCGCCGTCATGCAGGATCCAGGGACGAATAAACACAGCGGGATTTCGGCTAAGCTTAGATTTGGAAAGAGAAACCATAAAGTTCATAAACTGTGTCAGATCCAAGTCTGGGTTCACTGTCAGTTTTCTGAAGGGGCCAAGTCATTAGCACCTTTTTGCCAAAAGGGTCTACAAATGCAAGATCTGCTGCATCGTTGCAGCACTACTTTACTGATTTAGAGATACAGCACAGGATAGCTCAATCGGACCTTCAAGCTGCACCTCCCGGCAAACCCTCAATTTAACCCCGGCCTGATCATGGGACAACTTACAAAGACCAATTAACCAACTAACCAGTATGTCTTTGGACTGTGAGAGGAAATCAGAGGGCCCAGAGAGAAAAACAGGCTTTCCACAGGGAGAATGCACAGAATCCTTAATGATCACATCAGAATGAACTCCAGACTCTGACGCCCCAAGCGGTAATAACGTCATGCTGGCCGCTACACTATCGTGGCACCCGTACTTGTTTATATTCCAGTTTCCAACATCTGCAGGATTTTGCCTTTGCTTTTTCATTCTTTGAGATGCAGACTGATCGGTTCTGCACCTTTCGCAGAACTTGTTACAACTTGTTACTTCAGGTTTCCAACATCAGAGGCTTCCTTAGATTGACCTTCACCTGTAACAGGCAGTAGGGATGAATTTAATGTTCCAAGCTCACAGTGCGCAGGCATTTTAGATTGTCAGAGGTTTCTACGTGGGAAGTGTTATTGTAACAACAGCAAGTTAAAAGAGAATCCCCATACAGACTAGAGAGTTGCTTTAACTACCTCACTAGTGAAAGTGCTTCACAGCCTCTCCAGTGGTTGAAAACTTGGAGGCAGCTGTAATGAGCAGTAAGCCCTGTCTTTGTCAGCAAATTAACATTCCAAAAGGAAGAAATGGAGAAGAATCCCTCTCTTCAGAAATATTGCTTGAAGACAGAGCCTAACACCATCCCATTGTACAACAGTCCTGAAGTTGCTTGCTCTCCGCTGTGGTTCTCTGAGAAGAGTTATTGTCCACTGGCCGGAAAGACGTTCTATTATCTGATTTTGACAGGACATTAGTAAAGCTTATGAGACACTGAATCACAGCGTCATCGAGCAGTACAGCAAAGAACAAAATTGTCTGGCCCATTGAGACTGCATGACTCATAATCTAAAATTAGAATATTCCAATTAATCCTGGAATCTCTACTTGATCCCAGATCACAGTTTCGGATTGGTGTTTAATTTAGTTTCTTTTTAAAAGTCACCAATGAATTCACCACCTGATCTGCAGGATATTCTTTATCCTAAGCTTGCATTGTATAAAAGCCGTCCTTCATTTTGTCTCTTGTTCTTTAGTCACTCGCCTTCAGTCTTTACCTCCTTGTAAACAGCATCTGAACTATCGGAAATTGGTCATCTTTATCCATTCTTTCCAAGCCCTTCGTAATTTTAAACACTTCCATTTAATGCAACACACACAAAGTGCTGGAGGAACTCAACAAGTCAGGCAGCATCTACGGAAGTGAATAGATAGTCAACGCCTCAACCCGAAACATCAGCTATCTATTAACTTCCATTGATGCTGCCTGATCTGCAGAGTTCCTCCAGCATTTTGTGTGTGTTGTTTTGGATTTCCAGCACCTGCAGACTTTCTCATATTCATGACTTCCATTAAATTCCCTCTTGCTTTGTTCTAACCATCTCCAAATACATTTTGAGATCAGGTGCTCACCAGGGGACCAGAGTAGTGTTCTGTAAGTGCTGAGTGTAACTCCCTGGCATTTGTACTCCAACACTGTGTGTAACTCATTTGGCGTTTGATAGGTGGAAGCCGATTGGCTGTCCAAAGTGTGAAGGTAAGACAATGTGCACGCACGAAGTACCAAAGCCAGCTGACATTTGCACTGTCCCAGATCACTCGTAAAATGTTCTTTGGAAAAGGCAGTGGGAGATGTTCAGGTCACATTAAATCGCAGTCCAAGTGGAGAACTGGACAAGTGATTTTGATTAGAATTCTTTGCTGGTCCAGGATGTGAGGTTGCTTCACTTACTTGTTTTAGCGGTAACAGAAACTTTAAATATAAAGAAGAATTGTATCAGCATATTCCCCATCCTAGAGTTACACAGTGTGCCTGACACTCAGCTCAGTGCAGCAACTCATGTCGTCCAATCCACTCTGCTACACAGAAACCTCGTGGTCAGTCTGATCAACTTTTTGTACAAATAAGATGCATCTTTTAAAGGTGTTATTACCAACACTCATTAATACAGTTTTGATACAGTAGATAGTAATCTATTTTAGCAAACACTAACGTTGGTTCAATAGAAGCCGTGGCAAAAGTTCCACCCCCATTCCACACATTGGAATCTGTGGGATCTACTCTGTAGGGTTGTGACCCACACTTCTGTGAGAATTGGGAGCAGTAATTGTATTGGAAAGCTCTCCCCCTTACCGAAAGCCCTGTTTCTCACTGGGATCTGGCTATAAAGGAGCTTACTTGTCACATTATTGAGTGTTAACCTCCTATTCAACTGTGCAGGGGTTCCTCCCTCCTCATCGTGGCTGTGTGCTGTTATCCAGAAGCAATCACAAGATGGTGATCAGGAAGAAACTGCAACCATGCGAGATTTGTCTTCCCTCCCCAGCACCGATCAGTCCTGCACCCTGTATTTGCCACATCAGCCGGTTTAGCACAGAAAGGAGCCCAGGCCAGCAACTTCACAGTCTGAGCAAAGTCAAGAAGATGCTGAAGATATTCAGCAGGTCAAACAGCATCTGTGCAGAGAGGAACATACAATATAGCACAGGTTCTTCAGCCAAAGATATTGTACTAACACTTTAACCTACTCCAAAATCAATCTAACTCTTCTCTCCCACATAACCTTCCATTTTTTATCATTACTGTGCCTATCTAAGGGTCTTTTAAATATCCCTAATGTTTCTGCCTCTACCACCATCTTTGGCAGTGCACTCCATGCTCCTACCACTCCCTGTGTAAAACACCTACTTCTGACATCCCCCCCCCCCCCACCCACAGGTGCTTTCCTCCTAATACCTTAAATTCACATCTTCTTGTATTAGCAGCTTCTGCCCTGGGCAAAAGTCTCTGGATGGTCACTCTATCTCTGCCTCTGATCATCTCGGTACACCCCCGTCTTGTAGAGAGTTAACATTGTGGGTCAGTGGCCTTTCTTCAGAAGTGATGGTAGGCACTGGATAGAGTTTGGGAGGAACCCTGTTTGATCTTTTTCTTCTTTGTAGCCTTACGTGAACTGCATCTCAGATGGTAACATCTCACCTTGAGTCAGTACTGATAAAAGGTCGTTTACCTGTTACATTAACTGTTTCTTCTTCTACAAATAATGTCTGACCTTCTATTTCCAGCATTTTCTACCCTTCTTTTCAATTTCCAGCAACCACTTTTTAAAATTATGTTTCAAACTTATCAATCTCTTTGGCTCAATGTAAGCTACACAATGTGGAGGCTGAGACTGCACTCTCTTTATACAATACACCCAGTTGTTGTCACCGCAGCCAATGCCCTTGGGAGCTCACTTATATCTGAGATGAACTGAAGTTACAAAGAAATTTCATAATATCCTCTCTGTATGGAAGCTATTCCGCAGGCACAAAATATGGACTCTCTTCCCTCAATAATTCAATTATTATTGAATACTTTGGTACACCAAACCATTAGGAGCAAAAGAGTATCGGCTTTGATTTTTGATGCCTGGGGAATCAAGACAATAGGAGAGTCTAAATTGAATTTTTATGTCAAAAATACTTGCTATATTATGGTATTTATGTCTCTTTCAGGAAGTCCCCAAAGCAATTAGCAGCCAACAAAGTAATTTTGAAGAGTAGTCATTGTAATACAGGAAATGTGGAAGTTAATTTGTGCACAGCAAACTCTCACAGATGGCAAATTGTTATGTGCCAAATAATCGATAATTTAGCAATGTTAGTTGAGAGATGAAAGTTGATCAGGCCACAACTGACAATTCTACTGTTTTTTATAATGTGGAGCTATGGGTCTTCCACTTCCGTCTGCAAGCAGATTTGGATCTTGTTAACTTCTTTATCTCAATGACAGCATCTTCAACGGTGCCACAGTCCCTCAAAACTTCAATGCAATGAGAGAGCAGGAGAGGTTCATGAAGTATCCAGAATAAAGAATAAGACAAAAAAGTTCAGTAAGAGATAAGAGAATTTAGAACTGACAGTATATATTTGAATGCATGCAGAGTATGAAATAAGAGGAAAATCTTGTAGTGCAGTTACAGACTGGCAGGTATGATATTGTAGGCATCACAGAGTTGTGGGTGAAAGAAGATCACAGCTGGGAACTAAACATCCAAGGATACACATCATATCAAAAATACAAACAGGTGGGCAGAAGACGTGGAGTGGCTTTGTTGGTTAAAAAATGTAAATCAAATCCTTGGAAAGAAGTGATACAGGATCAGAAGGTGTAGAATCTTAGTCAGTAGGATTTAGAAACTGCAAGATAAAAAGACATTGATGGGAGTTAGATACAGGCCTTCCAATGGTAGCTAGAATCTGGGGTACAAATTACAACAGGAGATAGAAAAGGCATGTAAAGAAGGCAATGCAATGATGGTCATGGGGAATTTCAATATGTAAGAAAATTTGTAACATTAGGTTGGTGCTAGATCCCAGGAGAAAGAGTTTGTAGAATGCCTTTTGTAGCATCTTGTGGTTAAGCCCACGAGGGATAAGGCCATTCTGGATTGGGTCTTGTGTAATGAACCAGATTTCATTAAGAAGCTTAAGGTAAAGCAACCCTTAGGAGGCAGTAATCATAACATGATAAAATTCATCCTGCATTTGAGAGGGAGAAACTAAAGATCAGATGTTTTGGTATTAGTGTTGAGTAAAGGTAACTATGAGAGAAGAGCTGGCCAGGGTTGATTGGAAGGGTACACTAGTAGGGTGACAATAGAGCAGCGGTGGCTGGAGTTTCCGGTGGCAATTACAGAATATTGGCAGGTGGGATACAGTGTAGGGAAGTATGTGGTCTCTTGCACTTTGGTAGAAAGAAAAATGGTGTAGACTATTTTCTAAACGGAGAGCGAGTTCAGAAATTGGAGGTACTAAGGGGACCTTGTGCAGGATTCCTTACAGGTCAACTTGCAGGTTGAGTTGATAGTAAGGAAAGCAGTACAATGTAGCAGACACAGCACGGATTCAGCAAAGGCAGGTCCTGTTTGACAAACTCCAGTGAGTTCTTTGAGGATATAATGAGTGCAGTGGATAGAGGGGAACAGATAGACGTTACTTACTTGGATTTCCAGAAGGCATTCAATAAAGTGACACATAAAAGACTTATCCATAAAATACAGATATATAGAGTTGGGGGTGATGTATTAGCATGGACAGAGGATTGGTTAACTAATAGACAGCAGAGAGTTGGGATACGTGGGTGTCACTCTGGTTGGCAATCAGTGGCGAGCGATTTGCCGCACAGGTTGGTAATGGGCCCACAACTGTTCATGACATACATTAACGATCTGGAAGAGGGGATCAAGTGTAGTGTATCTAAGTTTGCTGATGACACTAAATTGAGCGGAAAAGCAAATTATGCAGAAGATACAGAGAATCTGCAGAGAGATATAGATAGGTTAAGTGAGTGGGCAAGGGTCTGGCAGCTGGAGTAGCATGTTGGTAAGTGCGAGGTCATCCACTCTGGAAGGAACATTGAAAGAGCGGATTATTATTTAAATGGTCAAAAATTGGAGCTTGCTGCTGTGCAGAGGGACGTAGGAGTGCTTGTGCATGAATCACAAAAGGTCAGTTTGCAGGTGCAGCAGGCTATCAAGGAGGCAGCTGGAATGTTGGCCTTCATTGCTAGAGGGATTGAATTTAAGAGCAGGGAGGTTATGCTGCAACTGTACAGGGTACTGGTGAGGCCACACCTGGAGTAGTGTGTGCTGTTCTGGTCTCCTTACTTGAAGAAAGATAAACTGGCTACGGAGGCGGTGCAGAGGAGATTCACCAAGTTGATTCCAGAATTGAGGGGGTTAGACTATGAGGAGAGATTTTATAGTACACTCTCCCCCAAAGTACTGTTGAATTTTAGGTATAGTAGCTTACTTCCCATGAGATAAGTGCTGACTCTGCCCACAAAGCTAGCCAACCTCCAGATCGAATTAATCACCTTGCTCATCTAAAGTCCAGTGATATCTTCAGATTCTTTTCCTGTGTTAAAGATGTTAACTGAGACACACTGCTTCCATAAATTCTGCTGATTTAGGCAACTGCATGTAGGTTCCAAAAATGAATTTGATTTTAGCTGCAGGGAACTGTAAGGTACATTTAAGGAGAGTTTACCTATTAACTATTAAATTTACCATAAAACTAAGCACTTGTGCCTACAAGGTAGAAGTAAATGGCCTCAAAGTTATTTTGTTACGTGCTGGAGTAGACACCCCACTGTACAGACCATGCTTTTGTGTCTACCCATTTTCATATGTATTAATGAAACTTAGCCAGACTACCATACTTAAATAAATCAAGGAATTTTTTTAATCCAATTAAAGTAAATAGTTATATCCTTAGATGTTATTTGATTGCACTGGTTCATAAAAGATTTTATCCCTGGTGACTGCAAAAGTGGTTTATCAGAACTAGGAATGTAAAACATTTCATTGTGGAAACTGCTACAGTTTCATAATGTAGCCTGTGCCGGAACCACACAAATGTCTACGCCACTGACTTTATTCTTTTTGTTTCGTGCAGACTATCCACGTAGAACAGTTGGAGAGAAAAGGAAGCAAGTCCCCGTCTCACAGCTGTGTGAAGGAGGATGTTCACGGGAAGGTGAGATGTTGGGCCTCTGTGGAGGGCCAGAGCTCACATCTGCACTTGTTGCTGAAACGGTCACTTCTAACAAATCTTCTCATTGGGAAACCAATGGGATTGGATCAGTGCTGTTGATCAAACCAAATGATCCGTTTTCCACCAAGTGGTGTAGAATTAAAATTACCCCAGTTTAACTGTGAAGATTGTCTAAGGTTAAATAAGGTGCACAATGCATATACTGTACAAACATAAGAGTTAGGCTGTGCAGAACAACCTCTCCCTATCTCTGAAGCCTTCCAACAGTGCCTTCAGCTGATTGTCCCTGGGAGCAATGAAATTCCCTCCCCTATTTTTTTCTTCGTAACGATTCAACTTTAATTCATCATTGCCACACTGACTGCATTTTTGGTCACCTGTCCTAATATCCCCATTAATGGGCCTTGCTGTCAACGTTTGGCAATGCTCCTGTGCACATGTTAACAATAATTTTTGAATACATACTGTTGCTCAGACATATTGATCCCAGTAACCTGTCAGGTTAATAGATTTTGTTACTACATTAAACCATTTCGAGGGATATTTGCAAATTCCTTTCCTTTATGGAACCACATGGAACTTGGCAATCTCATTCCATCCAAGAATAGACAGACAATACCCTTCCTTCTCCCGTTTCTCCTTTTTCTAAACAGAAATACCTGAAATGTAATTGGAAGGAGAAATTACTCTCTCCCTCTCTGGGAAAAGACTTGACATCTCTGTTGTATCCCAGTTGCATCCTCCCATGCTGCCTGTTATACTTGTGCTGGCAGTTTCCCAGTAGGAAAGACTCCATTCCGCACTGTTTGATACATCCTTTTGTATGTCAAAAGGGGTTCTCATTTCTCTCTCGTGCTTTGGCTCCAGGCCGAGTTTCGTCGGAAGATGACGGAGGAGAAGCTGAAGAGGAAGGATTATGAGATTGAAGTGCTGAAGAGAGAGCTGAGGAAGCAAGGCCAAGACCTCTGTGACACCACCACACGCCTCATCAACCTCCAGAACTCTTTGGTATGCAAGCACCACGCACAGATTTACTGTGAGTCAGCTCATGTGTAACCTGTATACAGCATTTCTCAAGCTTGAAATTCATTTACAAAACCCTGCAATCTGCAAGGACCCAGAGGATTGAATGCTCCACACCTTGCTGAATGTTAGAGGTCCCTATGTAAAGTGAATCTGAGGTAGTCCCTGAAGCCCAAATGAAGCTAAACTGAGATACACGTTGGGAGTGATTTAAATTATTTTGTATTTGGTTTAGAGATACAGCCCCGCAACCCACACCGCACAAACACGCACCTATTTAACCCTAGCCTAATCGCAAGGCAACTTACAATGATTAATTAACTTAACAACCGTCTTTGGGATGTAGGAGGAAACGAGAGCACCCAGTGGAAACCCACGTGTTCATGAGGAGGACGTACAAACTCCTTCTGGACGGTGTCAGAATTGAAATCCGATCTCCAACGCCCTGAGCCGTAATAGCATCATGTACACCGTTGTTACGCGGAAGAAGCTCAAGTTTCAACCGTCCTTGGAGTAATTGATAACAGGCTTTGAGACGGAAGGCTCCGTCCTCTTCGCCTTGACCAGCCTTATCGGTTATGTCAAAAACTGATGTGCTCAGCACTCAGAACATCTTCAAGGCTGATAACCCGATGGTGTGACTGGGCCAAGTGCTGGGAACAACAGCACAGGGCATTGGCTGGGAGGAATTAACATGCCTAAGGGACTGAATAATCAAGTTCACTTGAAATGATGGGTTAATTTGAGCACTTTGATCATATCTCAACTGACCTTAATCCAGCTCCAAACATTCTTTTAGGCTCAGCGCCAGCTCTCTGTGTCACTGACTGCATTTCTGTTGATATTAGCCAGACTTCTTTGCTGTACTTCTATCACACTGGTAGCCTTGATTATACTGTCGGCTTGTTGTTAAATAATAGCAGAGAAAAATGATTGCAAAGGAAAAATTAATCCTGATTACTTGGTAGCATCTTTAATCTTCAGTCTGGGAGTCACTTGGCTGGGATTTGGGATCAGACTGTTAGAATAATTTACAGCGGGAGGGTGACATTAGCCTTGTTGTGAAAGTTGGCATTTAAGAGAGCACTCTTTGGAAACGGTGTTACAATCAAACCTGAAGTGACCTGCAAGGAAGCTACAATGCTGTTTTAAGAAGCTGGAAGGTCAGGCGCCTATACAGGATAGGGCTAGAACGTTTCCTCACTGTAAGACAATGCAGCTCTACCCCAGAGGGCACTAAGCTCAGAAATTGGGGGCATTTAAAGACAAAAAATATAAAGTTTTGAGAGTTCGTGGAATTGAGGGCCTTGGGGACCTGGCACAGAAGAGATTAGGCTTAGGACAGATCATCCATGAATATGTGGAATGGTGGAGCAGATAAGAGGGGCTGAGTGGCCTACACCTCCTGTTTTCTTACATGAAACTGAATCCTCTACATCGAGCAAGTTACTTGCTAATAAACCTTCACGTGCATCTACTAATGGCTGAGGAATTTATATAAGAGCATAGGAAATTTCCACCAGAGGGAGGAGACACTCAGATACAGAAAGACTTCAGCCTCAGAAACAGGCTCTGAATTTAAGCTCTAACTGGCCCTTTCCCATATATTGAATGATTGAGATTTTTCTCTCCTCTGCAGAAGGCTCAGATTCTCACAGGGATTCGGGATCTGCAGGCGCCAAACCCCTCACCCTGTACGTTTGGATGCTGAGTTCTGTGGGCAGCTCACCCTGAAGGGAAACAGGCACAAAACCCAAATGGGCTTTCTTCCTTTCTTGGCTCAGGCTTTCAAAATGTAGAAACGCGGAAGAGTAAAAGTTAAAATCAACAGTCTGTCAATTCAGAAAGGAATGCAAAAATGCAGTTTGATAAGCAAGTGTGGGAGTTCATATCTCACTACAGTAATCTTTCTTGGAATGAACACCATCACCCAGCCTGTAATTGCTGATATTTCTGTGAGTGCTGTGGAGTAAGAGTACTGTTTTAACAGTTTCTGTAATCCCACAAAGTCTGATGGGAAAAAACAAAGTTAGATTAAAAAAAACATAGTGACATAAAATACAGTTAGAGAGGAATGAAATGGTTATTAAGTTCAGAATAAGTACAGTCAGAATGACTACATATGGACCAAGAGATGGGGTAGGTTGATCAGCATTCGGCCTGGGTCTATTCTTTGCCTCAGGTAGAAAACTGCTGCTCTGCTGTTGCTGGGATGATTGAATTGCACCGTAATATTCATAGCACAATACCAGATGACAGGAAATGGACAACCCACTCACCCAGTTGTGAGCCATCAACACTGTACTGGCACCCTCTTCCCTCCGGGAATCTTGTTATCTCCCAGAGGAGGCAAGATAACAAATAAAAACCCCAGGCCCATTAGCTGGAGAAGGGCTTAGAAAATTGCCTCCCAAACCCCTTAAGAAATGTAAACTTCACGAGATCCAAGCAGTCTCTCCTCCTGCCTAGAATACAGCCAGCTCTCGTTTGGAAGTGGGTTCTTTATATTAGCCAACTGTCTGTTTCCCAACTCGAACACCCTGAGAAACAACCAACCCAGCACACAACACAACTGGTTAACCCCATACTCCCTAACCTATTTATTTCAAATAATTAGAACATGGACAGACTCCCCGCTCATGTCATTATGTTATAAGCAATCAAGCCACCGTGAAATCTACATTTCTCCTGATTATAGAGGTATATTTTCTAAATCTTACCTTCGGGAGTAAGGTGTTTTAAACTGGCATTTAATCTTGTAGCCCTCTGAGCCCTTTTTGAATCTTTAAAATTCCTTGTCATATGATATTCCCATTATCATCTTGTACCACATATTATCTTGTTAAGAATTATCCTTGTAAAAATTGTGAGAAGCCTCCCAGCTTTGGCTGTGGGCACAGGCCCACGTGGACTGAAACACTTTCTATCACTTGTGGCTTTAAGTCTTCCCTTGGAGAGACTTTTAGCTTTATCTATACATATGTATCACCCTACATTTTTCAATTGATAATCATCATTTTTCAGAACTGGACCAAGTTCCCTCCTTTATCTTAGATGAGTTGGTTATCCATCTAGTCGAGTCATAACTCCTGCACATATTGACAAACAGCAAACTTGTGGATTGTTCTCCGCAAGAACACATCTTGATTATGGATGAAAACATTAAATTGCACAGGGATGAACTGTGACTCATGTGAGATACTACAAGGCTAATCCAAATCTATTAACGTCTATGTGTTGCCCGTCCATAATCCACTGCAGAGAGTAGCTGGTAGAGGCACCATTTGTTGTTCAGACCAAAACGGATCTCTGCTCATTCTGAAGCTGAGATGACACCTTACCTTGGGCAATGCTAGGGATCCTTTTGTCATCTTCGCCTTCTGGCAACATCATCCTAAATTCCCACTCCAAATGACTTCCCTGTGACCTCTGTCCCACCGCCCCCCCACACCGCACAGAATTGCGTCTGCGCGTGAACGTAAGGAGAAAACAGAATCCGAGGCAGACAACCCGCCAGCTCAGATAGTGACCTCTGTAAATTAAGTATTGAAGAGTTACTGCATTCCCAAACCAATCCTGGTGAGAGGCAGAGCCTTCAGGAGGTGAGGGAGGAGTAGAAATTATCAATCTACTGGAAGAAGGAGGAAAGGAACTGTCAACATTTCAGGTTGAACCCCTGCCCCAGTCCAATTCTCTCTTTCTGCAGATGCTGATAAACCCACTGATTTCTTCCAGCAGATTGTTTGTTGCTTCAGATTCTTGCATCTGCAGTTTCTTGTGTCATCACTTTAATCAGATTTGGATGAGTTATGAATTTACCTGTGGCTGGCACTGATCTCCAAGGACATCAGCACATATCTTGTGGTTTCTAACCATTAAACCTAGAGCCTATTCCTGTTTGTACAGCTCTGTCCTCTGTCAATATTTCCTAACATGAAGTTTTATCCACCGATTTTTTTTCCCAGGAGATGAAACAGAGGAAGCTCCCAGAGGAATGAGAAACAGACCAATCCAAGATCTACTGAGGTCTACACACACTCTCGCAGTGCATCCTGGCCTGGTTCATTGCTAGAGAATTTAATTTTAGAGAGACTTACTTGATTTATCAACATTCATGTGAATTCTTAAAAGATCTACATTCATGGTCTTGTCTGATGAAGTATTTGCTGAAACACAGTTATTATTGTAACATGAGCAATATTGTGCCACAATGAGGTCATCCTCAGGGTGGAGGAGCAACACCTTGTATTCCATATGAGCAGCCTCCAACCTGATGGCATGAGTATCGATTTCTCCTTCTGGTTAAAAAAAATTCCCACCCCACCTCCCTTCTTCTCCTATTCTGCACTCTGGCTTCTAACTTCTTCTCACCTGTCTATAACCCTCCGCTGGTTCCCTCCTCCTTCCCTTTCTCCTATGGTCAACTCTCCTCTCCTATCAGATTCCTTCCCTTCCAGCCCTTTACCTTTTCCACCCACCTGGCCTCAACCATCACCTTCCTTCCCCTCTCCCCCCCCCCACCTTTTTTACTCTGACACCTCCCCTCTTTCCTCTCCCATCCTGAAGAAGGGTCTCAACCCAAAACGCCGACTGTTTGTTCATCTCCGTGGATGCTGCCCGACCTGCTGAGTTCCTCCAGCATTTTCTGTGTGTTGCTTTGGATTTCCAGCACCTGAGGACTTTCTTGTGGCTATGAACAATTTTATAATGTCTACACTAACATAATGTCACCTGTTCCATATCGCTCAATAATTTAAACTTGCTTCATTGACTGAATTCTCAGCTGTACACTGTGTTCCACTGAACAATAAAAGAGCAAAGATCTAAAGCTGATTGCTGTTGGAGAGCCAGAGACATGGGCCCTTCCCTTTACGTCACTGCCCCACTGGCATGCTATGAAAGTGAAAGGGAATTTGCTGTCCTCTTACTGGTTCTTGCCTCCACCAGTCCCAATATAAAAGAGCTAGAAACATTGCTTGTTTCGACCAGCCTTGCCTTCCATTGAAACCAGGAAAATCAAATGCACTTCTTGCCTCTTTATAGAAAGGTTGGGAATGAAATGACTTTACCAATTGGACGAGGCCATGTGGGTGGTTGTCTTTCCAAGCTAACTTATAGAGTTTTTGGCTCCAGGCAAGCAACATCCAAACTGGTACGGAATGACGTTTCAAACTGAAAGTCAAAATCTCTGAACATGTCACCTGAAGGTGTCTAGGTCAAGCTAATAAGTAGGGACCTGAACTGCATGCAACATGTTGTTAGTCAGAGACCAAACCTGCGCCTGGGGCCACACTTACTGACTTGCCTGTCCGCACGTAAGCCAGTTGTCTGGTCAATGAGACATCAGTCCTGGTTCTGCCTTGGCGCTGAACTCCATGTCAGGAGGAGCTTTTGGTTTCTCACCTCGTGTCCCCTCCATTACTCCAACCTCAAATATTGCCATAGATGGGAAAGTGGGAGGCAGGCACATGGAACGATGGGGTCAGATGTCACGGGGCAGCAGGTTGCTTGGGAACAGAGTCAAAAAAGCTGAAAAGGAGAAAAATAGTAATTGGCAATATTTAGCACAAACAATATTGTTTGACGGTATTTGAAATCAAGAAATAACTATTAATTAAATGCAATTAAAAAGCTGGGTCTGAAGTTTCCCCCAATTTCACCCTCGAAATTTAAAGTGACCAAGTACCCTGGGTTTTGTAAGAGAAAAGCAATAGGATTTTTGCTCAGTGACAATGTGACTTCAGTTACAGTGATGGGAGATTTCATTAAACTTTAACTGTGGAGAAATTTCGTGGAAGTATGCAGACTATATATTAAACAAAACAAAGATAGTTCCTCTGAACAGATAACAACAGAGACATCCTCATTCCTGACTGAATCTGCCAAAAGTTAGGGGATAAAGCCCTCATTCATGACCCCGCACCCTTCTTCATAGAGAATGTGCTACACGCTTAAAAAATGGGTTTGCAGTCCTCTTTCAGAGAACTCACCTTACACATCACACTGAGTTTTCCAATGCATGTTTAATTTCATTCTCCCTCCCACGGTGCTCTCACTGACCCGTCCACAATGTGTTCACTCTACCTTGTGTGATATACACATTCTTCTCCTTCCTACCGTTCATTCACTGCCGCTACCATTCTCACTCCAATTACGTGCTTACTTTTCCCACCAGAGTAAATTTACCATCCCTTCCACAATGGCTTCCATGTCTCTGTTGTAGTGAGTTCACTATTGCCTCATTAACAAGGTTGTTAAACCTCCTTAAGCTGGGGGAGGTAGTGTGGACAAGCTCCTGGTACCTACTAAATGCTCACAATGGCGTGTGTCTCAAATAGCCCCTTGACAAACCAAGTCCAGCTCCTGATCGTCACGTGTGGCTTAGCTACTAAGCCTGGCAAAACCATTTCTACTGACAGGAGATGGGGCAAAGTCCTTAAAACCAGGCAGATGGGGCTCATCAGCCCTGGTTGGCAGCTCATTTTGACAAAAGAAAACTGATTGCAAATCACTGCTGCCTCGTGCTTATACCCACTCATAGGAAAGGCTTCAGGAATACACACAGAGGGAAAAAATCCAGAGCTGGGATCTCCAACACAGTCGTACACTGAATTCGACGCTGATTGGCAACTCCTACCATGCCACTGATGCCAAACCGTATCAGCCTCCGCTGTTCCTTTGGACTTATCGCTACAAGATGAGGAGTGATGCCGGTGCAGGAGGAGATATGAGTTAACTACAGGGGGGAAACTGGTCAGGGAATTCAAGATAGCAGGTTTTGAGGCCCCCCTGTTGTACAAGGTCGACGATGGACGTTACATCCCAGCTGTCTACATGATATGCAAGCCTGGGCAGTACAATACGGTGAGCTGCTCTGCGGCTTCACTCTTCCTCCTGTCGTGAGTTTACCCTCCCTCCTCTGCTGATTTCACTACCCTCCTGTGGTGAGATCATTATCCCTGTGCATTTCTGGCGAGGCAGTGGAGGCCCTTTCCTCAGAGAGGCTGGCCAGGCTGAGGCAGTGGTCTGCATGCTGGAAACTCTGAGAACACCTGCACAGGTAACTTCTCACATACAGGTACGATTCCAAAGTTTGTCACGTCCAGTGAAGTCCGTTTGTGCAGCACAGTGCAATGGACAGCAGACGAGAGGAATGGCCGAAGACATTGCGCTGTTGAGGCACCACGTGTGTGATAGCAAGGAGAATTCAAACACTTAAGAGCACTGAGGATGTTCTGCCAGATGAATCCCTGAACTGAGATGAATCACTTCAGTCAGCTATGAAACGCTTCAGGATACAGGTCACATCCCTTTTGTTCTTTATTCAATTTCACCAGGCTGTCAGTCTCGGTATCTCCTCCCTGCTGTGATCACAACAAATATAAGATTAGACGCAGCTTCAATTAAAACTTTAGCTAATCTGAGCTGAAATATGTTAATATTGCTTATTCCCAGTTGGCCAGGGACTGATTCTTTTCTAACACGTCTAACACAATGGTCTATCAGGTGCAATGATCCTTACCCCGGTCTCTCCACAAAATCTTCATTAGAAGGATAAGCAAACTAACATCATTAACCTTTCCCAGGCCAACGTTCCCACCAATGGGGCCACAGTTCCACTCATGTGGTTACACTGAGCAGGCCGCATCATTCACATGTCCAATAGCAGACCCCAGAAAGGGCGCTCCATTCTAAGCCCAGATCTGAGGCAGATTGTTTTAAGAGTTGCAGCATCCACTTGATTCCTGGGAATCTCTGGCCCTTGGGAATTAAAAGTGGAGAAGGTGTATTCAAAGTGGTTTTGAAGCCATGCATCAGGAGTGCATGCGCGCGCGCGCACACACACACACACAGACACGCACGCGCGCGCACACACTCACACACACACACACACACACACACACACACACACACACACACACACACACACACACACACACACACACACACACACACACACACACACACACCCCCTCCCTATCTACTCACCCCAACTCCTGCCCCATCTGTGGAGGAGACTTCGGTTTTCATCAAACTGGGGAGGAAAGCTGTCAAACTCATTTGTACGGGACTGCCTAAGATAAAGAAGAATTAATTGGTAACAACATTTCTCACATTCTTTTGACAGCAACTGTCTTTATCAATAGTACAAATTGATTAAAGGAAAGGCTGTTAGCTGCTATTTGTGGGAACAAATGTGAATATGTTTGTGTGTGTATGTGCTAGTCTGTGCCTGCTGCTATTATGGGTTTTCAGGCGTTTAAGTTCTACAAACTTCAACTATGTAATGGAAAAGGAAAGACCAAGAGCTCAGAGTACGTGTGAGAGAGTTTGTGCTTTACTTCAGGTTAATTAAAACCCTAAGACCATAAAACATAGGAGCAGAATTAGGCCATCCATCCCATCGAGTCTTCTCTGCCATCATGGCTGATCCCAGATCAAACTCAACCCCATACACCTGCCTTCTCACCGTGCCCTTTGATGCCCTGACTGATCAGGAGGCGATCAACTGCCCCTTAAATATACTCATGGATTTGGCCTCAACCGCAGTCTGTGGCAGAGCATTCCATAGATTCACTAGTCTCTGGCTAAAAAAGAATTGCTCCTTACCTCTGTTCTAAAGGGTCACCCCTCAATTTTCAGGCTGTGCCCTTTAGTTCAGGGTATCCCTATCATAGGATACATCCTCTCCACATCCACCTCATCTAGTCCTTTCAACATTCAGTTGTTTTCAATGAGATACCCCAGGTTCTTCTAAATTCCAGTGAGTACAGGCCCAAAGCTGCCAAACGCTACTCGTATGTTAATGAGATATGGGGCTCAAAACTGTTGACAATATTCCAAGTGCGGACTGCCTAGTATCTTATAAAGCCTGAGCATTATCTCCTTGCTTTTATATTCCATTCCCCTTGAAATAAATGGCAACATTGCATTGCCCTCTTTACCACAGACTCAACCTGTAAATTAATCTTCTGGGAGTCTTGCACGAGGACTCCTAAGTCCCCTTACACCTCTGATGTTTGAACCTTAGATAATAGTCCACACTATTGTTCCTTTTACCAAAATGCATTTTCATACATTTCCACACATTGCATTCCATCTGCCACTTTTTTGCCCATTCTTCCAATTGTCTAAGTCCTGCCACGATCGCATTGCTTCCACAACACTACCTACCCCTCCACCTATCCTTATATCATCTGCAAACCTTGCCACAAAGCCATAAATCCCATTGTCTAAATCATTTAAGAAATGTGAGAAGTAGCAGTCCCACTACTGACTCCTGAGGAACACCACTAGTCACCAGCAGCAATTGGGAATAAAAGGCCTCTTTTATTTCCGATCGTTGCTGTCTGCCTGTCAGCCATTCCGCTACCCATGCCAGTGTCATTCCTGTAATGCCAAAGGATTTTATCTAGTTAAGCAGCCTCACGTGTGGCACCTTATCAAATGCCTTCTGAAAATCCAAGTAAATGACATCTACTGCCTCTCCTTTGTTCACCCTGCTTGTTACCTGCTCGAAGAACTCTGACAAACTCGTCAGGCAAGACTTCCCTTTACAGAAACCATATTGACTTTGACTTATTTTATCATTAGTCTCCAGGTACCTTGAAATCTCATCCTTAACAATAGACTCCAATATTTTCCCAACCACTGAGGTTAAGCTAACTAGCCTATAATTTCCTTTCTCCCTTCTTAAAGAGTGAAGTGACATTTGCAATCTTCCAGTTCTTCAGAATCAAGTGATACTTGAAAGATCATGACCAATGCATCTGTTACCTTTTCAGCAACCTCTCTCAGGACTCTGGGATGTAATCCATCTGATCCAGGTGTTTTACCCACTTTAAGACCTTTGAGTTTGCCTACTACTTCTTCCTTTGCAATAGCAATGGCACTCACTCCTGCTCCCTGACACTCACAGACCTCTGGCACACTGCCAGTGTCTTCCACAGTGAAGATTGAAGCAAGGTACCCATTAAGATCATCTGCTATTTCTTTGTCCCCCATTACTACCTCACCAGCAAAACTTTCCAATGGTCCAATATCAACTCTCACCTCCTTTTTACTCTTCATATAACTGAAAAAAAACTTTTGGTATCCTGCTTTATATTATAGGCTAGTCTGCCCTCATAATTCATCTTTTCCGTAATAGCTTTTTTTGTTGCCTTTTGTTGGATTTTAAAAGCCTCCCAATCATCCCATTCACTTTTGCCATCTTATATGCCCTTTCCTTGGCTTTTCTGCAGTCCTTAACCTCCTCTGTCAACCATGTTTGCCTACCCCTGCCATTTGAGAACTTCTTCCTCTGTAACTCTGAAACTTCAGCCGTCTCTACTCTACCATCATCCTCACCAATTCCCTTTAATGCCAGTTCCCTTTGACTGAAGAGGAACACAAGTCATTCTGGAACAAATGAAAGAAAGTGGATGTTTGCGGGGGGGGGGGGGGGGTGAGACATGTGTGGGCCAGCTCAGAACCTGGTGGTGTCACTTCTACAAAGGTCAAAAGATTTGAACAGCAAGGCTTCATTTACATAAAGGCTCGTGAATTCTGATCTTACACTCAACAAGATATGATTATGCTAGCATGGTCATTGGTTAGTACGTGGATGCTGGGACTATTGATCTAAGACATGAGTGGTAAGTAGCAGGATACTTTAAAGTTCAAATAATTAAATATAGATGATATAGATTTTTTTTGAAAAGCTATTATCAGTAATGATAACCATGAAACTCTTGGAATGTCACACAAACACACGCACTATCTGATTGATGGCCAGTCTTTGGGGAAAGGTATCTCTCATTGACCCATTCTGACCGAGAGACCATTGTGGTTGACTTTGGGTGACTCATCAGTTCAGAGACATTAAGGCTTGGACAATTGACAATAGCATTGCCAGTGACACCCACATCTTGCTGAAATGAATAAATAAACAAAAATGTTTAATCTAACTGGGGAATGGGAATTTGGTCATAATAGGCTTTTGGTGAGAAATTTGTTGGATAATCCCCTGCTGTCAGAGTGAGAAGAAGCATATTATATCCTCGAAGGAGCAAGTGGTTCACCATTGGGAGCACTGGAAACTCCCTCGCCTCACTGGCACAAGGACTATGGAAGGGAAGTCCCTCTTGCTCCTCCTGACTCACTAGGAATTCTAAGAAGACTTTCCTTAACCCTTTTTGGGGAGCTGCTGTCTCACTGCTCAAGCGACCTGGGTTCAATCCTCGCCACCAGCACTCACTGTGCAGAGACCGCGTGTTGCCTCTGTGACCGCATGGGTTCCCCCAGAGATCTTCGGTTTGCTCCCACAAGGATGTCCGACTTGTTAATTGGCCACCGTAAATTGCCTGAGAGTGAAGAATCGGGAAGAATGGGGGGAGAATAAAATGGGTTTATGTCACTGGGTGCTTGTCTTGAACAGCCAAAGGGCCTGGTCCGTATTGCCTGACTGCAGAGTGGGCTCCTCCCAAAGTGGTTTTGCACATAGGAAATTGGACGGTTATGGGCTATGAGGAAGGGAAGGGTTAGCTTGATCATGATGTAGGTTTATATAGGTTAGCGCAATATTATGGGCTGTACTGTTCTACGTTCTACATATACGTTAAAGAATAAAAGGCAGTGCATCACCCCCTCGTTTGACACACTGCACTTCCAAATGTCCAAAACCTTAGACCATAGAGACAGTCTCTTCGGCCAACTATGTCCACGCTGGCCATTCAGTCTATGGTATTTGAAGTGCTCCGCTAAGTGCTACTTAGATGTTGTGAAAATACCTGCCTCCACTTCCTCCCCCCCAGACAGTGTGTCCTCACTTCAACAGGGTGAAAAAGTTCCACTTGAAATTCCCTTCTCCAACAGTACTTCAAAGCTCTGCCCTCCGATTATCAATCTCTCTGCTAAGGGGGAGAAACCCCATCTATGACCCTCATGATTTGATTTATTTCAATAGCTCTTCCACTTAGCCTACTCCTCTTCAAGGAAGGTACACCCAGTTTATCTAATTTCTCCTCATCGCTTTCCACCCTCCCCAATGCAATCATATCCTCATTTGCTTGTGATTTTTATGTCTCATATGTTCTTCTATCTTCACTGCAAAACTTGTTAAAGGCCTGAAGCCACACCATTAATATTATGGTGAGTTTGAGTCACAGTCATAGAAAAGTACAGCACAGAAACAGGCCATTCAGCCCATCTAGTCCATGCTGAACCATTAGAGGCATAATTTAAATTCTCAAAGTGTTTATCTCTCATCTACCCTCCTCCCTGCCTGTTGTGGGAGGAAGAGGTTAAAACTGAAGCTAGACTGTCTTTCTGCATTCTATTTAAAAAGAAAAATGGAAGTGGCGTTAACTGAAAATGAAACCACTTCATGAAATATCAGAAGAGGTAAGGAGGAAGGAAAGGGGGTAATAAGCAAAGGATGAAGGTAAAGTGAATACCAAACAAGGTGAACTGTACAAGGAATGGTATGACATTGGGTTGAGCTTGTTCTGTATGGTGAAAAGGTAGGAAATCCTGCTAGAAATACAGTAACAATGAAACATGTCTGATTGAGCTCAGAAAACAACCAGAAGTAAACTTAATTGAATTTCAGAACATCAGTTTAATTTAGCTGGTCTTTAAGTAAGACGTCCTTATTGCACACGGCCTTCTTTTTAATAAGAAAATATACCGTATACGAATCAAGAGATTCTCTGATGGCAATGTCAGGGGAAAGAAGAGGATTTGAGCAGTTTGCTTGAGCTCTCTTAGACTCAATAGGTTTGAAGCCTTAAGCAAAATGACGGAAGTGTCTGAAAGAAGAGGACAAGCTCGTCACCATCTAGAGCAGAAAGGTAGAATAACATTTCACTAACCTCGTCATGTGACAATATTTCCACGGGAGATGAGCAAGGTGCTGCTGGGAGGGACAACATTCGCAGATGTAGTGAAAGGTCTAACAACAGACACGTGGGAGTGAAAGCTGATCAGGCTGGCAATGCTCAGTAGGTCAGGCAGCATATGTGGGGAGAGAAACAGTTGATCAGGTCAATGATCTTACATCAGAAGAAGGAAACATTCAACAACAGACATGTCTGACGTTGCAGAAGAGGGGGACGGCTGGAAAAAATGAAGATAGAGAGGGACAGAGCCACTCAGGTAGTAGTGGTCCTGGCACAGAGAGGGGCTGAAGGCTTGCTAATCACAGCTGATCCACCAGAAGTGACGAATGAGAACAGAAGTAGTCTGAGAAAGCTAGCTGGGAATTCCACAAATGTGGCCTGACCCGCTGACCATTCCCAACATTCTGATTTACAATATTTGTAGTCGTTGATTTATTTATTAATATACTCCAGTGTGCTCGCACCACTAAATTACACCCACGTGACCAATTAACCTACTAACCCGTACGTCTTTGGAATGTGGGCGGGAACCCAAGCGGTCACGGAGAGTGGGTGCAGATGGCAGTGAAATTGAACCTGGGGTCACTGGCTCTGTGATTGCATTTCCACTAAACTCCAGCATTGGTCCTCCTTCCCTCTCCTCCAAGACTGGATGAATGAGAACTGATCAGCTGCTGGCGTGAGGCCATGGGCCTTGTACAAACGAGGATGACAAGCCGAAAACAGAGATGTTGGAAAGCTTGCATCCACTGTAGGTCACCAAGCTCCAGGGTGATGGGTTCAAAGTTCAAAGTAAATTCACTATCACCATTTTCTACCCTGAGATTCATTTTCTTTGGGCAGTCAAAGAGGCACATAGAACATAGAAAACCTACAGCACAGTACAGGCCCTTCGGCCCACAATGCTGTACCGAACATGTACTTACTTTAGAAATTACCTAGGGTTACCCACAGTCCTCTGTTTTTCTAAGCTCATGTACCATCTACTTGCTATATCATTCTGAAAGAGGTGGCTGTGCTGAGGAATGGCATAGGGCTGAAGGAGTTTACCTGTCCATTATGAAGAAATTAATTTGCAAAAGGGACAAAACAAATTCTTAGGTATAAATGCAATTAAATATAACTCAGTCTTGTGGTAAACTTTATCCCTAAATCACCGGCATTGCATATGACAGCTTTACAGGAATTTTTGTTAGATTTTCTTCAAGGTTTCACTATGTGGATGAATATATACAACAGAAAATCAGCTACATTTAAATCGTGACTGGAGTTTGTCATATTTTAGCTTCCAAATAATTTTTTATATTTACCAAACACAATTCAACATAATGATTTGTAAAGGAAACAATTCAGGATTTTTATAATTTTATCTGATAAATATCCTCCACATAGTAGTACAAAGATATTTCTTCTTAATTCAAATATGTTTTTCTTACCGGAGTAATAGTTCCCTTGGGAGTTTCTTATTTATTACAGCTTCATCGTCATTTGAGAACATCTAGAACATAATAGAATCAATGCAAAAATGTTCACAATAAAGACAGATAAACAACCGAAACATAACAGAGAAAATACAATAATAATAATAATTATTATTATTATCATAATAAATAAGCAATAAATATCAAAAACATGAGTTGTAGAGTCCCTAAGCATGAGTGCATATGTTCAGTGTTGGGGGAGTGAAGTTTTCCCCTCTGGTTCAAGAGCCTGATAGTTCAGCGGTAAGAACTGTTCCTGAACCTGGTGGTGCAGGACTTGAGGCTCCTGAACCTACTTCCTAATCAGATCAGGATCAGAATCAGGTTTAATCACTGGCACATGCCCTGAAATTTGTTGTTTTGCAGTATCAGTGGGATACATATTAATAAAATGACCATAAATTACAATAAATATGTATATATACTGTATAATTAAATATGTAGTGCAGAAGAGAGGGAAAAGTACAGAGGTGGTGTTCATGTGTTCATTGTCCTTTTGGAAATCTGATGCCGGAGAAGAAGCTGTTCCTGATGTTGAGTCTGTGTCTTCAGGCTCCTGGACCTCCTCCTTGATGGTAGCAATGAGAAGAGGGCATGTCCTGGGTGATGGGGATCCTTAATGTTAGATGCTGCCTTTTTTGAGCATTACCTGTTGAAGGTGTCCGTGATGGAGCCGGCTGAGTTTACAACCTTCTGCAGCTTTTCCTGATTCTGTGCAGTGGCCCCTCGATACAAGGCAACGGTGCAACAGTTACCAGGTGGCAATGTCAGACGGTAATGGCAGCAGCGAGAAGACAGCTACCATCATGGTGGCCGTCCATGACGATGGATGCTGCTTTCCTGCGCCAGTGCTCCTTGCAGACGTGCTCAGTGATGGGGAGGGCTGTATCCATTTGTCTCTGAAGGCTTTTCTGTTCAGGGGCATTGGTGTTTCGGTATCAGGCTACAAAGTATGCTCTCCACCGCACACCGATGGAAGTTAGTCGAATCCGCTGAAACTTCCAGGAAAGTAGAGGTGCTGCCACGCCTTCTTGGTGATACCACATGCCTGCTGAACCTCTGAAATGATGTCACCAAGAAATTTAAAGTTGCTGACCCTCTCCACCTCTGATCCTCTGATGGGGACAGGCTCACGGACCTCTGGTTTCCTCTTCGTGTGATAACTAGCTCTTTGGTTTTGCTGACATTGAGTGAGAAGGTGGTTGCTGGGGTACCACTTGGACAGATCTCCTACATGGTGATTCATCGCCAGTTTTGACTCGGCCAGCAGCAGCGGTGTGGTCAGCAAACTCGAATATGGCATTGGAGCTGTGCTTAGCCACACAGCCAGAAGTGTAAAGTGAGAGGAGCAGGGGGCTGTGCACGCAGGCTTGTGGTGGGGTTGTGCTGCTGGAGATTGTGGAGGAGATGTTGTTGCCAATCTGAACTGACTAGCGTCTGCAAGTGAGGAAATCAAGGATCTAGTTGCACAAGGAAATACTGAGGCCTAGGCCTTAGAGCTTATTGATTAACAGCACTGGCACAGCTTATACAGCAGTAATAGTATTACACTAACCAGTACACTACTGAGCCACACCCCCCAACATGGTGTATAGTACATAACATAATACCTGTCTCCATTTGTCTCAGCTCCCATTGAATCCCTTACTTACAGCAGTTATTATCTCCAAATATAACTATTCCTCTGTTATCCCAGCAGACCATAAAATTCAACCCAGTCAAAGCTCTGCAACCTGGAACCAGCACCAAGCCCACTCAAAGATTCAAAGTAAGTTTATTATCAAAGTATGTACGCAGTATACAGCCCTGAGATATGCCCACAGACAGCCACGAAATAAAGAAACACCATGGAACCTGTTTAAAAAGCAACATCAAACCCCCAAAGCGCAAAAAAAAAGAACAGATTGCGCAAATGGGAAAAGTAGAACAAGCAAAAAGCACAGAGTACGAAACACCAGATCACAGAGACATTCGAAAGAGCCCAGGCATATTCAGTTCCGCTCGGTCCAGTTCAATCTAACACTGCACCTCTCGCTATCTGTAGGCCGCAGCGCTGGTCGGCCCTGATCAAAGTCGCACAAGACAGCAACAGAAAAAGCAGTGGCCAGAAGCCAGAAACACATCGTAACGTGAGCTAGAGTCCAGTCCACACTCTGCGTCAATTAAATCTCACCCCAGACCCATCGACTCCAGCACCATCCTCCGGCAGCATCGAGTGAGGGGAGAGAGAGAGAAGGAAGCCATTGATATGTAGGTACCTTCCTTGCCCTTCACCCTGACCTTACTGATGCCAGTCTGCCACTACCTTGGCCCTCTGTATTTGTAGTCCTGTTCCAGCTCTCTTGCAGCTGTGTAGTCTATTCACACCAGTGTTCGTGACCACGTAGTCTGTGACCCTGAAGCCCCTTCCTTGGACCTACAGTCTCCCTTCTTTAAGAGCCTCCTTAAAACCCACCTCTTTGACCAGGCTTTTACTCACCTCGTCTCACTGATTCAGCACCTCGTCTCACTGATACCCTCGTCTCACTGATACCCTCGTCTCACTGATACCCTCGTCTCACTGATTCAGCACCTCGTCTCACTGATACCCTCGTCTCACTGATACCCTCGTCTCACTGATACTCAGCACCTCGTCTCACTGATACTCAGCACCTCGTCTCACTGATACCCTCGTCTCACTGATACCCTCGTCTCACTGATACCCTTGTCTCACTGATACTCAGCACCTCGTCTCACTGATACTCAGCACCTCGTCTCACTGATACCCTCGTCTCACTGATACTCAGCACCTCGTCTCACTGATTCAGCACCTCGTCTCACTGATACCCTCGTCTCACTGATACCCTCGTCTCACTGATACTCAGCACCTCGTCTCACTGATACTCAGCACCTCGTCTCACTGATACTCAGCACCTCGTCTCACTGATACCCTCGTCTCACTGATACCCTCGTCTCACTGATACTCAGCACCTCGTCTCACTGATACTCAGCACCTCGTCTCACTGATACTCAGCACCTCGTCTCACTGATACTCAGCACCTCGTCTCACTGATACTCAGCACCTCGTCTCACTGATACTCAGCACCTCGTCTCACTGATACCCTCGTCTCACTGATACTCAGCACCTCGTCTCACTGATACTCAGCACCTCGTCTCACTGATACTCAGCACCTCGTCTCACTGATACCCTCGTCTCACTGATACTCAGCACCTCGTCTCACTGATACTCAGCACCTCGTCTCACTGATACCCTCGTCTCACTGATACTCAGCACCTCGTCTCACTGATACTCAGCACCTCGTCTCACTGATACCCTCGTCTCACTGATACTCAGCACCTCGTCTCACTGATACCCTCGTCTCACTGATACCCTCGTCTCACTGATACTCAGCACCTCGTCTCACTGATACTCAGCACCTCGTCTCACTGATACCCTCGTCTCACTGATACCCTCGTCTCACTGATACTCAGCACCTCGTCTCACTGATACTCAGCACCTCGTCTCACTGATACTCAGCACCTCGTCTCACTGATACTCAGCACCTCGTCTCACTGATACTCAGCACCTCGTCTCACTGATACTCAGCACCTCGTCTCACTGATACCCTCGTCTCACTGATACCCTCGTCTCACTGATACCCTCGTCTCACTGATACCCTCGTCTCACTGATACTCAGCACCTCGTCTCACTGATACTCAGCACCTCGTCTCACTGATACCCTCGTCTCACTGATACTCAGCACCTCGTCTCACTGATACCCTCGTCTCACTGATACCCTCGTCTCACTGATACTCAGCACCTCGTCTCACTGATACCCTCGTCTCACTGATACCCTCGTCTCACTGATACTCAGCACCTCGTCTCACTGATACTCAGCACCTCGTCTCACTGATACCCTCGTCTCACTGATACCCTCGTCTCACTGATACTCAGCACCTCGTCTCACTGATACTCAGCACCTCGTCTCACTGATACCCTCGTCTCACTGATACCCTCGTCTCACTGATACCCTCGTCTCACTGATACTCAGCACCTCGTCTCACTGATACTCAGCACCTCGTCTCACTGATACTCAGCACCTCGTCTCACTGATACCCTCGTCTCACTGATACTCAGCACCTCGTCTCACTGATACTCAGCACCTCGTCTCACTGATACTCAGCACCTCGTCTCACTGACTCCTGTCTGCTCCTGAGCTCTGTTGGGAATTGAAGAGTGATGAAGGAAATGCAAATTATGTTCCAGCACCGACGGGGAGTCCTCACTCAGAACATTAACGTGGCTTTTCTCTTTACAGATGCTGCCAGATCTGATCTGCCCTCATCATTTATAGATTTCCAGCAGTCTGGTTTCTTTTCATCAACACCCCGTGTGGCAGACACCAAATCACCACTTTGAAGAACGCTCTTCCTCTACTTCTGTTCAGTGCTGCTCCTGATTTCGGAGAGCTGGACTGCGGAAGGGTGAATGATTATTTTAAGAGATGTAACATCCCCTGGCTCTCCAGAGCCCACTCTTTCCCAAGTGGAAGAGTACAGAGCTAAACTCAATGTTCAGTCAGAATTGATCACGTCTCTGTGTGATCTTCACACTAGGAAGAGATACAGTACTGAACCAGGCCCTTGCACTCACAGAGTCGGTGCCAACTATCAACCGCCCACTTACAAAATCCTATATTAATTCTATTCTTTTGTATTCACCCCACATTCTCACTTATTCCCCCTGGATTATATCACTCACCCGCACACTTGGGGCAACTCACAGTGTCCAATTAATCTACCGACCAGAGTATTTTTGGGATGTGGAGGGAAACCAGGGTAGTGAGAGGTAACTAATATGATCACGGGGGACAAAGAAACTTCACACAGACATTGCCAGGAGATTAAACGACCTGCATGTATTGCTGATGAGCCCCTCATCAGCAATCCCCCTCTTTAACCCTAACCTAATCACAGGACAACTTACAAAGACCAATTAACCTACCAACCAGTACGTCCTTGGACTGTGGTAGAACATACGAACTCTTTACAGGCAGCGGCGGGAATTGAACCAGGGTTGCTCGTCCCGTAAAGCATGGTGCTTACCACTGCACTAGCGTGCACCACTTTACTGTACAAAAACAGACTTCTGAAGTCTTTGGGAAGATCTGATGAGCTTGAGGGGAGTTTCTTTAGCTCTTTCCACACACCTGTGGTGGTGTAGAGGTACATTGTTATGACTGTTTATTGCTAGAGGTACATTGCTAGAGGTTTATTGTAGAGGTACATTGTTATGACTTTCCAATGTGATACACCCTTTAACCCAGGTGGTGGGGAGGAGATGCATCTCTACCAAAGGAGGTGTGAGGGGCTCCCTCCCTCTGCTAGCCTGTAGGTCTCTCTTGGTAAAGTGTAGCACTTGCTTAGCCCTTGAAGCCGTGGGAGCAGGTTGTGGATGGTCATATAAGCAGCTGGCACATATCACAAGTCCTGGTTATGCGACCATTGCCGTCAGGTAGGCAATCTCTGAAGAGTATTGAGAATGGCTCGGGGTCATCCTCCTTGAAGGCCAGATGGTGGTGCAGTGGCATCAGTGCTGGCCTCCGGAGCGAAGGCTCCCGAGTTCGAATCCAAGTCGGGCCACCCCTGAGCACGCTTTCCATCCGTGCCGGGTTGAGCATCAAGCTAGCCACGACCTTGTAAAAGATACAAGGGTTGAGTCAGGAACGTTCATATCGTGACCCGGTTAATCTGACACCACACGCCAGACAAGAATGGCTGACTGTCTGGTGTGACACTCTGAAAAAAAATCCTTCTTGAAAAAATGCTGCCCAGAAAAAGGCAATGGCAAAGCACTTCAGTAGAAAAATTTGCTGAGGACAATCAGGGTCAAGACCATGATTGTCCACATTATATAGCATGGCACATAATGGAGATGATGATAATAAGCCAGACTTTTCTCCTTGAGCTTCAATGCTGGCTCTATCTAGAAGTGATGGTGTCCCAGATGTCAGAGGTTTCATTCAAACTTCATTCATTTCTAGGCAATCTCTCCTGCCACAGAGTACATCAAAGCCGAGCCCGAAGTACGTGCATTTCCCAGAGAGTGTCAGGGAACAAACACATCCATTTTATTTTACATTCAGTTCAACCAATTAAAGAGCCCTGAGGCATGTAGTGGATTAGAGGGACCACTGCAGATAGACCCTAAATTACATATGTGGAGTTGCCACAGGTTCTCACCTTCTTCTACTAGAATCCTGGTGAAACTTAAAGAAGCTAAAAGAAGCCATTGTATCATTTTCCCAGCTTTTCCAAAATCCTTCTAAACCTCCCCTCCCCCTCCACCCCAAGGGAATCTGAATCAGAATTTGATTAACTCCTGACTAATTCAGGTTTAACTTTCTGGTTTCCCATTATAATTATCTTTCCCTCAGGAGGCCAGCCCATTAACCTTTCAAACACTTCTTCCCTGGTTTCTGCGGGCCCTTACTCTGGATTCCACTCTCTACTATCCACCCTCTGCTACCCTGCAGCACATTGTGAAGCAACTCACCGCCATAACACACCCTTCCCAAGGAAACTTCACCTTGATTCACAGGGGAGAAGGTACGTAATGGGCTAATGGCTGCTTTGCTTCCACGGAAATTTGTAAAAAAAATCTTGACAAGTTAATAATCGATTAAAATATGAATCAGATAAGCATGTGCAACTTATCCACTTATGGGTTCAGAGACAAATGGATCTTTCTTACAAAATCTTGGCTACTTGCCCTAAGCAACTAAGAAGAGCCAAAATCTTTATGTATCCCTGAACCAGGATTTTCACCAAGGCGAAGAAGTGATTGGCCAGGTGTGTTTACTTTACAACAGAGGAGATAATGGGAAGTTTTAATTAATATGAATAAAGTGTTGACAGCTCGAAATAACTAAGGATGCATCTTTTTGCAGAGTGCACGATTAAACTGAGATACTGTTAATATAAACTGTTTTCTTAAGAGATTTTTAATTAGACATACCTGTCACCTGTGGATTGTTCCTGTTATTTTTAATGTGCTACAGCTCACATTTAGACAGTAAAAGCACAACAGAAGAGTCTAGGTGTCTAGTATAAGCTTCACATCTATTGCTACAAGATAAAACTCTCTCTTCATTGCCACTGTCAAAAATATAGCCACAGAAAGAATCTAATATATTGGTAAGCAAGACTGTTATTGAGACCCTATATATCTTATAAGCCAGTGTTTATAAGACACAATTCAACAGGAATTCAAACATCCCATTAAATTCAATAGGATACAATTCTGGAATTAGTTTTAATGAGTATATTTTTCTGTTTTCAAAAACTGTGCCAAAATTTCCACTACCTCGGAAGTTTTATGCTTTGTCACTGCAAGTTCCTGAACTTTAGGCTGAACGCAGCTTTCCAGGAAGTGATAGTTCTCACTCAGTTGCTTTTTTTTTTAAAAAACGTGGGCTATCAGAGTAAGCTTTCTCGATTGACCTTATACGGGCAATGAGCTGGCTGAGCAAACAGAGAGGCGGACGAAATGGTCTTTTCTCGTCAGGTCTGAGTCATCAAGCCATTGAGGAAAGCAGGCTTAACACCTTGCCTCAGAAATTACAGGGGGCGCACAGAGCTACCGACCCGGCAGGGAATTTTTTAAAAAGTTCTGCACAGAGGGTGTTTTCCAGGAAGGCCATTTGATCACTGTTTATATTCAAGTTAGAACACACAGAAGCCTTGTGCATAGTGCTGTAATAATTCTGGTCCACATTATAAACAGCACCAGGGAAAGTGACAAGGAGAACTAAAACTGCAAGAGTATCACTATTAGAGAAAGCCAAGCAAGCAGAAGGAGGGGCTGTGGCCTAACATGATAAGAAGTGCTTAAGTTCTAGTTCACGGTTATTGCCATACAAAACAATGTTCCTCGGGGCCAAAGTGCACAGCTCAGTACATATAATTCACACTCAACGCATAAAGGAATATTACCACAAATAAATTAGGTTCTAATTATTCCGTCATTCATTCTTTGGATTTTTTTCCTGTTTCGTGGACGTCTGCAGAGAGTAAGAACTTCAGGCTGTATACTGTACACATTCCGATATTAAAATTGAACTATCGAAGGACTTCAATATTTTATGGGGAGGGCCAGAGTGATTATCCAAATCCTTCTGCAGAAATTGTGACCTTCCTTGTTGCTGTCATCCTGTTCATGAAGTAGATGGACTTCCCATGGATTTCTGGGATGGAGTGCTGACTTACTGCAGTTTCACAGCAATTATCCAGAGCAATCTGCCTGCTGAACGCATGCCAGGTCAGACTGGCATAGGTCCAGTAACTTCATCTATATCAATGGAAGGAGGGTTGGAGTTAATTTTAGGTAATTAACTTCTTTTTCTAATCAGTTAAGATCATGTAGTTAAATTGTGAAGTTAAAATTATTTAGTTATTAAATGTTTTCATCATTATTTTTGCCCACATATTTCATTAAAAATGTTAATTTTTAGGAACATTTTGAATTGGCTAGAGTTTTTGCATTTGTTTAAATGTCTGTGAATATCAAAGGTGTTCCATGTTTTTGACAGCTTTGACATCTGCTCGTTCTGGGTATTAGCAGACTATCAAAGCAAATCTGATTTAAAATTTCTCAATTAAGATGGGAAGGTGCCGGACTCCACAAGCTCTTGCTGATGGGAGATGGCTTGAATGACTAAGTTGCCTCTGCAGATATCTGTGGACAGAGGAGTGTGGAATAGGGGCAGCTCCCCACTCATTTGGAGCACAGACCAGAATGTACCCACAGCGGCTACTTATTGGGTATCTCCTGTACCTAATAAAGTGGCCGCCGAGTGTATGTTCCTGTTCTTCTGCTGCTGTAACCACTTCAATGTTCAGCATGTTGTGCATTGAGAGATGCTTTTCTACACTCCACTGTTACAACGTGTGGTTATTTGAGCAACTGTCGCCTTTTCTGTGAGCCTGAAACACCCTGGCCATTCTCCTCTGACCAGTCTCATAAACAGGGCGTTTTCACCCACAGAAGTGCTGCTCGCTCGGTTTTTTATTCATCGCACCATTCTCTGTAAACTCTACAGACTGTTGTCCATGAAAATCCCAGCAGATCAGCAGTTTTTGAGATATTCAAACCACCCTGTCTAGCACCAGCAACCATTCCACGGTTAAAGTCACTTAGGTCACATTTCTTCCCCATTCTGAGGTTTGTCTGAACAACAGCTGAACCTCTTGGCCATGCCTGCTGTTATGCATTGAGCTGCTGACACATGATTAGCTGATTAGATACTTGCATGAAGGAGCAGGCATTCATGTGTACATAATGAAGTAACCACGGAGTGTATGTGGTTCATTGCGGTAGATGCATCGAGGTGTCACTTGTAGGGGAATCCAATTCTATTAGCCAGATGAATGGAAGTTTTTTTAAAATTGAATTGACTTTATTTCTTACATCCTTCACATACATGAGGAGTAAAAATCTTTACGTTACATCGCCGTCTAAATCGACAATGTGCAATCATAGTAATTTATAATGATTTACCATAAGTACCATTTACCATTACCACTGTCAATGTAATATAGAGTACACTCAAATCAGTGTGAGTACATCAGTCTGTTGGCCTGGTGGAAAAAGCTGTCCCGGAGCCTGTTGGTCCTGGCTTTTATGCTGCAGTACCGTTTCCCAGATGGTAGCAGAAGGAATAGTTTGTGGTTGGGGTGACTCGGGTCTCCAGTGATCTTTTGGGCCCTTTTTGAACGCCTGTCTTTGTAAATGTCCTGAATCATGGAAAGTTCACAAAGACGGATGCGCTGGGCTGTCCACACCACTCTCTGCAGAGTCCTGAGATTGAGGGAGGTACAGTTCCCATGCCAGGCAGTGATGCAGCCAGTCAGGATGCTCTCAATTGTGTCCCTGTGGAAAGTTCTTAGGATTTTGGTGCTCATACCAAACTTCCTCAACTATCTGAGGTGAAAGAGGCGCTGTTTTGCCTTTTTCACCACACAGCTGGCGTGTACAGACCATGTGAGGTCCTCAATGATGTGTATGCCGAAGAACTTAAAGCTGTTTACCCTCGCAACCCCAGATCCTTTGATATCAATAGGGGTTAGCCCGTGTCCGTTCCTCCTGTCCTGTCTCCCTTTCTCTTCACCATCTACACCTTGGACTTCAACTACAACACAGAGTCTTGCCATCTTCAGAAGTTTTCTGATGTCTCTGCCATAGTTGGAAGCATCAGCAAGAGAGATCAGGCTGAGTACAGGGATATGGTGGGAAACTTTGTCACATGGTGCGAGCAGAATCATCTGCAGCTTAATGTGAAAAAGACTAAGGAGCTTGTGGTGGACCTGGACAGGGTTAAGGCACCAGTGACCCCTGTTTCCCTCCAAGGGGTCAGTGTGGACGTAGTGGAGGATTACAAATACCTGGGGATATGAATGGACAATAAACTGGACTAGTCAAAGAACACTAAGGCTGTCTACAAGAAGAGTCAGAGCCGTCTCTATTTCTTGGGGAGACTGAGGTCCTTTAACATCTGCAGCACGATGCTGAGGATGTTCTACGAGGCTGTAGTGGCCAGTGCTATCATGTTTGCTGTTGTGTGCTGGGGCAGCAGGCTGAGGGTAGCAGACACCAACGGAATCAACAAACTCACTCATAAGACCAGTGATGTTGTGGGGGTGGAACTGGACTCTCTGACGGTGGTGTCTGAAAAGAGGATGCTGTCCAAGTTGCCTGCCATCTTGGACAATGACTCCCATCCACTCCATAATGTACTGGTTAGGCACAGGAGTACATTCAGCCAGAGACTAATTCCACCAAGATGTAACACTGAGCGTCATAGGAAGTCATTCCTGCCTGTGGCCATCAAACTTTACAACTCCTCCTTCGGAGTGTCAGACACCCTGAGCCAATAGGCTGCTCCTGGACTTAATTCCACTTGACATGATTAACTTATTATTATTTAATTATTTATGGTTTTATATTGCTATATTTCTTCAGTATTATTGGTTGGTGCGGCTGTAACGAAACCCAATTTCCCATGGGATCAATAAAGTATGTCTGTCTGTCTGTAATCCACAACCAGCCCCATTGTTTTTGTGACATTGAGGGAGAGGCTGTTTTCTTGAAACCACTGTGTCAGAGAGATGACTTCTTCCCTGTAGGCCATGAAGGAGCAAGTGTTCATGTGTACACAATGAAGAGACCATGGTGTGTATGTGGTTCATTGCGGTAGATGCATCGAGGTGTCACTTGTAGGGGAATCCAATTCTATTAGCCAGATGAACCGCAGTCCAAGAACAGGATTCTCACATAAGCATCCTTCTTCTCCAGATGTGTAAGGACAGTGTGTAGGGCAGTGACTATTGTGCTGTCTGTCGAGCGGTTGTGTCAGTAGGTGAATTGTAGGGGGCCCAGTTTGGGTGGTAGTAAGCTGCAGATGGAATCCTTGACCAGCCTCTCAAAGCATTTGCTTATTATTGAGGTGAGTTATGAAGGATGTTGAGGAAACATCTTTCCCATAAAATAGAGAAAATGGACAATATCTAACATAAGGTTATTAAGATAAATAGTAAACGCAGAACATAAAACTACAGCACAGCCAATTTGACCCACGATGCTTCACCAAACTTTTAACCTACTCCAAGATCAATATAACCCTTCCCTCCACATAGCCCTCCTTTTTTTAATCATCCAGGTGCCTTTCTAAGAATCTGCCTCTACCTCCACCCCTGGCAGGGCGTTCCATGCATCCACCATCTGTCTGTAAAAAAAACTTACCTACGACTTTTCTCCAAACACCTTACAAGTATGCCCACTCTTGTTAGCCATTACCACTCTTGGGAAAAAGGCACTGACTGTCCACTCTATCTATGCTTCTTACCATCTTGTGCACCCCTAATCAAGTCAACTCTCATCCTCCTTCACTCCAAGGAGAAAAGCCCTAGCTTATGCAACCTTTCCTGAAAAGACACACTCTTTAATCCAGGCAGCCCTCCTCTGCCCTTTTTCTAAAGCTTCCATATCTTTCTCTGATGGGGCAACACGAATTAAACATAATATTCCAACTGTGGTCTAACCAGAATTTGAATTGACTTTATTACTTACATCCTTCATATACATGAGTAAAAATCTTTACATTACATCTCCATCTAAATGTGCAATCAATTATTGTGGTTTAAAATAAATATTATGCACATACAAAAGGATAGTCAATATAACATAGAAATACAGTTGTATCAGCATGAATTAAGCAGTCTGACAGCCTGGTGGAAGAAGCTGTCCTGGAGCCTGTTGGTCCTGGCTTTTATGCTGCGGTACCGTTTCTCAGATGTAGCACCTGGAACAGTTTGTGGTTGAGGTGACTTGGGTCTCCAATGATCCTTTAGGCCCTTTTTACACACCTGTCTTTGTAAATGTCCAGTATAGTGGGAAGTTCACATCTACAGATGCGCTGGGCTGTCCGCACCACTCTCTGCAGAGTCCTGCGACTGAGGGAAGTACCATTCCCATACTAGGCAGCGCTGCAGCCAGTCAGAATGCTCTCAATTGTGCCCCTTAGAAATTGGGGGCCCATACCAAACTTCTTCAACCATCTGAGGTGAAAGAGATTTATAGAGCTTCAACATTACCTTGTGGCTCTTGGATTCATTACCTCTACTAATGAAGACCAACACATCTTATCAACTTGTGCTACAACTTTGAGGGGTCTGTGGACGAGGGCCCCAGGATCACCCTGTTCCTCCACATTAGTGAGAATCTTGCCACTAACCCTGCACTCTGTCTTCACGTGCCATCTCCCAAAGTGTATCTCTTCACACTTTCCTGTATTGAACTCCATCTGCCATTTATCAGCCCAGCTCTGCAACCTGTCAATGTCCCATTGTAGACTACGACAACATTCTAGACCAGAGATTCCCAACTTGGAGTCCATGGGCCGCTTGGTTAATGATAGAGGCCCATGGCATAAAAAAAAGAATGAGAACCCCTGTTCTGGACTACCCACAGCTACACCAATCTTCATGTCATCTGCAAATTTAATTCCTCATTGAAGTCATTTATAATGTCAGCAAAGGTGTCGAATTTAGGGGTGATCTATATAGGAGAAATGAATGGCAAGGTGCAAAAAGACTCAGGTGGAACATAAAACATTTGCTTGTTTCTGTTTTCTAATACTGTGAAAGAGGTGGGCATATTTTCAAAGAATATTACACAAGGTACATTCTAAAATATTATGTAATTTTAATCTTGCGGTCCTGAAAACAAACTGGTCAGTCTGCTGTTTCAGGCGGTTATATCTTAACAAACAAAAAAGGGAGAAGCTGTGTCTCGTCCTTTAGGAAATGTCAGCCAAAGATCAAAACAGGAATATAACGTAAGTTCCCAAATACAACATAACTGCTGTCTTGCTGGAGAAAAAAAACATCCACTAATATACTGGGTATATATAATATTTTAGTTAATACTCTGTTCTCCAACACCCCAGCCAAGATAATTCAGCTTTATTAAATAAAATCTATCAAATGCATTGGAGATCTCCTCTCTCTCTCATAGAGTCCAACCCCCACTTGAGGTGATACAGGAATGTTTACTGTACACCAGCACATTGGCCCTGCATTCCTTCACAGTTGTTACCTCGGGCACCGGGAGGCCACAGTTCACTAAAAGCAGCCACCACGAGTAGGCAGGGTAGTGAAGAAGGCATTTAGCATGCTGGCCTTCATCAGTCCGGGCATCAGCTTGAGATGTATAACTGCAGTTCTACTAGTCGTTGTGAGTTCTCACTTAGAGTATTGTTTATCCTGTTAAAGAGAAGCTGGAGAGGGTGCAGTAGAGATTCACAAAGACTAAGGAGGTTTGACATGCCACTAAACATTCTACAAACTTCTACAGATACACTGTTGAGTGAATCTTGCCTGGTACCATCATGGTCTGGTCCAGCAAATTCAAATGCACAAGAACATAAGAAGCTGTAGAAAGCAGTGAACCCTGCCAGACACTGTAAATCAGAGACACATCCTTCACCATCAGTAGAATCTAGAGGAGGTGCTGCACCAAGACAGCATCATCTATAAACACAGATCCTCACTGTCAGGGCCATGCCACCTTCTCGCAGATATCATCAGGCAGGAAGCAGTGAAGCCTGAAATCCCACAGCGCCAGGTTCAAGAACAGTTACCTCTCTTCAACCAGTTGCTTCTTGAAACAACTGGCAAAACTCTGATCGCTACACTTTAGCAACTCTATGACCACGCTGCACTAAAATGGACTTGTTTCCTCTGATTGTACATCATTTATGTTTAATTCCGGTAAATTCTCTCCCTCTCCCTTCCCCCATCCCACCTTCATTCTGTCTCCTCTTCCAGCTGCTTATCACTTCTCATGACTCTGCCTTCTTCTACTACCCATAGTGCTTTCCCCTTGGATTCCTTCTTCACCTCTCCTGCCTATCCCCTCCCTGCTTCGCCTCCCCCACCCCTTGATCTTTCCTCTGACTGGTTTTCCACCCTCTCCTCACCTTCTTTATAGGGCCCCTGCCCCCTCCTTCTTTAGTCCTGACGAAGGGTCTCAACCCGAAACGTTGACTGCTTCTTTCAACGGATGCTGCCCGACCTGCTGAGTTCATCCAGTTTTTTTGTACGTCTTGATTTATGTTTAATTTATGCTTTTTACTTGTGAATTCTGTTTATTACGTGCCTGTGATGCTGCAGCTTTTCATTACATCTATGCATACATGTATCAGTGCATGTGAACTTGACCTTGATCATTGCTCTCCACTGAAGCATCTACGCACAACTTAATCCCACAGTCTTTGAAGCCTGCAGAGAGACCCACGAACTGTTCTTGACTGAGAACTAATGAAGACACAGACTCATAGAACATTTCTGCACAGAACAGGCTCTTTCACTCATATACTTGGAGCTATGATGTGGTGGCCATTACAGAGACTTGGATGGCTCAGGGGCAGGAACGGGTACTTCGAGTGCCAGGCTTTAGATGTTTCAGAAAGGACAGACAGGGAGGCAAAAGAGGTGGGGGGGCCTGGCACTGCTGATCAGAGATAGTGTCACAGCTGCAGAAAAGGAGGAAGTCATGGAGGAATTGTCTACCGAGTCTCTGAGGGTGGAAGTTAGGAACAGGAAGGGGTCAATAACTCTACCGGGTATTTTTTATAGACCTTCCAGTAGTAATAGGGACATCAAGGAACAGATAGGGAGACAGATTCTGGAAAGGTGTAACAATAACAGGGTTGTCATGGTGGGACGATGGGTTTAGATGGGCTGGAGTTTGTTAGGTGTGTTCAGGAAGATTTCTTGACACAGTATGTAGATAGCCTACAAGGGGAGATGCTATACTTGATCTGGTATTGGGAAAAGAACCTGACCAAGTGTCAGTTCTCTCAGTGGGAGAGAATTTTGGAGTTAGTGATCACAATTCTATCTCCTTTACCACAGCATTGGAGAGCACAATAGACACTGAACCCGTGAACACAATAGACAATAGGCGCAGGAGTAGGCCATTCTGTCCTTCGAGCCAGCACCACCATTCAATGCGATCATGGCTGATCATCCACAATCAGTACCCCGTTCCTGCCTTCTCCCCGTATCCCTTGGCTCCGCTATCTTTAAGAGCTCCATCTAATTCTTTCTTGAAAGCATCCAGAGAATTGGCCTCCACTGCCTTCTGAGGCAGAGCATTCCATAGATCCACAACTCTCTGGGTGAAAAAGTTTTTCCTGAACTCTGTTCTAAATGGCCTACCCCCTATTCTTAACACTACCTCACTTTTTTAATATATATTATTTCCAGTTTTGTATGATTTTTAATCTAGTCAATATACATATACTGTAATTATTACATTTTTTCTTCTTCTATATTGTGCATTGCATTGAACTGGCACTGCATAATTTAAAAATTTCAGGCTCATGCCGGTAATAACAAACCCTATTCTGATTCTGAAAGACAGGTGCAATGAAAAACTTAAAATGAACACAAATTATGTACCATTTTACAAAAATAGAACATGAAAGTAACAACAAAATTTGAGTGCCAAGCATCAAAGTATTCTTGGGGTAATGATTATGGTGTACAGGTTTAAAGTAAATGTATTATCAAAGTACAGTATGTAAATGTCACCAAATTTCCTTGAAATTTGATTTTTTTTCCACTCGGGCATTTACAGGAAAATAAAGATACAATTTATGAATACCCATCAATAAGTATAAAACAAAATAAGAACTAAAAACAATGCCTGACAATCAATGTGCAAAAGAAAACAAATTGTGTAAATAATAACAATAAACGAATGATACTGAGTTGTAGAGTCCTTTAGGTTGTGGAATCAGTTCAATGTTGAGGAACGTGGAATTATCCACGCTGGTTCAGGCGCCTTGTGGTTCAAGAACTGGAAGTCCTTGAACCTTTCCTAATCGTGTACCTCTATATATGTTGAGTGAATTTTTACGCGCTCTATATTTTCTATATAACTCAGTACTGTACCGTAGTAAAATCAAGCAGCCTTCAGAACAAAAGTCCAAGTTTAGCCTTTTACACTGGAGTCAAGTCAACCATTTGACGTTGCTTAGGGATAGGTACAGACAAGTTAGGAAAGCGTTTAAATGGAGTAAGGGGAAATATGAGGCTATCAGGCAGGAACTTGGAAGCATAAATTTGGAACAAATGTTCTGAGGGAAATGTATGGAAGAAATATGGCAAATGTTCAGGGGATATTTGCGTGGAGTTCTGTGTAGGTACGTTCCAATGAGACAGGGAAAGGATGGTAGGGTACAGGAACCATGGTGTACAAAGGCTGTTGTAAATCTAGTCAAGAAGAAAAGCTTACGAAAGGTTAAAAAAATCAGGTAATAATAGAGATCTAGAAGATTATAAGGCTAGCAGGAAGGAGCTTAAAATTAGGAGAGCCAGAAGGGGCCATGAGAAGGCCTTGGCGGGCAGGATTAAGAAAAACTCCAAGGTATTCTACAAGTATGTGAGGAGCAGGAGGATAAGATGTGAGAGAATAGGACCAATCAAGTGTGACAATGGAAAAGTGTGTATGGAACCAGAGGAGACAGCAGAAGTACTTAATGAGTACTTTGCTTCAGTTTTCACTACAGAAAAGGATTTTGGTAATTGTAGGGATGACTTACAGCTGACTGAAAAGCTTGAGCATGTAGATATTAAGAAAGAGGATGTGCTGGAGCTTTTGGAAAACATCAGTTTGGATACATCACCAGGACTGGACGAGATGTACCCCAGGCTACTGTGGGAGGTGAGGGAGGAGATTGCTGAGCCTCTGACGATGACCTTTGCATCATCAATGGGGACAGGAGAGGTTCCGGAGGATTGGAGGGTTGCAGATGTTGTTTCCTTATTCAAGAAAGGGAGTAGAGGTAGCCCAGTGAGACCAGTGAGTCTTACTCCAGTGGTTGGTAAGTTGATGGAAAAGATCCTGAGAGGCATGATTTATGAACATTTGGAGAGGCAGAATATGATTAGGAATAGTCAGCATGGCTTTGTGAAAGGCAGGTCGTGCCTTATCAGCCTGATTGAATTTTTTGAGGATGTGACTAAACACATTGATGAAGGTAGAACAGTAGATATAGTGTACATGGATTTTAGCAAGGCATTTGATAAGATACCCCATACAAGGCTTATTGAAAAAGTAAAGAGGCATGGGATTCAAGGGGACATTGCTTTGTGGATCCAGAATTGGCTTGCCCACAGAAGGCAAAGAGTGATTGTAGATGGGGTCTTATTCTGCATGGAGATCAGTGACCAATGGTGTGCCTCAGGGTTCTGTTCTAGGACCCTTACTCTTCGTGATTATCATAAATGACCTGGATGAGGAAGTGGAGGGATGGGTTCGTAAATTTGCTGATGACACAAAGGTTGGAGGTGTTGTGGATAGTATGGAGGGCTGTCAGAGGTTACAGCGGGACATTGACAGGATGCAAAACTGGGCTGAGAAGTGGCAGATGGAATTCAATCCAGATAAGTGTGAGATGGTTCATCTTGGTAGGTCAAATATGATGGCAGAGTATAGTATTAATGGTAAGACTCTTGGCATTGTGGAGGATGACAGGGCTCTTGGGGTCCAAGTCCATGGGACACTAAAAGCTGCTACACAGGTTGACTCTGTGGTTAAGAAGACATACGATGCATTGGCCTTCATCAATCGTGGGATTGAGTTTAGGAGCCGAGAGGTAACGTTGCAGCTATATAGGACCCTGGTCAGACCCCACTTGGAGTACTGTGCTCAGTTCTGGCCACCTCACTACAGGAAGGATGTGGAAACTATAGAAAGGGTGCAGAGGAGATTTATAAGGATGTTGCCTGGATTGGGGAGCATGCCTTATGAGAACAGGTTGAGTGAACTTGGCTTTTTCTCCTTGGAGTGACAGAGGATGAGAGGTGACCTGATAGAGGTGTATAAGATGATGAGTGGCTTTGATCGTGTGGATAGTCAGAGGCTTTTTCCCAGGGCTGAAATAGCTAGCATGGTAGTTTTAAGGTGCTTGGAAGAAGGTACAGAGGAGATGTCAGGGGTAAGTTTTTTATGCAGAGCGGTGACTGTGTGGAATGAGCTGCCGGCAACAGTGGTGGAGGCAGCTATGATGGGGTCTTTTAAGAGACTCCTGGATAGTTACAGGGAGCCTGGAAAAATAGAGAGCTATGGGTAACCCTAGCTAATTTCTAAGGTAAGGACATGTTTGGCACAGTTTTGTGGGCTGAAGGGCCTGTATTGTGCTGTTGGATTTCTGTGTTTCTAGTATGTGCTGACCCATTAATCTGCTTAATCACATCGATCTGCACCCAGGCCACGACCTATCATAACCCACATCCCCACCATCTATGTAACTATCCAAATTTCTCCTAGATGTTGAAATCAAATTTGCATCCACCACTTCTGCTGGCAGGCAGTTCCACACTCTCATCACCCTCACCCTCCAAGAGGAATGAATAGGATACTCCTCTTGTTCACTTTTCACTGTTAATAATAATAATAATAATAATAAGTACTTCATTGATCCCGAGTGGGAGATTCTTTCGTTACAGCAGCAACATTATAAAAAAAACACTTATCTGTGTGCAGATTTAACTAATAATAAAGTGCAGAATAATAATATACACTATAATAGTTTACCAATGTGCAATAATTTGCAATAATAATGTACAACATAATAAAACCAAGGCCTTGACCATGGTGAGTGTTTGGTCCATAATGACTGACGAGGAAGTTTGTTAACTCAACAATTGTTTTATTGTGATAAACACAAAACAGACGGGCACCATGACCCAGAGAGTGACCCCAACCCGTCTCACACCCCGGTTACAGTTAGGGTGACCCACAAATACACAAGCAAATAACTGTATAAGCCAAGCTAAAATGTAACAATAAATGAACTAGATCTTCCCATCATAATCCCACAAAAGTATTTTAACATATGAACAATAAACAGTACTACGATGTGTGTTCTCCTGTCACACATTGGTGAACTGTTGTACATGCTTATTGCATTTGCTAGGAAAGATTCTCAGTAACGATCCCTGTGACAGCAGAGCTGAGTGAGTCTTTTCGAAAACCCATGACACTAATTTAAATACAGAGGTGCGCAAATTGTCCCTGCCAAGGGAGGAGATTTTGAATGGGAGCACAGTTCCAAAGGGAATGGACACCATATTAAATCTTACCCTGGAATGATCTCTGGTGTGCAGAACTACATTGGTTTTTGTATATAATCGACCCTCAGCAAAGACAATAATGCATTTTGAAATGCATGACTTGGTCTAGAGCGGGGGTTCCCAACCATACCCCATATAACAATTACAGTACGGAAACAGGCCATCTCGGCCCTTCTAGTCCGTGCCGAACGCTTACTCTCACCTAGTCCCACTGACCTGCACTCAGCCCATAACCCTCCATTCCTTTCCTGTCCATATACCTATCCAATTTTTTAAAAATGACAATATTGAACCTGCCTCTACCGCTTCTACTGGTAGCTCGTTCCACACAGCTACCATTCTCTGAGTAAAGAAGTTCCCCCTCGTGTTACCCCTAAACTTTTGCCCTTAACTCTCAACTCATGTCTTCTTGTTTGAATCTCCCCTATTCTCAATGGAAAAAGCCTATCCACGTCAACTCTATCTATCCCCCTCATAATTTTAAATATCTCTATCAAGTCCCCCCTCAACCTTCTATGCTACAAAGAATAAAGACCTAACTTGTTCAACCTTTCTCTGTAACTTAGGTGCTGAAACCCAGGTAACATTCTAGTAAATCTCCTCTGTACTCTCTCTATTTTGTTGACACCTTTCCTATAATTCGGTGACCAGAACTGTACACGATATTCCAAATTTGGCCTCACCAATGCCTTGTACAATTTTAACATTACATCCCAACCCCTATACTCAATGCTCGGATTTATAAAGGCCAGCATACCAAAAGCTTTCTTCACCACCCTATCCTCATGAGATTCCACCTTCAGGGAACTATGCACCATTATTCCTAGATCACTCTGTTCTACTGCATTCCTCAATGCCCTACCATTTACCATGTATGTCCTATTTTGATTATTCCTACCAAAATGTAGCACCTCACACTTATCAGCATTAACCTTGGTTAATGGCAGGGGTCCCTGGCATTAAAAAAGGTTGGGAACTCCTGCTCTAGAGGAAAAGACGTTCCTGGCAATCTTCTCCCTGTCCTCCAGAAGCCAACCAGAGTATTCCAGTTCAACAAACTGCAGCAAACTGGGTTTTTCTGGTACAAAACGTTCGGCATGTTCCATTTTAGGAAATAAATTAAAGAGCAGAACTCCCTTCCAGCTACGCAAAGCAACAGTTAACTTCATCGCTCAGCAAATTGCAGGACAAATGATTCACCATCCTGTGGTTAAAAAGATTTGCAAAATAGTTTATTTTTATCTAGAAATTGTGACCCAGGCAGAAAACTTCATTGCATACTGATTTAGTGTTTATCAGTGCGGAGCTAAATTTAGAGAGCGGATATAAAACTCTAGAATCTCTAGGAGGCAAATGCAATTAGAAAAGGGCTTCTTAGTCAGGAGGCACTGGATAGTTAGACAGTGGATAGATGATGCCCTCTCTGTCATTGGGAGTTGCCACACCATAGGGTGGGAGAGTAAGATATACAGGATTACAAAAAAAATAGAATCTGTGTTAGCACGTCTGGCCTCTGGCCTCCGTGACTGGCCACTTTTCATAGAGCCAATCTTCATAGCCTCACGGAGAGGATTAGGAAGCTTTTAAAAACCAACAGGAAGCAACTAAAAAAGCAATAAGGAGAGAAAAGAAGAAATATGAAGGTAAACTGGCTGATACTATAAAAGAGGATGTCGGAAGTTTCTTTTTAATAAGAGTAAAAGAGAAGCAAGAATGAATATTGGACTGCTGAAAATAAGACCTTAAGATATAGGAGCAGAATTAGACCATTTAGCCCATCGAGTTTCCTCTGCCATTTCATCACGGTTGATCCAACTTTCTTCTCAGCCCCAACCTCCTGGTCTTCTCCCCGTATCCTTTAATGCCCTGGTCAATCAAAAATCTATCAACCTCTGCCTTAAATGTACATAAATATTCAGCCTCCACAGCTGCCTGTGGCAACAACTTCCACAGATTCACCATGCTCTGGCTAAGGAAATTCCTCCTCATCTCCATTCTAAAATGACACCCCTCTACTCTGCGGCTGTGACCTCTGTTCTTAGACTCTCCCACCACAGGAAACATCCTCTCCACATCCACTCTATCAAGCCTTTTCACCATTCAAGAGGTTCCCATGAGGTCATCCCTCATGCTTCTGAATTCCAGTGAATTCAGGCCCAGAGCCATCAAACGCTCTTCATATGACAAGCCTTTCAATCCTGGAATCATTTTTGTGAACCTCCTTTGAACATTCTTCAGTTTCAACACATCCTTTCACGGGCCCAAAACTGTGTCAGAAATTTGTGAGTATTGGGGACAGAAGTAAGTGTAGTTGCTAATACTAAAGAGAAGGTGCTTGGGAAGATGTGAGGTCTGAAGGCAGGGTTCTCTAAAGATTAACTTGCAGATTGAATCAGTGGTAAGGAAGACAAATTCACTTCAAGAGGAATGGATATTAAAGGATGTAGGGCTGAAGCTTTATAAGGCATTGGTCAGACTGGACTTGAGCAGTTTTGAGCTCCTTATCTAAGAAAGGATGTGCTGACGTTGGACAGGGTCCAAAGGAGGTTCATGAAGATAGTTCCAGGAATGAAAGGCTTGTCATATGAAAAGTGTTTGATGGCTCTAGGCCTGTATTCACTGGAATTCAGATGAATGAGAGGAGATCTCATTGTAACCCATCAAATCTTGAAAGCCCCAGAAAGAGTGGAGGTGGAGAGGATGTTTCCCATAGTTGGGGAGTCTAGGACCAGAGGACACAGCCTCAGAATGGAGGGACGTCCACTTAGAATGGAGATGAGGAGGATGTTCTTTAGCAAGAGGGTGGAATTCATTGCCAAAGGCTGCTGTAGAACCCAGGACACTGGGTCTATTTAAGATGGAGGTTGATAGGTTTTGGATTAGCCTGGCCATGAAAGGTTCCAGGGAGAAGACAGTGGAATAGAACTGAGAGGGGAAATGAAATTGCCATAATTGAATGACAGACCAAATGGCCTAATTCTGCTCCTATGACTTATGGTCTTATGGAGCCATAGACCCATAGAGCAATACAGGTCATTTGACCCAATGAATCCACGATAACTATGGTGCCCAGACAGTTGGTCCAGATTTCCCAGATTTAGCCTACTTCCCCCCTTCATGTACCTATCCATGTGCCACTCACTCTACAGTACCTCAAGCACTTCATCTCATAGCTCAATCTATATACTCAACACCACCTGCATGGAAAAGATGCTCCTCAGGTCCCTTTTAAATCTCTCACCCTAAATCTATGTCCCCTAGTTTGGCTCTCTCCTACCCTCGAGAAAAACTGTTACAATCCACCTTATCACTGCCTCTCATTATTTTAAGTTTTTCTCTAAAGCTGCCCCTCATTCTCCTACGTTCCAGCAATAAAGACGTACCTGCCCAGTCTCTCCCTATAGCTCAGGCCCTCTGGTCCTCTCCTCATCCTCATAAATATTTTCTGCATCCTTTCTGGTTTACTCACATCTTTCCCATTGCAAGGTCAGAGAACCTTGAATGTTGAGGGAGGTGATGAATTTGGTCAAGAAAAAGAAGGAAAAGTATGTAAAGTTTAAGAAGCCAGAATCAACAGAGCCCTTGCGGATTATAAAGAAGCCAGGAAAGAACTCAAGAAGGGAATTGGGAAAGCCAGGAGGGGCATGAAAAGGAGTACAGAAAACTTCAAGAGATTAGGATACATACTTCAGGAGCAAGAGGATTCTGGTTTCTACCCCCTTCCTCTCCAGTCCTGATGAAGGGTCGTGGCCTAAAACATTGACCGTTTATCCTCCTCCAAAGATGCTGCCAGGCCTGCTGAGTTCGTCCAGCATTTTGTATGGTTTCCTCAAGACTTCCAGCAGCTGCAGAATCTCTTGTGTTTACAGCCCCACTTTGCTTAATGATCTTTTATGTGGAACATTATTGAAGTGTTTCTGAAATTCTAATTACACTTGTTCCCTCAGACTTATTCCACTTGACTAGGTACAAAAAACTTGAGAAAATCTATCAAATGTGATCCCCTTTCTATAAATCCATGATGCCCCAGTCCTAGTTTCTTATGAGTGCTAAGCACTTTCTTAATGATTGATTCCTGCGTTTCCTTCCTTCCTGTGTCAGACTAACTGCTCTGAAGTATTTTGGTATCCCGGGGTCATAATATTTTTGTTCTCAGTACAATGGTCCCATAAAAGCTAATCTTATTCTTTTTACATATCCATAAAAGATTTTACAGTCTATTTTATGTTTCTCACCAGATTACTCAGATGCACACAAGAATAATCTTGTGAGAACCATTACGAAATATGATAAAGATTGACACTTCTCAATTCCTTGGCAGTCCTTCGCTGCATTCAGAAATTTCCCCAATCCTCAGGCGTACTGATCTTTTTGACAGCATTATAAACTATTTCCAGTCCTGATGAAGGATCTTGGCCTGTTCATTTCCTCAACTGATTCTGCCTGGCCAGCTGAATTCCTCCAGTATTTACTTGTGTGTGTTGCTCTGAGTTTAACTTCTTTTGCTGTCTATGACAGGGCCATGTTACCTGTTGAATTGTTGCATTGTGTTGAGCATCGATTTGTTGCAAATTTTGTCTTGATTCTTTAAATGTAAAACGTTATTTGTTTACTGACATAAATTTTAATGTAGTTCCTGAATCAAACGTAACCAGTTCATACCTCATTTTCTTGTGGGCATACTCAATAAGTTCATAATTCATAATAAGTTCATAATAACTATAACAGAACCAATCTAAGACTGCACCCACTTGGGCATTCAATTAGAGTGCAGAAGACAACAAACTGTGCAAATGCAAAATGGAAGAAATAATAATAAGTAAATAAGCTAGAAATATTAAGACCATGAAGGAAGAATCCTTAAAAGTGAGTCAATAGATTGTGGGAATATTCCAATGATGGAGCAAGTGAAGTTGAGTGAAGTTATCCCCTTTGGTTCAGGAGCCTGATGGTTGAGGGGGTAATAACTGTTTCTGAACCTTAAGGTTCCTGTACCTTCTTCCTGATGCCAGCAATGAGAAGAGAGGATGTCCTGGGTGGTGGGGATCTCTGACGATGAATGTGACAGCGTTTTGTGTAGATGTGCTCAATAGTGGGGAGGGATTTACCATTATGCACTGGGTCGTCTCTGTTCAAAGGCACTGGTGTTTCCTTACCAGGCTGTGATGCAGCCTGTCAATATACTCTCCACTACATATCTAGAGAAGTTTATCAAAGTTTTACATGTCATGTCAAATCTTTGCAAACTCCTAAGAGGGCAGAGGCGCTGCTGCCATGTTTTCTTCATAATTGCACTTAAGTGCTGGGCCCATGCCAGGTCCTCTGAAATAATAACACCGTAGAGTTTAAAGTTGCTGACCCTCTGCACCTCTGATGAACATCTGGTTTCCTTCTCCTGAAGTCAATAATCAGCTCCTTGGTCTTGCTGACATTGAGTGAGAGGTTGTTGTTGTGGCATCACTCAGCCAGATTTTCAATCTCCCTCCTATATGCTGATTCATCACCACCTTTGATTCAGCTTACTGTGGCGGTGGTGTCAGCAAACTTGGATATGGCATTGGAGCTGTGCTTAGCTGCACAGTCTTAAGTGTAAAACGAGTAGAGCAGGAGGTTAAGTACATATGCTTTGCAGTCCCCCTGTGCTGACGGAAATTGTGGAGGAAATGTTGTTTTCAATCTGAAATTACTTTGGTCTGCAGGTGAGGAATCGAGGAATCAATTGCACAAGGAGGTACTGAGGCCAGGTCTTGGAGCTTATTAATTAGTTTTGAGGGGATGATTGTATTGAATGCTCTGTAGTTGATAACGAGCATCCTGATTATGCATCATTGCTATCTAGATGTTTCAGAGTCGAGTGAAGAGCCAATGAGATGGCATCTGCTGTGGACCCGTTGCTCTGGTAGGCAAATTGGAGCAGATCTAAGTCACTTCTCAGGCAGGAGTTGACATCACCAGCCTCTCAAAACACTTCATCACTATGGATGTAAGTAATACTGAACGATAGCCATTGAGGCAGGTTACTACATTCGTCACAGACACCGGTATAATTGAACCTCAGAATGCTGGAGTGAGAGTTGCTTTCAATGTATATAATGTTCTATTACATCATGGTAATTCTTCCCTATAGAACACTTAACTACCAACCTCACCTTCCCCCTCTCTCAATGCCGAATGAATCAGTGAGAGAGAGTACTCGATGTCAGTGGAACAGAGCCCAGTAAGAGTAACAGCTTTGGAAGACGGGTTTGTGTATTAGTGAGTGGGAGAGTGAGCTGTCAGAGGGGAAAAATGTTCTGCCAGGTAGTTGGACATTTTCTTAAGTTGCACAATTTGTCTTCTTTTGCATTTTGGGTATCTGTCAGTCTTTGTTTATGTATAGATTTTTTTCCATAAATTCTATAGTATTTCTATACTTTCCAGTAGCTGTCTGCAAAATAATGAATCTCAATGTTTTATATGGTAGCATATATGTACTTCAATAATAAATTTATTTTGACTTGTCAGACAGTGAGAGGATCCTGACAGAGAGTGGGACTGTTCTATCAAACAGAGGGAGTGTCCTGTCAGGCAGAGGGAGTGTCCTGTCAGACAGAGGGAGTGTCCAGTCAGGCAGAGGGAGTGTCCGGTCAGGCAGAGGGAGTGTCCGGTCAGACAGAGGGAGTGTCCTGTCAGGCAGAGGGAGTGTCCTGTCAGGCAGAGGGAGTGCCCGATCAGGCAGAGGGAGTGTCCAATCAGACAGAGACAGTGTCCTGTCAGGCAGTTAGTGTGCCCTGTCAGATCAAAGAAGAGTGTCCTTTGACCTTTTCTGCAAGGAAGTTGGAGTATAGAAATAAGGAAGTATTTTTTTAAAAAAAATTTTATTGAGTTTTCAAATAATTACAGAAAGAAAAAGAAAATATATTAAAAATATATACCCTTCCCCCTTCCCCTTAGCCCCTCCCCCCTAACATCCCTATAGAAAAAAAGAAAGAAAGAAAGAGTGCCTGGATATTGGAAGATCCCCACATGCTCCATGGAGTTCGTAATAACTTTAGTATATATATTTATTTCTTTCCCCAAATAACCAATTATTTTATCTTCGGAGCACCTATATATTTAATCCTGTCTTTTGTAAATAAGGGCGCCAGATTTTCAAAAATGTTTCATATTTATCTCTTAAATTATAAGTAATTTTTTCAAGTGGAATACACCTGGAAATTTCATTCTTCCAACGATCTATACTTAAATGTGCATCCGATTTCCAAGTAACTGCAATAGCCTTTTTGGCTACTGCCAGTGAGAAATAAGGAAGTATCGTAAAATTTCACAAGGTAGTAGTCAGCACAGAAACAGACCACAATACACAGTTATGTTTCCCCAATCTAAGAAAGTTTGTTAAGATCGTTAAAGGCACTTGAGTCAACAAAGATAAATTTTGTGAAACTCAAGCAGCTGGCATGTCTGGAGAACTGGCACAGTGGAAGAGATGCAATCAACCACGAACACAGCAGGGCAGGGTTGAGGGGCTGAGTGGCCTTCTGCCAGTCAGTGGGAGGGAAGTCCATCAGGTTCTGTGTGTGTGAGAGAGAGGGGGGAGAGAGGGGAAGGGAAAGAGAGGGAAGGGGAGGGGAGAGGGAGAGAGGGAAAGAGAGTTGGAGAGAGAGGGGAGGGGCAGAGAGGGGGTAGAGGGGGAGAGATGGGAGTGGGAGAGAGGCTGGGGAAGGTGAGAGGGAGAGGCAAAAGGGAGGGAGGGAGGGGAAGAGAGAGGGGAGGGGAAGGGAGAGGGAAAGAGGGGAGGGTGCGGGAGCAGGAGAGAGCGAGAGAGACACACACCTGTCAAGCAGAGGGAGAAGATGCTGATGGACAGCAGGACGGCAATTAAATCAGAGAACAGGGAGCACCACTTTGGGGGGGGGGGGGGATGAAGCCAGCTCAATGGAGAAGTGCTGGTGCTAGATGGTGGATTTAAAATGGGAGCGCTTGTGAAATAGTGGCAGCGTCCATGAGATCAGAGCAAGCGGGTGGCTGCTGAGATCAGCTCCCGGCAACGTGCTGTGCGGGGCAACAGGCATGTTTGGGAGTTGGGGGGGAAGGCTTGCTCTCAAGGAGGACTGAACCCTTTCTTCCCCCTTGTCCTGCCGCTTTCTTGCGTAGAAACGTTTCTCTATAATTTAAAAAGATGATGTCCGCCAGGCTTGCCCCGGCTAAACCGGAGAAGGCGCCTTTGTTTAGTGTGGAAGGAGAGCTGGCCCTGGCTAGAGATGAGATGGCCGTCATCTGTGCGCACTTGGCTCTGTGCTGGGCTTTGTGCCGATATTATTCTGATGTGTTTAATACTCCGGCTGTGTGGTCTGCGGTCTCAGTTCCATCCCGTGTTTAATACAATGTTACTTAGCCCATCTCTGCTGCCCGAGTGAACCGCGTTGAGATTAAGGGCTTGTGCCTGGGAATGCACTGCCTGTCTCGATAATCATGCGGGAGGAGAATTCACCTCTTTCCCGGCGTGATCTCGCAGCTAATTGACTTATCTGAGACACAAAAGATGCTGGATCAGCACACAGTCTGCCGGAGGAACTCGGCGGGCCGAGCAGCGTCGGTGTGGGGAAAGGAATGGTCAGGTTTCAGGGAGAAAACCCGATTCAGGACCGAAAGGGGAGATAGCCACTATGAAGAGGAGAGGGGTAGAGGTGAAAAAGAAGCCAGGGGTGATTGTTGGACGGAGGGGGGGGGGGGGGTAAATCATGAACTAGATGGAAGAGGTGGAGCTGAAGGAAGATTGGCTGTTTGTCTTATAAAGTTTGAAGTTTTTTTTAATTCCTTCAAAACTTTTATAATGCAAGTTATCAAAAAGAAATGAGGTTAACATCACTGCGGGAGTCTGTCCCAACCCTCAAGCGAAAGCACAGTCTGCCCCAGTTCTGAAAGAGACACGCTGTGATTGATTCGGCGGTTCGGTGGCCGCGCTCTGAAGTGGTGACATTTCCCCGGAGTTAAACAGGAAAGCTACTTCAGATAGCACGGCGCCTGCTGCCTTGAAGTGGAATATAGGTCATGTCGCCGAACAGCAGGTGGATCAGATGTGGAGAGCTGCCCCTGACAGAGGTGATTCACTAACTTGACACTCACAGTTCCCGCGGTTCCTTCCCTCCGGCAAGTGTTTGCAAGTCTAAATTTAACCAAATAATCCGGGGGATTTGGAAAAAAATTAACGTTTTCTTTGTTAAATCCCGTGTAACTTCGAATTTCAAGAAGCAGGACCCAACAGGCTTTTATGTATTTATATTGACAAGTGAGGTCGTTCGGTCCTTTGTGTCATCTCTGGTCTCAAAACGTTTCCAGTAATCTCATCCTCTCCCCCCACCCACCTTCACCTATTGCCCATTGCTGTTGTTGAGTGCAATGGATAGTGTCGTCGTCCATGGGGTTTTTGTGGCAAGATTCAGGCCTTTATTCCGCGCAGATACTCCTGCCGCCCAGGTTGGGGTCCGGCCCATCGGACTCGGGCTCATGACCGTCCGCCTCGAAGTCCAGTGCTGATGCCATTATATCACCAGCTGGCCCATTAATACCCCCATTATTGACCACTTGCACAAGGAGGTTATTTTCAGTGGCCAATGATGCTGACCTGAAAGGAAATCCCAGGGGAAAACAGGCAACCCCGAGACTGACTCCAGTGAAGGCCAGGATCAGACCCGTGTAGTCGCAGGTAACAGAAGATACACGATCATACTACCTCACATAAAGGCAGATGGAGTTTGTGTGTGGGAGATTTACCTTCCAGTGCAGCAGAGACAGGAACACGAGATGCCGAACGTACCCAGCCAGTGGCGCTTGGGAGTTTCTCAGCTCAAAACGCGGAAAGCCTGGAGCAGGCCCTGGGGAAACGGTAAAATGGCGGAGCAGTGGCGGGCACTTCTCCAAGATCGGCGCCGAGGCGTTTGCGTCAGGCAGCTGAGGCCTTTGGAGCACAGAAGAGATGAGGACTGGGCCAGATCAGTCATGAACACAGCTGGACAGGGTTGAGAGTCTGAATGGTTGATAGGTTCTTGAGGGCATCAAAGGTCACAAGGTGAAGGAAGGAGAATCGGAAAATAAGTCAACTAGTATCAAATGGTGCAGACTCCATGAGCTGCAAGGGCCAATCATGCTCTTATGTCTTCTGGCAGGGGTTCCCAACCTGGATCCCTGGACCTGATGCTCAATGGTATTGGTCCATGGCATAAAATAGGTTGGAAACTCCTGTCTTCTGGTCAAAGGGAGCTTTGTGGCAGCTTGAACAGTATCCTCCCTGGGGCATATCAGATACCTTATTCTGCCAAACACTTCTGCTATTCCTGACCTGAGAGTCATGGGGGAGGGGATTGCTACAGAGGGAGTGGCATTGTACATGAACTATCTGACAGGGGTTGGTCAGAAAGGGAAAAATTCCTTTCTCTTATACAAATGAAGCTGAAAGAACACACAAAAATAGGATCGGGAGTAAGCCACCAGGCTCAGATTTGGAATGAGATACATTGAAATGTGTCATTTGCATTAACAACCAAAACGCCCAAGGATGTGCTGGGGGGCAGTTTGCAACCCAACCTTTCCAACTCGGCCCCGGTGAATAAATGGATCAAACCTCAGTCAGGCCTTTATCCGCAATGATCAACACTACACAATACAACACACAACACAGAACAACACGAGCAGCAGCAGCAACAACAACGGAACAAAGACGACAATATCAAAGTAAGTCCATTCCCCACCTGCCCACCCTCTCACACACACAGGCCTCCAACCCCAGACAGGCTGCCTCCAATACTTGACCTCAGATTCTCAAGCTCACAGATACCAGGCCTCCAACTTCCTATCTCTGGCCCAGACTCTCAGACTTGTGGACATTGAACCTCAACCTTAACCCCTAGCCTGGACTTATCCTCTAATTCCAGACGCATCAAATTCAGTCTTTGACATTTTAGACTTTCTACCTCTGGACTCACCAATCACAGGTTTGACCTTTGACCCATCAATCACGGGTTTTAACTTTGAGTCTCAACCCAGGACTTGCAATCACGGGTTTCACCAACCTGGTGCTTGGTGTCAGAAATGGGAAGTCTGGGAGACTCGCAGCCTTGCGGACGGCCACATCTGCACCAGGTGCATCAAGCTGCAGCTCCTTAGGGGCCGTGTTAGGGAACTGGAGCTACAGCTCGATGACCTTCGTCTGGTCAGGGAGAGTGAGGAGGTGATAGAGAGGAGCTGTAGGCAGGTAGTCACACCAGGGCCTGGGGAGACAGGTAAGCGGGTAACAGTCAGGAGAGGGAAGGGCAGGAGTCTGGTATGTTTCTGATCACATCCACAATATCCTGAAGTGGGAAGGAGAACAGCCAGAGGCCGTGGTACATATTGGTACCAACGACATCGACAGGAAAAGGGAGGAGGTCCTGAGAGCAAACTACAGGGAATTAGGAAGAAAGTTGAGAAGCAGGAAAACAAAGATAGTCATCTTGGGATTACTGCCTGTGCGATGTGACAGCGTGTATAGGAATAGAATGAGGTGGAGGATAAATGTATGGCTGAGGGATAGGAGCAGGGGGCAAGGATTCAGATTTCTGGATCATTGGACCACTTTTGGGGAGGAGTGACCTGTACAAAAAGGACGGGTTGCACTTGAGTCGCAGGGGGACCAATATCCTGTCGGGGAGGTTTGCTAAGGGTATCAGGGAGTGTTTAAACTAAGGTTGCTGGGGGGGTGGGAACCAAACCGAAGAGATGGAGGAAGAGGCAGTTGGCTCACAAATAGAGAAAGTTTGGAGACAGTGCAAGATGGAGGATAGGCAGTTGATAGAGAAGGGATGCGTTCAGACCAATGGTTTGAGATGTGTCTATTTTAATGCAAGGAGTATTATGAACAAAGCGGATGAGCTCAGAGTGTGGATCAGCACTTAGAGCTATGATGTGGTGGCCATAACAGAGACTTGGATGGCTCAGGAGCAGGAATGGTTACTTCGAGTGCCGGGCTTTAGATGTTTCAGAAAGGACAGGGAGGGAGGCAAAAGAAGTGGGGGTGTGGCACTGTTGATCAGAGATAGTGTCACGGCTGCAGAAAAGGAGGAAGACATGGAGGGATTGTTTACAGAGTACCTGTGGGTGCAAGTTAGGAATAGGAAGGGGTCAATGGGTGTTTTTTATAGACCACCCAATAGTAACAGGGACATTGAGGAAAAGATAGGGAGACAGATTCTGGAAAGGTGTAATAATAACAGGGTTGTCGTGGTGGGAGATTTCAATTTCCCAAATATCAATTGGCATGTCCCTAGAACGAGGGGTTTAGATGGGGTGGACTTTGTCAGGTGTGCTCAGGAAGGTTTCCTGACACAGTATGTAGATAAGCCTACATGAGGAGAGGCCTTACTCGATCTGGTATTAGGAAATGAACCTTGTCAGATGTCAAATCTCTCAGTGGGAGAGCATTTTGGAGATAGTGATAACAATTTTATCTCCTTTGCCATAGCATTGGAGAGGAACAGGAACAGACATGTTAGGAAAGTGTTTAATTGGAGTAAGGGGAAATATGAGTGATGCACCATCGATAACTCACACTGAGACGTAAGGCGAGATATCGGCTTTTATTGACTGGAAGAAGGAACCAGGAGTGAGTGTCTATCATACAAGGTCTTGGAGACTGAGGCCGAGCGTCAGGCCGCAGATCTCCTTTATACAGGGGCCTGTGGGAGGAGCCACAGGAGCAGTCAGCAGGGGCGTGTCCCGACAGGCACATAGTTCACCACAATGAGACTATCAAGCAGGAACTTGGAAGCATAAATTGAGAACAGAAGTTCTCAGGGAACCATGGCTGACAAGGGAATTAGCCACGGAAAGGGCATATGAAGTAGCAAAAGTAAGTGGAAAGTTCAATGACTGGAAAGCTTTTGAAGTCCAACAAAAGACAAAGAAAGGAAAAGATGAAAAATGAGAGCATACTAGCCAATAATATAAAGCAGGATACCAAAAGATTTTTTTCAGTTATATAAAAGGGAGTTAAGAATTGATATTGGACCACTGGAAAATTATGCTGGTGAGGTAGTAATGGGGACAAAGAAATGCCAGATGAACATACTGCAACTTTGCATCAGTCTTCACTGTGGAAGACACTAGCAGTGTGCCAGAGGTCCATGAGTATCTGGGAGTAGGAGTGAGTGCCATTGCTATTACAAAGGAAAAAGTGCTAGACAAACCCAAAGGTCTGAAGGTGGGTAAATCACCTGGGCCAGATGGACTACATTCCTGAGTCCTGAGAGAGGTTGCTGAAGAAATAACAGATGTATTGGTCATGAATTTTCAAGAATCACTTGATTCTGGCATGGTCCCAGAAGACTGGATGATTGCAAATGTCACTGCACTCTTTAAGAAGGGAGGAAGGCAAAAGAAAGGAAATTATAGGCCAGTTAGTTTAACCTCAGTGGTTGGCAAAGTGTTGGAGTCTGTTATTAAGGATGAGGTTTCGAGGTACTTGGCGATTAATGATAAAATAAGTCGAAGTCAGCATGGTTTCTGTAAAGGGAAATCTTGCCCGACAAATCTATTAGAGTTCTTCGAGTAAGTAACAAACAGGGTGGACAAAGGAGAGTCAGTGGATGTCACTTGGATTTTCAGAAGATATTTAATAAGGGGTCACACATGAGGAAGATAAAATCCTATGGCATTACAGGAAATATACTAGCATGCATAAAGGAATGGCTGACAGGCAGGAGACAGCGAGTGGGAATAAAGGGAATGTTTTCTGGTTGGCTGCCAGTGACTAGTGGTGTTCCTCAGGGGTCAGTATTGGGACCATGACTTTTCACATTGTTTGTAAACAATTTGGATAATGGTATTAATGGTTTTGTGGCAAAATTTGTGCTGATATGAAAATAGTTGGAGGGGTAGGTAGTGCTCAAGAAGCTATGCGATTGCAGCAGGACTTGGACAAATTGGAAGAATGGGCAAAAAGGTGGCAGATGGAATACAGTATTGGGAAATGTATAATATTGCATTTTGGTAAAAGGAACAATTGTGCGGACTATTATCTAAGTGAGGAGAAGGCTCAAATGTCAGAAGCTCAGAGGGGTTAGGAGTCGTTATGCAAGACTCCCAGAAGGTTAATTTACAGGTTGAGTCTGTGGTAAAGAAGGCACATGCAATGTTGACATTTATTTCAAGGGGAATGGAATATAAAAGCAAGGAGATAATGCTGAGCCTTTATAAGATACTAGTCAAGGCTGTACTTGGGGTAGTGTCAACAGTTTTGGGTCCCATATCTCAAAAAGGATGTGTTGTCATCAGAGAGAGTCCAGAGGAGGTTCACGAGGATGATTCTGGGAATGAAGGGGTTAACATATGAGGAGCCATTGGCTGTTTGGGCCTGTACTCACTAAAATTTAGGAGAATGCGGAGGTATCTCATCAAAATCTACCAAATGTTGAAGGGACTTGATAAGTTAGATGTTGCCTATGATGAGGGTATTCAGAACTAGAGGGAACAGCCTCAAATTTGAGGGAGGTATGGAGGAATTTTTTTAGCCAGAGAGTAGTGAATCTGTGGAATGCTCTGCCACAGACTGTGGTGGAGGCCATGTCCATGAGTATATTTAAGGCAGAAGTCAATAGTTTCCTGATCGGTCAGGGCACCAAAGGATATGGCGAGCAGGCAGGTGTATGGGGTTGAGTGGGATCTGGGATTAGCCACGATAGAACAGACTTGATGGGCTGAATGGCCTAATGCTGCACCCATGTCTTATGGTCTAAGACACATTAAACAAAAGCCTACCCTTAACAGTTTCGGAATCTTCTGTCTCTGCCCTCACACTCTTTTGACTAATAGATTTTTGGATATTTTGGGAATTCAAGCACATGGATTTAGTGCAAGAAAGTGGTGCTGAGGTAAATCATCAACTGCAATCAAATGGCAAAGCAAATGGAGCAACTTCTGCCTACATTTCTTATGCTCGCTCCTATATTCCTAACTAGTGTAGGGGCAATTTTAATTCCAAACTATTAAATACTGTACTCTGCTGAATGTAGAATTGGTTCACAAATCTACACTGACACCTGTTCAAGCAATGGCTCCAGGTTCAAGATCTCACTTTGGTTTTCAAATCCCTACATAGTTTTGATCTGTAATCTCCACCTGGTTTACAACTCTATAAGATACCTCACTTCCTGATACTTCTCAAATACAATCTCATCACCACTGGTTGTCATACCTGCAGGGGCCAGGACCAGAAACTTCAGAATCCCAACTCTTGCCAACCCACTTTCCACCTTTAAGATAGCTCTTATAAATTTTCTCAGGCCTAATTATTGAATCTGTCCTTAATTTCTTATACAGAAATTTACAACACAGGAAGGTTCTATTTAGGTTAAACCAACATTCCAGTTTCTGGTTCACGTCCCTAGACATTCGAGTTGTTCAGATGCTGGTCAGAGGAATTTTAAAATATGATGGCGGTTTTCATTCCACCATCCTGTCAGAAAGTCTGTTCTAGATCTCCACAGCTTGAATGAAAACTTTTGCCTTAAACTCCTCTTCAATCCTTCCACTAGTCAGCTTAAAACTATATCCCTTCTTACTGACCAATCTGCTAAGGCCCTTTCAGTTTGTCCTAATGAAAGCCCTCATAATCTTGCACACCTCAGATACTCCTCCCCACTGTCTATTAGTTTCAAAGAAAAGAGCTCCAGCTGAGAAGCCTGCTCTTATTATTAAAATAACATTCTAGTCCTGGCAACAGCTTTGAAAAAAAATCCCTCTGTACATTCTCCGGTGCTGTCACATCAATCCTGCCATGTCAAGCCCATATTTTACATAATATTTGAGCTAGACCAGTGCTTCATACAATCCTTGTATTCCATACCTCAGCCTGTAAAGTCAACTGTTTTATATGCCTTTTCAATCAATGTATCTTAAGTGATCTGGGGACATGCACTACTAGATTTTCTGTAGTTCCTATATCCTGACGAAGGGTCTCAGCCCGAAATGTCGACAGCGCTTCTCCCTACAGATGCTGCCTGGCCTGCTGTGTTCTACCAGCATTTTCTGTGTATTGTTGTCTGAATTTTCAGCATCTGCAGATTTCCTCGTGTTTGTCCTGCAGTTTATCACGTATTCCCTTCCTTTGTTTGCTTCCCCCCCCCCCCTTCAACTACATGTCTTAACACCTCTCCAGATTGCATTCCCTATCAAGCTCATCTTTGGCTCCTTTAAGCAGCCTCCATTTTTCTTCTCACAATCAACTTTACAATCATCTGCAAACTTACCAATCGAGCCTCTGGTACTTATCTCGAACTGTCACCAAATATACCGCGCTGTGCTCTGCCAAGCAACTTCTGCACCCAGTGTTTAATGTTTGATAACATCTATGCAAAGTCTTTTGAGCGTTTGCAAACAAAAACAAATCGTTCCCATTGGTTTGAATGGAAGGAAATATCGGGGGTAGCTCGCCATGGGCAGCCAGTTCTGTCACTCAAGGCTGTGATTTCCCCAGGCATTATTTCCTTACGGTCACCAGCCTGGCGACCTGCTGGTGGCCGAATTTGCTTCCCGTGTATCTGTAAGGGGCGGGTCTCCGGAGGGGAGGGGAGGGGAGGGGCTAAAGGTGTGGGCGAGGCTTCCGCGAATAGGCGTCGGCGGATTGGGGCGGGGCCGAGAGAGGGGGCGGCGCCCGGCGCGGGGCCGATCCGCAGTCCGGCTCCGGTGGGCAGAGTGCGCGGAGTTCCCGGCGATCGGCGGCATGGCCACGGACGAGCTGGCCTCGAAACTGCAGCGGCGCCTGGACATCGAGGACGGCCCGGGGGAGGCGGAGCCCGAGCCCGAGCCCGAGCAGGTGGCGGCGGCGGCGGCGCAGGAGAAGCCGCCCACCGCGGCAGCGGACAATGAACTGTCGGCCAAGCTGGCCCGCCGCGGGGAGCTGAACGAGGGGTCGGCGGAGCCGCAGCAGCGCAGCTTGCGGGTCTTCAACCCGTACACCGAGTTCAAGGAGTTCTCCCGCAAGCAGATCCGAGACATGGAGGTCATGTTCCGGCGGTGAGTGAGTGGGAACCCGGCCAGGGATCGAGGGCGCCGGGGCGGGGCGGGGTGTATTCCCTGGTAGGATCCAGGTTTCCGAGGCTCCCTGCTCCGGATCCCCTCTATATAGGGAAGCCCGCCCCTCCCTCTCTATGAATATAGCCATTGATCTGAAGATCCCTCCCTCCTTTCATACCGCTATTTCTAGGTATTCCCCCCGCCGAATTCCTTGTGGATGCCGGGTTTACTGAAGTTTATTGTGTTTACCTGTAATTACCAGCAACCGTCCCTGGTAAATACCAGTTTAATGAAATTACGCTCTATCCCCGGTAACACGCGCCTATTCTGCTGAGCCCCCTCTTGGGACAATAACACCCTCAGCCTTCAGGGTGCGTGAATAATTCTCGCCTAATTTTTGATTTGCCTGCCGCGGATCCTGCAATGTTAACTTGTGACTGATGCCCTCCCAACTAAAATTAGGTCTGAGCATTCATTTGCGTTAGTAAATCATTAATTATACAAACCTGCCTCGGTCAAAGCTTCATAACCTCTGATCCCCTGAAAGAATCGACCTTTTCTAGTGTTGGTGGTTTGAGTTTAAAAACGCCGCTGCTGGGTCTGGTCACTTCTGGGTCCCAGTACTCAACAGGTCCTCCGACTTTAATTCTGGGAGGGAGGGCGGGGAACAAAAATTATTTAGACTTAAAGAACGGCAGATTGTGGGTTAGATCGAACTGTGAAATTTCAGCAGCAGACGTATAAAAGTAATCCGCTGTCCTAGAAACTGGGAGGACTTTGCCCCAATTATGTTCATGATTTAGTGTAAACTAATTTGTGCTGCCGCCTTGAGGGATTTCCTTTAGCAAAATCTACTCTTGTAAGGCGTCTCCACGTTTGTCTCCTTTTGGACCGTGGACGATTGTACCCTTGCAAAGTTGGGCCGTGTCTGGATCCGATATTTTAAAACCCAAGCATGCCAGAGTGAAATAACCGCTGCACTGTGGGCAAGAGTGTAGTTGGCCTTGGTTTAGAAGTGGTAATACACTTAGCTTGTGAAGCCTGCGGTTTGAGGCTAAGGAAGTTATCGAGGCTGACAGTTCAGTACGGTACGAGGTGGTGGGGGAAATACCACACGGACATGAAAAGTACAAGCAAATTCCCCATCGGCTTACTCATGCGGTTGTTCAAGATGCCTCAGCACTGGCTGGGTGGGAGAAACGGGGTATGTTTGCTTTGTAGCCCAGTCGTCATTTAAGGCTGAATAAGTTCAGTGATGCAGAGGTGGGCGACTTGATGTCTGATCTACAGATTGTCGAGGCACCAGACTGAGCTGGAAAAGGAGTCTTCCAGCTCTGGCAGATCGCAGTGCTGATTGTGATGTGCTAAAGACTCCAAGCTGCCCCGTGGTTGTGAGAAACTCATTTCTGAGCAGCGTGAGTTACAGAAACCGGGGCTGTGAAATGGACGTCCTCCGCCCAGGCTAATGTTCAGAATGTGCATCTTGTGAAACTGGGTGGGGGAAATGAGGTTTTGATGCATCTGGGTATTTTTACAGAATGCAGTGACGACTTTAGACATGTCGGAGTACTGTACCTGCTCCAGCCTGCCCCCGGGAGCTCTTGTCTGATGCAATTTCACACACGCGTTCGGTGTTCTGGGGTGGGGGGAACACTCTCTGCAGTGAGAGAGAAGAGTGGGTTTCGCAGGCTACGTTCCATTGCAAAATGAACCCATAAACCATTTCCAAGCTGAAAAGAATATCCTGGGGAAATGGTGGTGGTCTGAGAGCGGTGAGGTACGGAGCCCTGAAGTGACACAGGGTGACTGACCATGGAAGAACAGGTGCAGGATAGAGATGGCGGCATGTGGAGAGGGGAGTTTGCGTGAAGGCTGAAATGAGGGATGGCGGTACTGGAGAGGGAACGTTGTTCAGGAGGGAGTGCTTTGGAGTGAAGGGAAGGGAAGAATGCATTGCGCCTGCTCGTGATATTTAACCTGGCAACGTTTCTGTTGATCCTGAGATTGGCTTGAATTACCCTACAGCGTTGCAGATGAGAATGAAACTACGCCTTGCTTGAGACTCGGGTAAAACATTAGAAAGGTCCCTCATAAACCAAGTACAATGCTGAAATAAAAACAGAAATATCCAGCAGGTAGGACAGTGTCTAGAGAGAGAGAGAAAGAGTTAAGAGCTCTAGAGGTTTGACTAACTTGTGGAGTATTACAACACAGACCTTTCGGCCCATCCCGGAATGCCAGCCATCGAGTACCCATTTATACTAATGCTATTTGGCAGTATTTAGTCCGGGCCCTCTTGGCTTTGACTATTTTAAGTGCTTGTGTTAAACTTTTTGAGAGTCCCTCCCTCCAGCATCCTCTCAGCCAGAGCATTTCAAACTCCAATCGTCTTCTAGGTGAAAAATACTTCCTGCTGTCCACTCCAAACTTAAGCTTGCACCCTCTGGTTGTGGATACCTGTGCCATGGTGACAAATTGACCACTGTATATGCTGGCTTTGCCCTCGGTTTTGTAGGGCTTCAAGGTCCCGCTCCGCATTCGAGGAAAACAAAGCCAATCTCCCAGGCTTTCCTCGAAATGGAGACGCCATATTGCTTTGCAGGCTCTCCAGAGAAATTGGATCCTTCAAATGGTGGCAATCGAAATTGCGCACAATACTCTGGGTTTGGCCTAATCACTTCTTTTCTTCAGTAATTATTTTCTTCAGTAGTAAACACTTTTGGCAAGTAAACCTTTCACTTGGGGGGAGGGGAACACACTCACTTTAGCTCCCATTGGATACCACGTCACAGTCAGATTCTGAACAGCTGGGAATACTTGGTTTCAGTGTTCAGTTTGTTGGAGAAACTTGGGGTCCTCCATATGGGAGGGAGAAGGAGGAATTGTCAATATTTCAACCCAAAATATTGACTGTTCTTTTCTTCTCACCCTGCCTCACAGATGCTGTTCAATCTATTGAGTTTCTCCAGCAGATTGTTTTTTGCTCCAGATTCTAACTTGTGTAGTTGTATCTTCTAAATAGAGACTTGCATGTTACTAATGGACTTTGGGCCAGTAAAGTTGCACTTGTCTCTCTTCAGCTCCACATAAGCCATATCCCTCACAAATCAGTCTATCAATGTCTATTTCCATTTCTATCTCATTTATTTATCTCTACTCTTGATGAGATAAATAACGACAATAACTAATCCATGCATTCATGAGTTCCACATTGCCTGGGTGCAGAAGTTCTGCTTGGACTTTCTGTTAACTTTTCTGAGACTACTTTAAGTTTCTGGCTCCTTGTTCTGGTCACATCCACAAGTGAAGTCATCTGTGTCTATTCTAATGAACAGCTTTAAAAGTCTATATTTGGTGGTCTTGTGATTTTCTGCTTTCTAAAATAAAGGTGTTTTTTTTAAGCAACTTTAATCAACTTGTATGATGATTCAAAGTCAGGATTGGCCAATTGAGCGAGTAGAGTTCTGTACTAAGTTAAGACTCGGGTTCAGACGTTGCCTCACCTCTGTTTGAGCAACTCAGCATTTCTGTCCAGGGAGTCACTCTATGAGGAACGTTTAACATCTCCACACTAATATGACAGTTCCCTCAAATGGCGTGGCAATTTGCAGTTACTGCAAACTGAGACCATTCAACAGCCTCTTTAAAATTTTGAGCTCCCACTGCCTGATATTAACCCAGTGCATCTTTGAAGGAAGTGAACTTGGATCGGGCAAATGTTTACTCTTTGATTAAATTGTCCCCTCCCCTAGAGGACTCAGAACTCAAGTGAACCAATGCTTGCAACTGGTACTGCACGTCTCGTTAGTGACAGTTTCATGTAGACTGTGTACTTGCTCATTCACTTGCATTTTGTCTTTTTAAGGGTTTGCAGACAATCAACTTCCTTTCAATGGTGCACTTCTCTAAGAATTCCCGCTGTCTGTCAGATTCTTTGTGGCAGATAGGTGTTGGGTTCCCTTAGCTCCCTGTCCACTTTAATGCCAATAATGAAATACTCAACTGCATAATGCATCATCGGGTTGGGCATTGCCACTGACTAGTCTCTGCTTTTAACATTCTGTAGATAAAGCAAGCAGGATGCAAGATTAATCATACCACCACCTCCTACTTCCTCAGTTCTTCCAAGTTCTTGGGCTCATTGTAGAAAACAAGCAAGATGATGTTTTCAGCTTAGTAATGTACCTTTTGGAATAAATTTTTCTCGGGCTTCCAGGTATCAATTATAACCATTTCAATGACAAACTTCACCATCTTCTTTAGAGTTTGTCATTGAAACGTCAGTTATAATCAATACTTGTGCCTGGATAGAAGCCCGAGAAGAGTTTTTGTCATATACACTGGGAAAGCACTAGATAGTTTTTTACCTTTTAGAAGCATGCAGCCTCCCTAGCCTGACTATCTTGAGCACAAGCAGTAACTAAGTGATAATGACCTGAAGCGTAAGGATTGCAAGAATTGGAAGTGCAGAGTGAAGCCAGATTGACTTGCGTTGGAAGACCTTTACAGGATAGCAACTCCATTCTGTACCAGGGAATGCACCCATTTACAGAGCCACAGGAACCTGAATTGTGTTTGGTGGTGTTTCATAGCTGGGCCAGGCTGTGTTCATAGCATGTTGGCATCTGAATCACACACTTTAATTCCTTGAATGGAAGGGGAAATTCTTTGAATCTCTGTATTCAGTAGCTCTGAAGAGTGTCTCTGATGTTAGTAGAACCCACGTAGTAACTGGTTAAATGTTTGCAAAGAAGCTGTTGAGCGTTCTACTTTTCAAATCGCCTTTGCTCTTCCTGGGAGTGCGGAGCCATTTAGTCCTGTCCTTGCTGTTTGTCTTCCATTTGAACTCTTTAAAAGATTCTAGATTCAAAGTATGCTTGCAATATACAGCCCTGAGGCTGGTCTTCCCCACAGACAGCCATGAAACAAACCAAGCCATGGAAGAAAAACACCAAACCCCCAATGAGTAGACAAAAAACAAATCACACAAGCGGCAACAAAGAGTGAGAACATAGGACATCAAACCACAAACCAGGAATGTTCAATTTCAGCTCAGTTCAGTTCAGTCTGGCACTATCATTTGCTGACTGCAGGCCGCAGAGCCAGTCCACCCCTATCAGGGCCGCACAAAATAGCAACAGAGAAAGGAGTGACCAGAATCACATTGTAATGAGAGCTACAGAATCCAATCCATCTTGTCCAGGACCCAAGCCTCCGGCACCATTCTCTGGCATCAAGCGCGACGCTGATCGAACGCAGACACCTTCCTCTGGGAGCAATGCGTGAGAGTGAGACCGATTTGAATACAGGCACCTTCCTTGGGGAGCAGTGAGCAATGGGGCGAGTGAGACTGGTCAATGGCAGGAACATCTACTGGCCTTCCATTCTCATTGATTTTAATCTTCTTTGATTAAAGTCAAGTGAGAGATGAAGTCATTCATTGTCTCCAGGCTTTGTGACCTCCAGACCCCTTGCTGCTATAAACCTCTCTGAACTCCCTCGAAACTGTAGATCTCAGGCTCCAATAGTAGCTGAATCATACTGGGAAGAAGAAATAGTAGTAAAGGAAGAAGTGATTTTTGTGAGCTGTTTGAAGGATGTCACCTTTGGTTGCGTTGTTCACTGGCTCCATCTTCATCAGATTTCTCCCCATGTTCACTGTCTCTATAAGGGTGCTTTTCATTCCTTCCTTGGAGTAGCTTCCACTGAGCATTGTGAACGTGGGTCCAATCCAATGTCGTCTTGAGGAGTTTGCATGTTCTCCCCATGGGCTCCCTGGTTCCTCTGGTTTCCCCTCTCAGCCCACTGCTGTGCAGTTTGATAGTTACACAGCCACTGTCAATTGCTCTATTGTTCAAGTGTGTGGTAGAATCTGGGGGGAAATTGGGAATGTGGGAGGCATGAAATGGGTGGAGTGTAGACATGTGCTTGTTGGCTTCAGTGGGACAAGGGGTCTGCTTCTGTGTAGTTTAACTCTATGGCTCCACAATGGGTCTCAAGCACACACTCAATTTCTCATTATTGCCTCTACCTCGGAGAAATTCCATCTGAGTTCTTCAGTGGGACTGGTATCTCAATCTAGACTCTTAAACAAGTGAGAACTTTGCTGTATCTACCCAACAAAGGAAGGTTATTGTTTTCTCTTTTCCTGTAAATCTCTTCTATAGCTGAGTATACCTCGTCTTTTTTCATACAATCATAAGACTGTTAGACATGGGAGCTAATTAGGCCATTCAGCCCATCATGTCTGCAACGCCATTCCATTATGGCCAATTTATCATCCCTCTCAACCCCATTCTCCTGCCTTCCCTCCATAACCATTGATGTCCTTACTAATCAAGAACCTATGAACTTCCACTTTAAATACACCCCATCACTTGATCCCACTCAGCCATCTGTGGCAATGATTTGCACACATTCACCACCCTCTGGTGAAAGATGTCCCCCCTCATCTCTGTTCTAAAGGGATGTCCCTCTATACCGAGGCTGTGCCCTCTGATCTAAGACTCACCCACCACAGCAAACAATCTTTCTAGGCCTTTGAATATTTGATAGGCTTCAGTAAGATTCTCCCTCTTCCTCATTTTCTAAACTCCTATGAGTACAGGCCCAAAGCCATCAAATGCTCCTCATTTTTTTAACCCTTTCATTCCTGAAATGAATTGTGTTACATCCTCAGGATGCCTCAGCATGATATCCTTGTTTCTTTATTCTGGTCCTCTCAAAACAAAAGCTAACATTCCATTTACTTTCCTTACCATGGATTCAACTTGCAAGTTGATCCTTAGGGATCCTGCACAAGGACTCCAAAGTCCCTTTGCATCTGATTTCTGGGTTTTCTCCTCTTATAAAATAGGGCACTCCTTTGTTCCTTCTAGCAAAGTGCAAGACCATACATCTCCCAACACTCTATTACATCTGCCATTTTTTTGCCCATTCTCCTCATCCAAATGGGATTGAGTTTAGGAGCCGAGAGGTAATGTTGCAGCAATATAGGACCCTGGTCAGACCCCACTTGGAGTACTGTGCTCAGTTCTGGTTGCCTCACTACAGGAAGGATATTCTCATAGAAAGGGTGCAGAGGAGATTTACAAGGATGTTGCCTGGATTGGGGAGCATGCCTTATGAGAATAGGTTGAGTGAACTCAGCCTTTTCTCTTTGGAGCAACAGAGAATGAGAGGTGACCCGATTGAGATGTATTAGATGATAGGCATCGACCGTGTGGATGGTCAGAAGCCTTTTTCCAGGGCTGAAATGGCTAACACGAGAGGACAGTTTTAAGGTGCTTGGAAGTAGGTACAGAGGAGATGTCGGGAGTAAGCTTTTTTTTTACACAGAGTTGTGAGTGCGTGGAATGGGCTGCCAGCAACGGTGGTGGAGGTGGATACGATATGGTCTGTTAACAGACTCCTGGATAGGTACATGAACTTAGAGAAGTAGAGGGCTATGTGTAACCCTAGGTAATTTCTATATTAAGGACATGTTTGGCACAGCTTTGTGGGCTGAAGGCCCTGTATTGTACTGTAGGCTTTCTATGTCTCTAAATTCTTCTGCAGATTTCCTGCTTCCTCAACACGACCTGCCTTCCATCTTTCTTCATGTCATCCACAAACATGGCCACAAAGCAATCAATTCCATCATCTGAATCATTGACATATAATGTAAAATGAAGCGGCCCCATCACTAATCGCTACAGAACACCACGAGTCGCCAACAGCCAACCAGAAAAGCCCCCCTTTTTCCTCCCACTCTTTTCCGCCTCCTCCCAGTCAGCCGAACTTTATTCCCTGTAATGCCATGGGCTCTGATCTTGTATAGCAGCCTCATTTGCGGTACTTTGTCAAAAATCTGAAAATCCAAGCAAGCAATGTCCACTGACTCTGGTTTGACAGACCTGCCTGTTGTTTCCTCAAAGAATTCCAAAAAATAAGGCAAGATTTACCCTTCAAGAAACCCTGTTCACTATGGCCTGTTTTATTGTGTGCCTTGAAACCTCACCCTTAATAATGGACTCCAACATTTTCCCAGTCACGGAAGTCAGGTCAAGTGGCCTATAATTTCCATTCTTTTGCCTCCCTCTCTTCTTAGAGTGGAGTGACATTTGCAATTTTCCAGTCCTTTAGAACCATTCCAGAATCTAATGACTCTAGTGATTCTTGTCTCGGCTCGAAACGTCGACTGTACTTCTCCCTATAGATGCTGCCTGGCCTGCTGCGTTCCACCAGCGTTTTGTGTGTGTTGCCTGAATTTCCAGCATCTGCAGATTTCCCTCATGGTTGCACTATTAATGCCTCCTCAGTTCAACTAGCTGTAGTCTACCTTCAAATCTTTCAGCTTTCCAAGCATTGCTGGTGCCTTCCACAGCAAAGAATGACACAAAATTGTTAATGGTCATCCGCCATTACTTTGTCCCCCAATACTACCTCCCCAGCGTCATTTTCCAGTAGTCTGATATCTACTCTCACCTCTAATTATATCTGAAAATAATAAATTTCTTTCTCAATCTTTTTTACAGCGAGTAGATAAACATAACCATGACAATGTTAGATTAGTAACGGTTAACGTATACAGAAACAGACTCCGAGTAACATGTGCAATCTAAGCCTCCCAATCTCTTAGTAACTAAACATGAAAAAGATTCAAATAAAAATTTTTTACAAGAGGAAAAAAAAAGCCCCTCTAAACTTTAAAAAAAACAAAATAAAAACAAAACAAAAGCTGGACTGCCATGTTTCATCAGTTAAAATCATTATTTGTCATTAACTCCGCACCTCTATACACAAGCAAAAAGTTATTGAGAAGGATTCAGAAAAAGTCAGCTTGCCTCATATGCAAATGTTGAATAAATAGCTTCCAAGTTGCTTTAGTTTAACCGAAGGGGCAATAGTGCCATTCCTAATTTTTTCTAAGTTTAAACATGTAATAGTTTGGGAAAATCATTGAAATGTATAAGGGGGATTAGAATCTTTCCATCTAAATAAAATGGATCTCCTGGCTATTACTGTAACAAATGCAATCAAACGGCAAGCTGAAGGGGATAATTGACCAAAAAAATTTTGGTATCATCTCACTAACAACCTGGTCTGAATCAATGCTTCCAGAAGAATGAAGGGATGCTTGAGTGAGGAGCCAATATGACTCTCTTCCCGACAATCGATAGAGAACCTGGAAAAGATGTTTTAAAAATAACCTCTGGAAGTGGTTTAATTGCATGGTATTTGAGTATTTCTTGATCAGTTTTACCTGTAAACTCGAGAAGGGATTTTTTTTTTCTGCCGTCTCTTGATTTGGACAAAGATGAAGATAAGTTGAATGTCTGAGTGAGAGGGAGTGAACGTGTTGTTCTCAGTGGGAGGAGAGACACTTGTTGGTGAGGGGTGAACGTTTCAGGGTGGGAGAGCAGAGAAACAGTCAGAAATTCAGTAGGAATCAGTAACAGGAATGTTAAGATCTTGCAGTTAAGAAATTCTGAAGTTTGCCAGAGGGAAATGAGAGAACATGAGCTCATACCTATATCTAGATTATCTCTAATCCTGTTTACAAGTGGGAGTAAGAACACATTGATTGATTAACTGTTGTTCAGGAGCTGCCCTCTCAACTGGGCTGGGACCGCTGACAACATGGCAGTTTAACAAGCCGGGTTGGAGATTAATTAGGCAGGGTGAGAACGGAGAGGCAAGGTGTGTAGTCAATGGGGCAAATATGCAGTGGGGGGGAGGGGAAATAAGAGATTAATGGGAAAAATGGAATAAGGAAAGAGCAAACATTCCTGCAATGTTACTATTGTCCTTGAGCTAGTTGTCTCTTTTTCTCTCTGGATGTAGATCTGGGAAGTGACAGTAGGGGAGCATTTGGAGAATATAGATCAAATGTTATTTCGTACATTCTTGCGTAAAGGTACCTAAAATGGAGGAGAGGGATCTTTGGGGAGTTACCCAGGGAGACTGGAATAACGATGGGTAGTGTACAGTTACTGAACAAGTGAGTTGGGTACAGAGTTAATGCATTTCAGAGAAAAAAAAAAGAAAGATTGAAAGGGATTTCAAACCCAGAACTCCTTTAATGACAAAGGATTTTAGTTTAAAATGAGATTGAGAAGCAAGACTTGTGAGAGTTGCGAAATGGGGAACAAAGATGAATATAGGAAATACAAGATCTTTAGAAAAAGGGGAATGAGAAGGACGAAGTGGTTAACATTAAAAACGGAACTGAAAAGCCTTTGTTAAGCACTACAATTGTAAAATGATAGTCAAAGGATGGGTGTGGCTGATTGGGGGGGGGGCAAAAGGCAGAGAGCATGGCCGAACTAATACCCGATAAAAGAAAGTGGATGCAATAAATGCATTGGCAGTAGATCAGACAGTTGTGCTGATCCAAATGGGATTGAGTTACCTACAGGAAAGATGGACATCTCCAGAACTGCAGACCAATGCTGTGCTGGGGAAACAGAGACAATCCAAGCTGAATTCATCCAGATTTGTAATAAATCTGGGTTAAGGAAGGAAATGCAACATGGGCTTGTTAAAGCTTAATTGTGTTTGACAGACCTGAAATCCTTGACGGCAATGAGGACTACACAGCTCGTATCGTATACTGACCTCCGACAGGTATTGGATGGAATACCATTTAATGGAATTGTTTCAGCGATTTGGGAATAAAAAAATGAGTATGAAATTGATTAATGGGCCGGAGAGTATATTGCAAAGATGAGTATTTGTTTATAGACTCAATTTGCTAATGAATCCATTAGTGACAACCTTTCTACTTATTGTAGATTTTATACCAATGACGCACAAGCTGAGCAATTGCAGACCGACTTGTTTAAAATTTTATTCGCATACATTAAGTTTGCAAGGCTGGGAGCAGAGTATGTGGGCTGCTTTGCTGCACGTAGGCGTGGATATAAACCAGTTATTAAAATGAACGTCATAAACCGAGCAGCCTATCGCTTTAGACAGAGTGAGACGCTCAGTTGAAGGACTTTGACCAGGTGTACTTCATCTGCATCAACCCACAATAATCCGAAGGACTGCACTGGCTGCCAGCAAAGTGTCCTGTGAGTGAGGGATCTGTAGGAGGCACACAAAATATTCATGGGAATATGGGGGTGGGGATGGGGAACGTCCTGACAGTGGGTCCCATGTTGATGTCTCGTACCAGCTTTATCAGCAGGAGAGCACCATAGTGAGTTACTGACTTAGGGACACCTGTGAGTTGTGTTCAGCAATTCCCTCACCTTCTGAAAGCAGGAGGGAAACGGGTCAAGATGATTTGGACCATATTTTTATTTCTCCTCCTCTGTGAAAGTAGGAAGCGCACGGCAGGGTTGGCCCAAATGGTGAGAGCCAGTCAGCTAGGCCATCACAAGGCCTAACCGAATTGGCCTTGGTAGGCGATTTCCCTTTCAACCTGCCTTGATTCTCTACGTTACCTCGCACTCTCACTCTCAGATCTCCAGCCTGTCTTTCGCGATTTCTCCTTGACTGTTTAACCCCCACTGGAAATCTGGGGTGGAAGTTTGTTCTTTTGCCCTCCCCCCCCCCCACCCCAAACAGAGCTGTGTGGAGGTCAGTGAAGGTTTCTCTGCCTCCTCCGTGCATTTCCTCAGCACAACCATTCATGCTGTCAACAGGGAAAATGCTTCTGGATGCGAAATGGCTGGTGGGCCGGGAAACAGAACCCAGAAGCACTAGGCCCGCGGCTGCTGGGCTGGGGTATTGTCTGGAGTCTGTGCCATCGAAGAGGGTCGGTGCTGACCAGCTGAACAGGAGGAGACTGGCAGGCTAAAACAGCTCCTGCAACAGGTTCAGCTTCTAGTGCCAAGAGCCAGTTGGGTAGGTTTACTGTTCGTACCGACAATCTCCAGTCTCATTCCCTGTAGCCATTGTGCAGAGATTCTGTGGTTACGTTTCTGCAGAACAACAGTATTGTGCACTGTTTGGAATTTCTGCTATGCGAGATCTCTCCTGTACGCCTGGACACGCCTTGGCAAGATAGATAAATGTTTTGCCTGTGATTCCATCATCCTTCAACCTGGTTATTGGCGAGTTGCATCAGTCATTTGATGTTGTTTAGGTTTTCAGTGTCACAAGTGGCAGTGCTTTTTGACTGTAATCTTCAGGAAGCTGTCATTGGTACCTTGGCAAGTTTGTTTTTAAAGATGAGATTTGGAGGCAGCTGAAGCTTTTTCATTCACGAACCCACTTGGATTGTACAGCCGTCCCTAGCCAGGCCCCCCACCCCTCCCCAGCCACAGGAAACAGCAGTGTGAGTGGGAAAGCACACGTAATGTGCACTGTTCTCAAAGTGCAGTGAGATTCAGTCAGCAATCTGAGCAGCGACCGACAGTGCAAAGGTTGAGCGGAGCCGCGCGTCTTAGCCAAGCAGACAAAATGCTCGAGGAACTCGGGCAGCGTCCTTGGAGGGAAAAGGGACCTCAGCTTGCTGAGTTCCTCCACCATTTCGCCTGCTGCTCCATATTCCAGCGTCTGCAGTTGACCCTGTCTCCGGGGGGCTTGAACTTGCACTTCCCCTGGCATTTGCTCTGGGTCCTCATCCCTCATCCCGTAGCGTTGCCGTGAACCTGGGCATCCCAGGGTTGGACCTTTGTCGGTTAAAGGCGCAGTGCTATTCTGGCAGAGTGCTGATGAGTTGGGGACCCCCCCCCCCCACCATCAGTTGTGGTCCACTCCTATCAAGGCCTGGGTTATTGCTCCCAGGGCAGTAAGCTTGGCAGCTGTCACTATTGGAGAGACTGAGCCAGGCTTTTCTTGCAGCGTCAGGGAAGAGTTAAAATTCTGTCACATTTTGACGTTAGGAGAAATTGATGCAACAAGGAAAGAGGAACGGTGCAGAGTTCCTCTTTCACTGCTAAGTGGATGCTGGTTGCTTGATAACGTCATGGGTTTCTGTGATGGCTGGAATGAGCAGAATGACTGTTCACTACCAGTTAACTAAGCTTGTGCTCCTCCTCAGAGTTTTCCCTTAGTGGGGGGGGGGGGGGGGTGGTCCTGTGTATGACTGTTCCATCAGTTTCCTGGACATAACCTGAGAGAGCCAGCAGTCTATTCCCCTTGAGGGACATCATATCGAGCTTCTTTCTCTCTTTCTCCTGCCCTGATGCTGAACGCAGGATCAACCATGTTGTCCCTGCGCTGGGGAAATGATCTGCAGTAAATGTTCTTGCACACTGAGCACAGATATGGCTTGTCCCTGTTCAGCTTCCTCCCAGATTGGAACTGGTCATCGTCTGTGTTCTGGGTACAGTCATGAAGATTAGGAAGGTGAAAATTGGTGAGGTTATAACTGTTGGAACCCTCAGCCCCAGCAAGGTGGCGGAGCTGCGAGCTGGTCAGTGCTGGAAGACTGCCCCATACCCAGGCGGTGGATGGAAGCTTGACCTTGTGACAATGCAGGAGATCACGCTCAGGCATTTCAGCTGAGGAGGGGTGTGGAGAATTACCGTGACGAGCATCACGTATACACTGAATGCAGGTGTTCTGCACTGCGGTCAGACAATCTGTGCTTAGTTTCCCTAATGTAGGAGGCAGCAATTGTGAGCTCTCGTTGGAGGAGGGGCAAGGAAACAGCTGTTACACTGCAGGGATCATGGATCTCAGAGTGGCTGAAGGTGTTGAACTTATTCTGCTGAAGGCTCTCGTGCTTGGGGTGCTAATTGTTTCTCTTTGCAAAGACACTGCCTGGCTTGAGAGATTTGGAAGAAAAAATCTGTTTCTAACATCAAGTCTGCCTCTGTCTGTCTTCTCTGTCCCACCCTCTGGCTCCTTCACACTCTCGCAGTCCTGTGATGATGGTCTCCACTCGTTTAACAACTCCCCCTAGTGTGGCCGCTCACCCCGGGCCTGTGTGCTTTAGATCATATTGCAGCTATCCAGGTCTATGCTGTGGGTTTGTGGAGAGGGAGTCAACTGCACAGCCACCTTGTCCACACCCAATGGTCATCAGCTTCTCAGCTGCCAGGATGGCCAGGCAGGTTGTGGACAAGGTGACTGGGCAGTGACTCCCTCTCCACCTTCTGGTGTCCGTTATGGAACAGGCATTGCAACAGAGTTTGGTAGGAAGCAATAAGCCTCTCCCTCCCTGTCTTCCTGGAGAAGTCTGAGCCTTGTTCCCATTTGCATCTTCAGTATATGGAAACTCCAAGCAAACAGAAATGTCTTTGAATTCTTTCCCCCTTCCCAGTTGAGTGTAGGTTGACACAGCAGTTCATCACGAGCACAGTTTGCTCAGATCGGTGCTCACACAGACTACAATTCAGTGCGATTTGTGTCTTCACGAGGCTGTGTGTTGTGGAACCTGTTTAGTCGGGAGTAGCACAGAGGTTAGCCGTGTTGTGCCTGGGCGCTGATATGTGCAGAGAGCCGGATAGCCCTGGGATGTGTACGTAGAAATGGTACGGAAAGGGTGCGGTCTCCCGGGGTGGGGTGTGTCTGTACTACACTGTTTCTCTGGCAGAGGAAGGCTGTCCTAACTTGACAAACGTATGCAAGAAATAGAGCCTCTGGCTATTGTTTTTGTACTGTGTAGTATGATTTACAGAGGCAGTATTAGTGTATATATATTTTTCCTTTAAATTATCTGCAAACTGAAGTACATTGTTTTTATTAAAAATGCATGGTTATTCTATATGTTCAGGGTTTATGGAGGGGTGGGGTGAAAGGGGATAGACTGTGATTTGATGGGACAAATGTTTTTTTTTGCCACGAACTTTATGATGTGTCAGTGTTTGTTCGGGGTAAGTGTGTGTGTGTGTGTGAGCTCCCGAGTGTATCGACACTTCCCGACTGAAGGTTCTCAGCAGCTGAACGATGTAGTCCAGAGGGCTGCAGTAATGGCCAAGCCCATTTCTGTCCTCAACAGATGGGCTAGGAGAGACCACTTTTGTCACTGGCTGGTGGCCTCCACACTCCCGTCTAGCTCTCTGACTACAAAATGTAACTGCCCAAGGAGCCCCAGAAGAGGAGTGACTTTAGTGTGATTCCTCGCTTTTGGAGTGGCACTTGTCTGGACCCAGGTATCTGAGATGGTAGAGTGACTAGAGCTGAACCCTAGGAAGGAGTCTATATTGGTGGCTGAAATGGAAGAACGGGGGATAAACATGGTTGTTACACTCACATCCCTGACTGCTGAAAGAATTTTTCATTTATATAGTAACTGCCCCCACCTTGGAACAAACCAATCAACTTAAAATCAGTGTGGTTACTCTTGAAAGGAATGAGGCAGCCAATTTTGGACAGCAACATGCACATGTATAGATAGGGTTAATACAGTCCTTTCCCAGGATTGGGAATCAAAAACTAAAGGGCTTAGGTTTAAGATGAGGGTGCAGGTTCAATAGGAGCCTGAGTGGCACCATTTCACCCAGAGGGTGGTCATGATATGGAGTGAGCTGCTGGAGGAAGGGTACATTACTAATATTTGAAAGGTACTTAGACAAGTACTTGGATAGAAAAGATTTGGACTGGAGCAGGGGTTCTCAACCTGGGGTCCATGGAACCCTTGTTTAATGGTATTGGTTCTTGGCATTTGGAATGTTGGGAATCCCCTGGACTAGAGGGACATGGACCAAACGTGGGCAAATGGGACTAGCTCAAATTGGTTAGTGTAGACCATCTGGGCCGAAGGTCCTATTTCTTGTCTGTGTGATTCTATGAATTGTGTCTGCCTACTCTTTAATGGCACAATAATGGAAGATGCGGCTGGCAGTGCCATCAGTTAGTGCTTAGTCTCCAATAACCTGCTCACTTGGATTTCACCAGGACTACTTGACTCCAAACCATCATAAGCTTTGCCCCAGAAAGTTGAATTCTGGTAGCACTAAGGAAGCATTTGTCTGAATGTAACAGCAAAGAGGCCAGGCAAAATTGAAGTCAATGGTGGTAACAGGAGAATGTACTCCAGTACCGAGTACAAGGGAAGATTGCCCTTGTTGGAGCTCATTCATCCCAGCCACAGGACATCAGTGCAGAGGTTCATCAGTACAATGTCCCCAATCCTTCCCTCTTCAGCTGCTTCGTCAATGACCCTCCCTCCATCCATGGGGATTTTCACTGACGGCACCATGCTCAGATTCAATTCCAACTCGGCAGGAAATGTAGCAGTCCGCGACATAGTCAGGCAAGGGCTGGAGAAGCATCAAGTGTTCATGCTTCAGAAGTGCCAAAAAGTAAAAACCAATAAGAAACAAACCTTTTTCATTCAGTGACATTATCATCACCAGGGTCCCACTGACACCATTCTGGGGCTTGAATCTAGGCCAACTACGTAAAAGTTGTGTTGCAAAGACTGGGCCAGATGAGTGACTTGTCTCCTGACACCTCAAGCCTTTTCATCATTTATTAGATGCAAGTCTGAAGCTGGATGGAATGCTTTCCACTCGCCTGGATGAAAGCTGCAATTGAACTGACGTTGGCTCTGTCCAGGGAAACGCAGCCTGTCTGATTGGCATTGCCTCCGTTCCCAACATCAGTCTCTCTCATTAACAGAATAAACTACCATTACTCACCCAGACCATCCCTAAAGTACCTCCCAAACCTGTAACTTCTACCGCCAAGGACGGGGACAGAGTGCAGTCGGAATCTGTATGTCGTGGTCAAGTGCTGGTTTGGAAATGTCGCCAGTCGTTCCTTCATAAGGATTGCAGCAGTACTAGAATATAGTTCACCACCAGCTTCTCACCGGCAATTAGGAATTGGCGAAAATTGGCCTTGCAGATCTGAAATGATAACTTTTCCCTGCATGGGTGCAGCATGAGATGTGAATGCTCCATTATTTCCTTTAATTTCAGGTTTCCCCCTTCTGCAATCTAATGGCAACTTTTAATTGTTTTCTGCATTGCTGGTTGGGAATGGATATTGGACAGGGCACCCGGAGTGTGGCTTTTATATTCCATGACTGACCATCAAATCCAGGAAGCTTACTCCAGCCTCTGCAAGGCCAACCCTACCCCCCCCCCCCCCCACTCTGTTCACCCCTCTCCGTCCTCTTTCCAGGGTCCTGTGCGGCCCCTCGCTCAACATTTCCACCCTGGCCCTCTGACAGTTTGTGACCTGGTTTGTCTGCGACAGGTACGACGCCGGGAAGGATGGTTTCATCGACCTGATGGAGCTGAAACTGATGATGGAGAAGCTGGAGGCTCCTCAGACGCATCTTGGGTTGAAGAACATGATCAAGGAGGTTGATGAGGACTTTGACGGCAAGCTCAGCTTCCGTGAGGTAATGTATTTTGATAGTTACTTAGAACTGCAGAGAAAAATGTTCAAAAACAAATAAAATGAAATGTAAATTACAGAACGTGTCAGTACTCCCTTGTGATTTGTAGTGTTCGAATGCACTGTGATCCGCTTGCTTTAAACTAACATTTTTGACTTTTATTTTCATGTTTATTTTTATATATGTTACTTTAATGTTTGCACTTTATCCTATGGTGAAGTACTTTGAACTACATCATCTGTATGAAAAGTGCTCCATAGATATTATATTATTTCTTCAGCTTGATCATAGTTACTGGGCTAGAAGTTTTGTAGTGTCCGAGTGTTGGTTAGAGGAATAGTTGATGTCACTTATCTTGGAATGGTGGGTGCTATCCTTGTCTGGATTGGCTAGTATACAGTTTACCAGCCCCAGTTACTGTGAAGTTCTGCCCCCCCCACCCCCCCGCCGTTAATCAGTTAGTTGGTCAGTGGTTGCTGGATTCATGGGTCTAAGGTAAACGTTCATTAGTTGGTGGAGTTAGCGTGTTCTGCTGAACAACACACGTTAACAGGGATGTCGAATCTCCAACAGAGAGATTCAGCATTGACTGGAGTGAGTTTCAGAAAAGAAATCAAGGCAATAGAATTCCTGGAGCCTGAAGAAGGGTTGTGATGTCTATGCTGCTGGCACCCTCTGCTGGTTGCTTCAGATACTACATCCCATGTGTACCGCAGCTTAATTTATCAGAATGTTTTTTAATCCCCAATAATTTAAATAACAAATTTGAACAAAAACTGCACAATTTTATTTAAATCATTTTTGAATTGAGGAAAAGCTGCTCATCAGGCAAACTGGGGATTGGTTCATAAGGTGTTCACATCGGAATCCTAGCAGGAAACGGTAGGTTGTAACGTGATGTGGGAATGAGGAAAGCCAGGTAACTGCTAATTTCCCTGTCTATCTCATGAGATCTCAAGAACCCACTAAACCTTGGCTCCTCCTTGTGGATGGTATTATTGTTACTTTGCTTTGTGTCCATTCATGTCTAATAGCTGATCTCCCTGACACTGTTACCCCTCCCTTGCCTTTCAGTTCCTGCTAATTTTCCGTAAGGCTGCTGCAGGAGAGTTGGCTGAAGACAGTGGTTTGCATGTTCTTGCCCAGTTGTCTGAAATCGATGTCTCAACAGAGGGAGTGAAAGGAGCCAAAACCTTCTTTGAAGCCAAAGTAAGTGTCACTCGCAGCTTTGTTTCTATATTGACTTGAGTTCTGCCTGTGTTGGGGTCGCTTGCTGTTTTAGTTTCAGGACTTGCACTGAATTGCATTGTAACTACGGCAAAGAAGCAGGTTATTGCTCTGCGGGTTGTGCCAATGATTGTGGCGCCATGTATTCTTAAAGTTCAAGCTTGATTGTTGTTCAACCATACTTTGGTATACAGCTAAACAAAACATCATTCCTCTGGGGCCGAGGTGCAAAACACAGTACCTGGAGTCTCACATAGAGTCACAATAGCACATACAGTCACAAAATAAAATTCGTGCACGGCCTGGAGCTTGATGGAACATGGGATGTTGTCCTGGAGCCATGTTTCTGCAAGGACAAGCACGCAACAGTTTCTCATCTCACTTTAGGTCAGCCGCAGATGAAGGCAATCCGGCTTGTCTTCCGGGGAGTGAACGGTGAAGAGCAGCACCAACGGGACAGCCGGCCTTCGGAAGCCAGCCCTCAGCTGAGCATAGATTCCAGGGTGCCCACTGTGCTTCTGTCTCTCCCACACTGTCTTCGGTACCCCTGCTCCTGGGTAGTTGTGACAGGCGAAGCTGCAGCTTGAAGGCCTGGTCCTTGCAGCTTCTCCACCGTCGGTCTCACTAATGAACTGGACTTGCGGTATTTTGAGAATGTCAATTCACAAGAAAAATGTTTCAAGGACAAAAATTTGCACCATTTATTGGACCCAGAGAGGCCACTGAGACCAAGCTTGCCACTGTCTTACTGGAAGTTCCAAACCAGAATTCTTAGCCAATGAATAATTTCTCCAACTTATTTTAAAATGTTATTACTTCTCTCCTCGTTCACGAGATATAATAAAATGCTCCACACCCCAACCACTCTAGGTAAGGAGATTTCTCCTGAATTCCTTTATTCATTAGTGACTATTTTCCATTTCTGATCTGTAAAGTCCATGAAGAGTTGAAATAGAGTTTCTCTATTGTGCTGACTGATACAGACTCGGTGACAGAGAAAACCCACCTGAACCAAATGGGGGAAAATGGAATTTGAGGTATATTGTGAGGGACTGTCGCAGAATGATAAACATAGATCACTGATCCCGAACACAGATCGCTGGTCAGTAATGTTCTTAGATGACATCAGGGCTCTGTGTTCAGTGTTTAGATCAGAATCAGGTTTATTATCACTGGCATGTGTCATGAAATTTGTTAACTTAGCAGCAGCAGTTCAATGCAATACATAATATAGAAGAAAATAAATCAATTACAGTATACATATATTGAATAGATTAAAAATCGTGCAAAAACAGAAATAATATACATTACAAAAATGGTGTTTATGGGTTCAATGTCCATTTAGGAATCAGATGGTAGAGGGGAAGAAGCTGTTCCTGAATCGCTGAGTGTGTGCCTTCAGGCTCCTGTACCTCCTACATGATGGTAACAGTGAGAAAAGGGCATGCCTTGGGTTCTGGGGGTCTTTAATAATGGACGCTGCCTTTCTGAGATGCTGCTCCTTGAAGATGTCCTGAGTACTTTGTAGGCTATTTAGTACCCAAGGTGGAGCTGACTAAATTTACGACTCTCTGTTGCAGCTTCCAGTCCTGTGTAGTAGCACCCCCCCCCCCCCATACCAGACAGTGATGCAGCCTGTCAGAATGCTCTCCACGGTACACCTGTAGAAGTTTTGAGTGTTTTTGTTGATGTTCCAAATCTCTTCAAACTCCTAATGAAGTATAATCACTGTCTTGATAACATGGTAACAATACACGTATTATCTTCGCAGCTTCAGGCAATCAATGATGCAAACCGATTTGAACAGGAGATCAAGGAAGAGCAGGAGGAAAAGAAGAAACAGGCTGAGGAAAGGAAACAGAAGAGAGCTGCCTTCAAGGAGCTGCAGTCAGCATTTAAGTAAAGCCAGCTTTCTGCCGAAACTCCTGGGTGCAGGTCGGAAGATCTGGCTTCTAATCCCAGTCTTGGCCCAGGTGATGGACTGTACTTTGCTTTAAAGAATAAGGGAAAGGGTGTGGATGGGCTTCGGATACTCCTGAGATAATGCTAACCACAGTATCCAATTTGGATAGACGGAACTGCCTGCCTCGTCTCCAGGCATATCCTCATCCTGTGATCTCAACACCAGACTCTGCCTCTTGTGACAACAGAAGCCTTTGGGAATGAGCAGATTAGGTGAGGGAATGGTTGATGTTGTTCAAGCCAATTCTGACCAAATGCATTTTGCTTCTTTGATGTACATTCATTGTTTGAGGGTCCTATCCCATTGCTCTGTTCTAGCTCTGTAATCAAAGTTCTTGTAATGGAGCTACTGCAGGGAACTTGGATGAAGCTCCTGGTCAGTGCACTGTTGACCTTTCTAAAAGGGCCTTTGGCCTCATTGTCTAAGATACCCTTTTCCTGCTGTGTCTGCACATGATTGAGAATGTAGTCAGACTCACCAATGTGGTGGTGATGGAGGTCCCCACTGTCTCGTCTCTGATCATGTCAGCGCTGTGTAGGAAAAGGTCGGTCAGAATTGTGGCCTCCTCTCGGAATCAGTTTCTGCAATAGGCACGTGGCTGCCATGATTTTAATTGGGTGCCTCCTGCAAAACAGTAAGGGGTTAAGTACAAATCATTGGGAACATGCAGCTTTTATGAGGCTTGTTTTTAAGATGGCCCTTTTTTTAAATTAAAAAAAATACCTTCAGAGATTTACTATTTGAAACAATGCCTGACTTCTACCTCCTCAATCAAATGGGGGTCTCTATTTCTGTTCTACTTTAAGATGGCATTCCCTTAATACGTGATTTTAATTCTATCCAATAGGTTGAGCAACCCTATTTTTTTATGCTTGTCCGTTTCCTAATGTGAACGTGTCTTAATTGCATCTATATGGTACCAATTCCTGTGCGCATCTATTCCTGCCCTAATAAACTCTGAGTTAGTAAGTTTAGTGCTTTAAATTGTTCACAGCAAAATATATTTTTTACCTCCTGACACTGAATCATCAGAAATTGGTAGCATATTTACATGTTAAATTGTCACGTTTCCTGTGGAGTCAGATAACCATTCTTGCGTTCCAGAGAGTTTGTGAAGGCAAATTCATAGTGCTGACCTGAGCACGCCACTTTAATGCCATCTTGGATGAGCTGCCCATGTGAGAAAGCCATACTCTGCTTCCTTCAGACGCCCAACTGTGAGAGGCACCCGGAGCAGTTGTATCAAGCCATGTTTCTGACTGATTTACAATAATTTCAGAATCAGTCCCCTGAAGGAGCAACGCTTAATGCAAGGATTAACTATGTGTATCTCCTATGCATGTTATACAGATGTTCTGAACTGCTAAGCAGGGTCTTGGAGGGTGCAGTGGAAGAGGGTCTCTACTGTTCTAAGTTATTACTGACCCCTTAAAGTACCACTTTGCAATATAGAAACACCATTGATCCGGGCAACTTGTAATCTGTATCATGTCTTCCTTCCAAGTTCTGAGCAATATTGGGAGCATTTCAGTTCTTCCATGATCCTCATCTCTGCAGCATCCTGACTCTGATTCTCTGGTTTGAAACTAAGCAAACACTTGGTGTTCTCTTCCTCATGACCCCCGTGTGCTGACCTTTGGGCCCGATGCTGCTCCTGCAGCTGGACCAAGAGGAGGTGACAGCCTTCAGTATTGGCTTCCCAATCACCTGCCTTCAGCCCAACTGGGGCAGGTGGAACTCTGTTGTCATGGTAACAGAAAGAGGCCAATTAGCCACATATCCGGTTCCTTGAGAGTCCAATTCAGTTACTGTGAATCAAAGGTGTTCCAATAAGTTTGTTGCAAAAATCCTGGAAATGTTCATTTAAAAAAAAACGTAACACACTAGAAGTGCCTTTTATGAAGAAACGTGTGCTTAAGTATTGGCCAGGAAAGATTGCACAAAGTCTAAACTATCCCACTAACCAATAAACATTCAAGTAATGATTGAGACTGCTGAAGGAAAAGCATTTAATGTTCAACATTCCTAGTTACCGTCACCCTGGAATTTGGAATACTGAAAATACCCTTGACATAACTCTTCGCAAACGTCTGTTTGCTCAAGGGTGCACTTTTGAAGTATTTTGTTTTTGTGAACCAGCTCAGGAAACTGTCCCACGTCTACCAGGGAAGCAAATGAAACAAAATGTAATCAAATGCTGGCAATCTGAAGCAAAAAGTCTGGGCCTTTGTAATAGATTCAAGAGCTTCTGCAATAAATGATGTGTTAACATTTGGGTATAATGCTTTGCCAGACAAGGTTTGCACCCAAAATACTGAAAAATTAAAGGTGATCCCTGGCCAGCTGGTTCTGCCTCTTTCTGGGCTTGGAGCAGGGGAGCATCTGCACATTCCCTAGTCTACAACTGGCTGATGCCACCTGCACTGTTGGTGACACTGTCTCAGTTGCTCTACCACTGGTTAGGAGCAGAGTACCAGGGTTCTTGCTCCTGAACGTTAGCCAATAACCCTTGCTGTGAACATCAGGTAACCTCAACTATAATTCCTCCATTGTTTAGCTGAGCAGTGGAAAAGTGGCATGTTATGACCTCTGGGGGGGTTAGGACTGTTGGTTCAACAGTGTGAACTAATGGCCATAACTTCCATCGTTGTGGGGACTTAAAACAATTGGGACTGGTTTATGCCCCACTGTTTTATTTAAACAGCTCTCACATTCCATTGCATGGCTAATTTTGGGCTGAATCTTTACTCTGTCTGTTGATTGTGTTGTTAAAATTGTTGTGTCAAACACTGTCGTGCCAAATACTTGTGCCTGTGATGATTGTTCTAGTTTTAAAGGCACCGAATCGGCCATGTGTCCACGGTTGAGAGTCACTCAGCTTTAAGCTGGAGTCATAGTGTGGGATTTATTTAGCATGACATTAAGGTGCATTGAGAATCTTCCTTTGGCTCCATGCAATTTGCTTTCAATGCACCTAGAACATAATGGGGGTGGGGAGTGGGCTCTCTATGTGTGCCATGTCTGACTGTCTGTCTGCCTCTGGTGTATCTGTGTATTCTCTAAGAATCCATTTGTGTAGTCTGTGCAATTGTGCCTGTGTTCTGCCAAAGAACTGGCCCCCTCCCAGAGCAACCATGGGGCGTAGGAGAATAAATGGGAAATGGGGAGTCGGCAACATCATTCCTGGGAGGTGGGGGCCGGGCTTGGTAAAAGGCAAGAACTTGTAGCTCACTTACTCCAGCACCAATGAATCTGCATGGATTTTACATAATGCTGATGCCATTATTTGGTACATTGTGTTTACTGAAAAATTTACCTATTTTCTATAACTCTGTAATGTTGCTGTCTGAAGCTTCAATTGAGGAAATAAGTTGTGTGAAAGAAACTATTTTTGATTTTCTTACAAAAATAAATCTAATTATACATATGTCTAATAAATGCATCTTAAGTTTTGATGGCTCTTTGTATTCTTTGCTTGGTCTAATTAAAGGTATAGAGTGTGACATCACTTGCCACTAATGACAAAGGGCCAAACGTTGAAAACTCTAGCCAATTGGGATAAAGCTTGCTACTGCTTGAAACATCCTTACTCATCAGTTTTCCATGTCTCTTACCCCAAAAATGGAGCCACTGCTTTCCAGTTTGCCTTACTCATTGCCACGTTATCAAAGTAAGATCTATTATCATGGTATACACGTCACCACATACAACCCTGAGATTCTTTTTCCTGCGGGCATACTCAGCAAATCTACAGAACAGTAACTGTAAAGAGGATCAATGAAAGAGCAAGAGCATAGAAAACTACAAACTGCGCAAATGCAAATATAAATAATGAGATCATGAAATGACAAGATAAAGAGTCTTTAAAGTGAGATCATTGATTATGGGAACACCAGAAATAGAATGACTGTAGTTCAAGAGCCTAATGGTTGAGGGGTAGTAATTTATTGAATGGTGGTGGTGTGAGTCCTGAAGCACCTCTATCTTCGACCCAATGGCAGCAGTGGCCTGGGTGGTGAGGATCTTTGATGATGGATGCTGCTTTTCCACAGCAATGTTTCATGTTGATGTCCTCAATGGTTGGGAGGGTTTTACCTGTGACGTACTGGGCTGAATCCATTACCTTTTGTAGGATTTTCCCCTTGAAGGCAACCGGCATACTTTCCACCACACACCTACACAAGTTTGCAGACTCCTAAGGTAGTAGAGGTGTTGTCATGCTTTCTTTGCAATTACATTTATATGATGGGTCCAAGACAGGTCCTCCGAGATAGTGACACCAGGAATTTGAAGTTACTGGCCTGATGAGGACTGGCTCACGGACCTCTTGCAACCATTAATCTTTCTAACTCTCCATGCTATTCAACATGTGATAGCTATTATTTAAGGCTTGTATCTCATCCTCCTGGATCAAGTACAGTACAGACCAGGTGCTGAATGAAGCCTTACCCTGTTACTACCACTATTGCCCTGTCTCCTCTGATAATGATTTTCTAGTTAACCCTGAATGAGAAAACTTGAAAGAATTCTTTTTTACTAGAGGAGAATTCAGCCCTCCTTTCCTACAACTTGTATTTCCCTCATTCAGGATTGTAGAATCAATACTAAATGAAATCAAAATTAAGTGCAGAACCCAGGAAAAAAATCAATTGACAAGCTAAGGGTATGTGAAACACCTTGGTTCCTTTCAGTAGTGAGTCTGGTGTTGTGGCTCAGAAGGTGGTGGAGGGTGAGGAGAGAAGAGGATTGCAGTGGTGACAGGGGATTCCATAGTTAGAGGAGTAGACGCTAGATGTGATAGAGAAACCCAGATGTTATGTTGCCTTGCAGGTGCCAGGGTCACGGAGCAACCAGAAGCTTTGGTACATATTGACAATGACGCAAGTAGGAAAAGGGAGGAGGTTCTGAAGAGTGAATTTAGAAGCCAGGTCTAGCTGAAAAGCAAGACCACTGGGGTAATAATCTCTGGATTGCTGCCCGTGCCATGCTCCAGTAATGGCAAGAACAGGACAATTTGGCAAATGAATGGTGTGGCTGAGGAACTAGTGCAGGATCAGGGATTCAGACTTATGGATCACTGGGATCTTCTTCTGGGGAAGGTTTGACCTGCACAAAAGGGACAGGTTACACCTGAACCAATATCCTTGCAGGCGGGTTTGCTGGAAATGTTGGGGAAGGTTTACCCAGGGGGATGGGGCAGTTAGTATACAAGCACAAGCAGTGTGTAGTGAGACTGTCAGGAAGGACGAGCAGATGAAATTGCAGTCTGTGGGATGAGTTGCAGTGTAACGGGGGACAAGATCAAAAAAGGGTGACGAATACTGAACTGAAGGTGTTATATTTGAATGCATACAGTGTACGGAATAGGTAGACGATCTTCTGAAGTTAGAGATTGACAGGTATGACGTGGGCATCACTGACTCATGGCTGAAAGATGATTATATTTGGGAGCCTAACATCCAAAGATATACAGGACAAGGAGGAAGGCAGAGGGGGTGGGTAACTCTGTTGGTTAAAATATGAAATCAAATCTTTAGAGAGGTGACACAGAATCAGAAGGTGTAGAATCGTGTGTGTAGAGTTAAGGAACTGCAAGGGAAAAAGACCCTGATGGGAGTTATATATAACAGTAGCCAGGACTGGGGCTACAAATTACCATGGGAAATGGAAAATACATGCCAAAAGGGCACTGTTACGATAGTCATGGGTGCTTTCTATATGTAGGTGGATTGGGAAAACCAGGTTGGTGCTGATTTTGGATCCTAAGAGAGAGAATTTGTAGAATGCCTATGAGATAAGAATTCCCACTAGGGGAATAGCAAGACTGGATTTGGTGTTGTGATTAGGGAGTTTAAGATAAAGGAATGCTTAAGAGGCAGTGGTCATAACACAATAGAATTCAGCCTGCAATTTGAGAAGGAGAAGCTAAAGTCAAATGTATCAGTATTACAGAGGAGTAAAGGGAATTATAGGGGCATGAGAGAGGAGCGGACCAAAGTCGATTGCAAGGGGTGCTGGCCAGGCAGCAATGGCTGGAGTTTCTGGGAGCAATTCAGAAAGTGCAGTAGAGATACATCCCAAAATGGTATTCTAAAGGCCGGGTGACACAACTATGGCTGACAAGGGAAGTCAGAGCCAACATAAAAGCAAGAGAGAGGGGGCTCATAATAGAGCAAAAATTAGAGGTTTAGAGGATTGGGAAGCTTTTAAAAACTAACAGAAGGCAACTGAAAAAGCCAAAAGGGGTGCAAAAGGTGAAATATGAAGATAGTATAAATGCAGATGCCAAAAGATTTTTCGAATATATAAAGAATAAAAGAAAGATGAGTGTTGATATTGGACTGCAGGAGAGGTAGTAATGGGGACATGGAAGTGGCGGACAAACTCCATAAGTATCTTGTGTCGGTCTTCACTGTGGAAGATAGGTGGAGGAGTAGGTAGTGGTGAGGAAGCAGGGAAAATACAGAAGGATTTAGATTAGGAATATGGGCAAAGTAGTGGCAGATGGAATAGGGTGTCGAGAAATGTATGTTCATGCATTTGGTAGAAGGCATAAAAACAAACTATTTTCTAAATGAGGAGAAAATTCAAAAATTCGAGCTGCAATTGAATTTGGGAGTCCTCATGCAGAATTCCCTAAAGGTTAACTTGCAGATTGATTCGGTGGTAAGGAAGGCAAATACAATGTAGGCATTCATTTCAAGAGGACTAGAATATAAAAAGAATGTAATGCTGAGGCTTTATAAGGCACTGGTGAAGCCTCACTTGGCACAGTTTTGCACCCCTTGTCTAAGGAAGGATATGCTGACATTGGAGAGGTTTCAAATGAGGTTTATGAAAATGATTCCAGGAATGAAAGGTTTATTATATGAAGAACATTTGATGCCTCTGGGCCTGTATTCGCTGGCCATTAGAAGAATTGGTGATATTTCATTGAACCTATCGAATGTTAAAAGGGCTAGATAGCATGGATGTGAAGAGGATGTTTCTGATAGTGGGGGAGTGTAGGACCAGAGGGCACAATCTGAGTAGAGGGACGTCCATTTAGAATGGAGATGAGGAGGAATTTCTTTAGCTAGAGAGTGGTGAACCTGTGGAATTTGTCACCACAGGCGGCTGCGGAGGGGAATTCAGATGAATGTGATCTCCTACAGAAGGTATCACAGATTGTGGTTTGAGATTACATGGGATCAGAGGGTTTTAATCCATCATTGATTACCAGCCATTAGCTGAGGCTGATACATCCCCTTACACTGAGATATCATCCTTGTAAATCTCTTCAACCTCTTCAGTAATTTTTAAGGCACCAACACCGCACTCAGTACATTTTCAGTACAGCTTCTCACACTTTCAAACCTCCTTCCAACATGAAAAGCAGACATTCAGTCCAAGCAGTCTATACTAGTGCTCAGAACAATGCCGTTCCCATTTTACTTCCCTGTAACCTACTCTGTTGCACAGCTTCCCCCGTTCAACTATAACCCATACTTGCAATTAATCATAAATAAATCAAAACTACATTAATCTAAAAACAGCATATCTTGGAAATGTGGGATGTAAAGAAACCTTTATATGCAGGACGTACAAACTTCACAGAGAATGCCAGAGGCTCCGAATTATCCGACCACCTACTATGCCACTGCCTTTCCCTACATTTCAGCTGTATTCTCCTAGGAAAAAACTGCTGATGCTTGTCTTTTTTTGGGGGGTGGGTGGGGGGGGGGGGGAAAGAGTTTACTAAAATCTATGACACATCAAGATTCCTTTGTTTCTCTACCCCACTGTCATGGTTCATTGTCTATATGATATAAAAAAAATTCTAGTCTTCCTACCTAAATTGTCACACCTTGTAGGTATATTGAAACCTCTTTCCAATTCTGCAAGGCCCACATAAATTTGTTCAGCCCTCTTCAACACTGATTAAACCTTACCCAGTATCATCCAAATTTCAGTCTTAAACCGTCTTTGCACACCGCTGACTGCCCTTCTGAATGCCTTAGCATTATTTTTCCTGGAATTTTCTTACCAAATCCGGTTTCCCTGGAACATTAGTTCTCACCCTCAATTCCTTAAGTTAATCAACTGATTCTTAATTCACATTTGCCTTTATTAATGTTGCCCTCTAAACTACTCATCCAGTAATATTACTCACACCATATCCAGGACACATTTATACATTTGAGGATGCAAAAGAGAGCCCATTCAGCCCATCAGAGAACTGCTGCCCTAGGGGATCAATCCAATTTGCCCATTCCACTGTCCCTGTATGATTTTTGCCATTAATCTACTCAAAGAAACAACACACACTCAGTAGCCACTTCACTAGGTACAGGAGTGGAACCCAGAATGCTCTACTGCTACCATAGGCCATCCACTTCAAGATCAGAGATGCTCTTCAGCTCATGGTAGACGAATTGGTCTTTACACATGTCTGTGATTGGATTAGTGTTAAATAGGCAGGTGGAGCAACTTGTTAGGCCAAAAGGGCCTGTTGCATGCTGGATCTCTAAATAAAATGATAAAAAGGGATTGGAGCAAGAAAAGCCAGAAATAGTCCATGCAAAGTCTATCTCAACAAGCTACAAGACCAGCATGTTTATTGGGAGCCTTGAATAGCCAATGCCCTCAAGAGTATCTTCGAGGGTCAAAAATAAAAGGAGCAGGTGAGTAATTGGAAACCGGTGATTCGCTAAGACCAGAAGACATTCGGCCTATTGAGTCTGCTCCACCATTTGATCATAGTTGATCCATTTTCCTCTCAACACCATTCTCCTGCCTTCTCCCCGTAAATCAAGAATCTCTGCCTTAAATTTGCCCAACGATCTGACCTCCACAGCCATCTGCGGCAGTGAATTCCATAGATTCACCACCCTCTGGCTAAAGAAATTCCTCCCTTTCTATGTTCTAAATGGACACTCCTCAATTCTGAGGCTGTGTCCTCTGGTCTGACACTTCCCAACTTTAGGAAACATCCTCTCCATATGCACTCTATCTAGGCCTGTCAACATTCAGTAGGTTTCAATGAGATTTCCCTCCTCCCCCCACCATTCTTATTATTTAAGTTGAGTACAGGCCCACAGCCATCAAGCACTCCTCATAACATAAGCCTTTCATTTCCAGAATCATTCTTGTGGACCTCCTTTGAACTCTCTCCAAGGACAATAGACAATAGGTGCAGAAGTAGACCATTCAGCCCTTCGAGCCTGCACCGCCGTTTTGAGATCATGGCTGATCATCTACTATCAATACCCGGTTCCTGCCTTGTCCCCATATCCTTTGATTCCCCTATCCATAAGATACCTATCTAGCTCCTTCTTGAAAGCATCTAGGGAATTGGCCTACACTGACTTCCGAGGCAGTGCATTCCAGACCCCCACAACTCTCTGGGAGAAGAAGTTTTTCCTAAATGACCTACCCCTTATTCTCAAATCATGCCCTCTGGTACTGGACTCTCCCAGCAGCTGGAAAATATTTCCTGCCTCTATCTTGTCCTATCCCTTAATAATCTTATATGATGCAATCAGATCCCCTCTCAATCTCCTAGGAGGAGAGGCTGTACTTGATCTGGTGTTGGGAAATGAACCTGGTCAGGTGTCAGGTCTCTCAGTGGGAGAGCATTTTGGAGACAGCGATCACAACTCTGTTTCCTTTACCACAGCGCTGGAGAGGGATGGGAGAAGAAAATTTGGGAAAATATTTAATGGGAGTAAGAAGAAATATGTGATTAGGCAGGAACTTGGGAACATAAATAGCGAGCAGATGTTCTTGGGTAAATGCATGGCAGAAGTGAGGCAAATGTTCAGGGAACATTTGCATGGCGTTCTGTATAGATACATTCCATTGAGGCAGGGAAAGGATGGTAGGGTAAAAGAACCATGGTGTACCAAGGATGTAGAAAATCTAGTTAAGAAGAAAAAATTACAAAGGGTTCAAGAAACTAAGAACTGTTAGAGCTCTAGAAAATTACAAGGGTGCCAGGAAGGAGTTCAAGAATGAAATTAGGAGAGCTAGAAGGAGCCATGAGAAGGCCTTGGCGAGCAGGATTAAGGAAAACCCCAAGGCCTTCTACAAGTATGTGAAGAGCAAGAGGATGAGCCGTGAGAGAATAGGACCAATCAGGAGTGAGAATGGAAACATGTGTGGACCAATCACGAGTGAGAATGGAAAAATGTGTGGAGCTGGAGGATGAAGCAGAGGTACTTAATTAATAAAAACACGAAGTGCTGGTAGAACTCAGCAGGCCAGACAGCATCTATAGGAGGAGGTAGTGACGAAGTTTTGGGTTGTCACTACCTCCTCCCATAGATGCTGTCTGGCCTGCTGAGTTCTACCACCATTTTGTGTTTTTATATATTGCCAGCATCTGCAGATTCACTCGTGTCGTATTTAATTAATACCTTCCTTCAGTATTCACCAGTGAAAAAGACCTTGGCAATTGTGGGATGACTTAAAGTGGACTGAAATGCTTGAGTGTAAGAAAGAGATTAAGAAAGAGGATGTGCTGGAATTTTTGAAAGGTTTTAAATTAGATAAGTCACTGGGACTGGACGAGATATACCCTAAGCTACTGTGGGAAGCAAGGGAGGAGATGGCTGAGTCTCTGGCAATGATCTTCGCATCATCAATAGGGATGGGAGAAGTACCACAAGATTGGAGGGTTGCAAATGTTGTTCCCTTGTTCAAAAAAGAGAGTAGAGTCAACCCAGGAAAATATAGACCAGTGAGCCTTACCTCAGTGGTGGGCAAGTTGTTGGAGAAGATCCTGAGAGACAGGATTTATGAGCATTTGGAGAGACATAATCTGATTAGGGATAGTCAGCATGGCTTTGTCAAGGACAGGTCATGTCTTATGAACCTGATTAAGTTCTTGGAGGATGTAGCAAACCACAATGATGAAGGTAGACCAGCAGATGTAGTATATATGGATTTCAGGTAAGGCATTTGATAAGATTCCCCATGTGAGGTTCATTCAGAAAGTAATGAGACATGAGATCCAAGGAGACCTTACTTTGTGGATTTAGAATTGGTTTGTCCACAGAAGGCAAAGGGTGGTTGTAAATGGTTCGTATTCTACATGGACGTCAGTGACCAGTGGTGTTCCACAGGGATCCATTCTGGGACCCATCCTCTTTGCGATCTTTACAAATGACTTGGCCGAGGAAGTGGAGGGAAGGGGTTAGTAAGTTTGCTGATGACACAAAGGTTGGAGGTGTTGTGGATAGTCTGGATGGTTGTCAGAGGTTACAACGGGACATCGATAGGATGAGGAACTGGGTTGAGAAGTGGCAGATGAATTCAGCCCAGATAAATGTGATGTGGCTCATTTCGATAGGTCAAATTTGAAGACAGACGGAATATAATATTAAATAGTAAGACTCGTGGCAGTGTGGAGGATCAGTAAGATCTTGGGACCCAAATCCATAGGACACTCAAAGCTGCTGCGCAGGTTAGTGTTGTTAAGAAGGCGTATGGTGTTTTGGCCTTCATCATCTGTGGGATTGAGTTCAAGAGCTGTGCGGTAATGTTACAGCTATATAAGACCCTGGTCAGACCCCACTGGAATGTTCAGTTCTGGTCACCTCACTACAGGAAGGATGTGGAAACTATAGAAAGGTTGCAGAGGAGATTTACCAGGAAATTGCCTGGATTGGAGAGCGTGCCTTATGAGAATAGGTTGTATGAACTCGGCCTTTTCTCCTTAGAGCAATGAAGGATGAGAGGCGACCTGACAGAGGTGTATAAGAAGATGAGAGGCATCGATTGCATGGATAGCCAGAGGCATTTCCCCAGGGCTGAAATGGCTAACACAAAGGGGCTTGTTTTAAAGTGCGTGGAAGTAGGTACAAAGGGGATATCAGAGGTAAGTTCTTCACACACAGTGGTGTGTGTGTGGAATGCCATGTCAGTGAAGGTGGTAGAAGTGGATACAATAGGGTCCTTTTAGTAGGTACACTGAGCTTAGAAGGCTATGCGGTAGGGAAATTCTAGGCAGCTTCTAGAGTAGGTTACATGGTCGGTACAGCATTGTGGGCCGAAGGGCCGGTAATGTGCTGTAGATTTCTATGTTCTAAGATCAGCACATCAGTTTTGGATCAAGGGGTCCAAAACTGCTCACAGTACTCCAAGTGAGGGCTCACTTGTACCTTATAAAGCCACAGTATTGCATCCTTATTTTTGATATTCTAGTCCTCTCAAAATGAATGGTAACATTGAATTTGTCTTTCTCATTAGTGACTCAACCTGCAAGTTAACCTTTAGAGAATCCTGGACAAGGACTCCCAATTCCTTTTGCACCTCAGATTTTTGAATTTTCTCCCTATTTAGAAAATAATCTAAGCTTTCATTCCTTCTACCAGATGCATGACATTGTATTCCATCTGACATCCTGACATAATACAACTTCCTGACATTGTATTCCATCTGACACTTCTGTACCCGGTAGAAGGGACGTGCAAGTGGGGAGAAATTCAAAAAATCTGAGATGCAAAAGGACTTGGGAGACCCTGAGTAGAACAACCTGAAGGTTAACTTGCAGGTTGAGTCGGTGGTAAGGAAGGCAAATGCAATATTAGTGGTCATTTCAAGAGGTCAAGAATATAAGAGCAGGGATGTGATGCTGAGGCTTTATAAGGCACTGGGGAGGCCTCACCTTGAGTATTGTGAACAGTTCTGTACTGAGAAAAGATGTGCTGGCATTGGAGGTTCACAAGGATGATTTCGGGAATGAAAGGGCTATCGTACGAGGATATACTGGGTCTGTACTTATTGGAATTTCGAAGGACCAAGAGGGGGAATCTTAATGAGACCTTCCGAATGATGAAAGGCCTCGAAAGATTAGATGTGGAAAGGATGGTTCCCATGGTGGGCGAGTCGAGGACAAGAGCGAGCATCCTCAGGATAGAAGGAAGTCCATTTACAACACAGATGTGGAGAAATTTCTTTAGCCAGAGGGTGAACTTGTGGAATTTATTACCGTAAATTACTGTGGTGGTCAGATTGTTGGATGTATTTAAGGCAGAGTTTGATAGGTTCTTGATAGGGCACAGCATCAAAGGTTACGGGGAGAAGGCTGGGGAGTGGGACTGAGGAGGAGCAAAAAGGATCAGGAGTGACCGAGCAGACTTGATGGGCCAAAAGGCCTAATTCTGCTCCTGTGTCTTATGGTCTTATACATAGTTGTGTACCTGTGAGGCTGCTTAATAGGAGAAATGACTGGTTTGTAACTGATCAGGTAACTTCTCTGCATGTTGTAGATGGTGCATTCTGTAACAGCATTGCACTGTTACTGAAGGAAAACACTATTCAGGACTGTGGTTAGGCTGCAAACCACGCAGACTTCTTTTACCCTGGGTGCTGTTGAATTTCTGAAGCCCCACCTATCCAGGGAAGTGGATAGTTTTCCAGGTTTGTGTTTTAGATAGTGGAAATTTAGATTTACATAGCAATTGGGTGAGTACTTTGCCACTGCACGCCAAACTGACTTCAGACAGCTAGAACCATTTCCCTTTATGCCTGGTATGAATACCACAAGCATTTTCCCTTTGAAGACTACAGTTTACCAGGGAACTTTGATTCTTATGCAGTCAAATACTGCCTTGCTGACAAGGGCAGTCCTCCATACCTCATCTGTAGAGTTCAGTTTGATTTCATATATGGACTGAGGCTGTAATAAGGTCTGGGGTCAAATGATTCCAGCAAACACAAATCAGGCATTAGTGAATATGTTATTTGTAAATGCTATCATTGACAGCTTGTTAATGACTGAAAGTAAAGTAATTGTGTGTGAAATTGTCAGATTAGATTTGTCCTGTTTTTTTTGTGAACTGGGCAATTTCCCACATCGTCACAGTGGTGTAAATGTGCTGGAATAGCTTAGCTATAAGCACAGCAAGTTTTGGAATGCAGACATAATGGCCTCACCCATTTCTTGACATCATGTGGAATGAATTGACTGGATTAAAATGTGCTTCTCTGATGCTGGGGCTCAGATTAATTCAGCACTGCAGGTTGAACATGGTCAGGCTGCTGTTTATTGATTACAACCCAACATTCAATACCATCATTCCCTCAGTACGGGTTGTATACCCCTGATCTGAAATGTTCAGGGCCAGAAGTGTTTTAGATTTTGGAATATATAATGAGATAGTTTGGGATCGCCATCATTCCCAACTGAATTTATATTTTACTGGCAAGCGGTCTTGGTCTTACACTTTCCAGCATCTGCAGACTCTCTCATTTGTGCTTTGTTCATCAGACGTATGTACATATTAGATTATGTACATATATATATGCAGCATATTAGATTTTCATTAGCAACAACCTTGGCAAACTCAATGAATTTTTCTTGATCAGCAGACACTTTACCACCACAAATCTTTAAAAATTTAATGCTGCGCCTTTTCTTAAACTTCTGTTAAATATCCACAATCACCTTCAATTCATTGTGATAGATCTTTGCTTGTTTCATGATCAGCTTACTGTTAAGCAGGCTATGTTCACTGTAGCTCTGACAAATCCATTCCTTCAATACACATTCGAGATCTTCCTTTCTCGCTCTATGAAGATTTTTCTATATTTCATTAACTTCTGTTATTACATATATGAGGTCACTTTTCAGAACAGTTTGTGGTCTGCAGAGACCTGCGCATCACCTGGGAACCTTCTTAGCACCTTGTGGAATCTTCCATTTGTGATTTCATATAACAAATTTCACAACATATGCTGGTGATATTAAATCCGATTCTGATTCATATTCATGTCAGTGTTCTAAAGTTTTTGGATTTCAGTGCTTTTGGGATTTTGGAATTTTAGATAAGGGGTACTATGTTAATCAATAATCTTCAAGAGCTGGGCCTCTGTACCTCCCTCTGCAACTGCATCCTTATCTTCCTCATCGGGTGATCACAGTCAGTGCAGGTTGGAAATAACACCTCCTCTTCATTGACAATCAACACAGGCTTGGGGATATGTGCTTAACCCACTGCTCTACTCCCTTTACACCCAAGATGGTGTGGCTCAGCGCAGTGCAAATGCCAGCTATAAATTCAACATGACACAATTGTTGTCAGCAGAATCTCAGATGGTAACAAGGGGGCATACGGGAGTTAGGTAGATCAGCTTGATGAGTGGTGTCACAACAATAACCTTGCACTCAACATCAGTGAGACCAATAGATAGTGGATTTCAGGAAGGGGAGCTTGAGGGAGCACACACCAGTCCTCAATGAGGGATCAGCAGTGGAAACAGCTGTTTCAAGTTCCTGGATGTCAACATCACCAACGATCTTTCCTGGGCTCAACAGATTGATACAATTACAAAGAAGGCACGCCAACGACTATATTTCATTATGAGATTGAGGAGATTTGGTATGCCACCAAAGACACTAGCAAATTTCTAGATGTACAGAGTTGAGTACTCTACCTGATTGGACTAGTATGGAGGAGGCAATGAACAGGATCAGTAAAAGCTGCAGAGGGTTATATAGTCAGCCAATTCTATCACGGACACTAGCCTCCCCAGCATCAAGTACATCTTAAAAGGCGATATTTCAATAAGGCAGCATCCATCATTAAGGGCCCCACCATCCAGCACTTGCCCTTTCTCATTGCTATCATCAGGAAAGAGGTTCCAGAACCTGAAGACAAACATTCAACATTTTAGTAACAACTGCTTTCCCTTCCACCATCTAAGCAGTCCATGAACACCACATCACTAATTTTTCTCCCTTTCTACACTTTTTTTTAAAAAAAAGCATTTCTATTGTAACTTATAGTGAATTTTATATATTACTCTTGTAATGCCCTGGTTACTCTTTCTATTGCTAAGCTATGAGTTTTTTTAAAAAAACAGTTCTTTGCAAAAGCAGTGTGTCCTATTTAGTAAGAGTGTTTTGGCTCCAGCTGAAGATAAGGAGCCATTTTGTCCAACTTAGGAATGTTTATGTCAGCCGGTTGGGTTAGTTTTGTTAACATGATGTAACTTTGTGCCCAGTGGCATGCGATGGAAGATGGATTGTATTTTAAAGGACAGTAGTCTAGTTTGGGGTCTTTAGTGAGGAGAACTAGTTCTACTTGATGGCCATTCTAACATTATCTTCTATTGTTTTGCTGATCATTGAAAATAGACTGGTCCGTCAGTAAACATCCTCTGCACAGCACCATCCAGAGACAGAGAAGCAGCTTCAGTGGCAGGTTGCTGTCAATGCAATGCTCCTCAGACAGGATGAAGAGATCATTACTCCCCAATGCCATTCGGCTCTACAATTCAACCACCAGGGGCAAGACATGTTAAAGTGCCGGGGTTAGGACTGAGCTTAAGTTACCACTCAATGCACTTTAGTAAACTATTTAAGAACTTTTTAAAAGCTATTTATTAATGCTTTTTGGGAGGGTGATTTTAGATGCATATCATATTTATACTGAGTTAAATACTGTATGTAATTAGTTTTGCTACAATAAGTGTATGGGACACTGGAAAAATGTTGAATTTCCCCTTGGGGATGAATAAAGTATCTATCTATCTATCTATCTATCTAACAATCACATTGGATTTATCTTGCTGTTTGTGAACAAAATATATCTGATCAGCTTTCCACTTTGCTGGGTAGATGCTAGTGTTGTGTCTGCACTGGAACAGCTTGGTTACAGCTGGATATAGAATGCAGTGGGATAGCTGGGATACTGCTGTCCACAGGCTCTGCTGTATCCAGTATATTCGGTCTTTCTTGATTGTGAATTTAGCTGGCTGACTGCTGGCTTCTGTGACAGCGGAATCTCAAAAGGAAGCAGAAATGGACCATTGCTCAGCATTTCCTGCTAAATGTGTTTGTAAATGTTTCAACCTCATCTTTAGCCCTCATGCCACCATTGATGGGAATATTCTTGAAGCTACTTTCTCTAATCAGTCTGTTTAACTGCTCACCACTGGATAGGGCCACACTAAAAACATTTTGATCTGATACATTGGATGTGGGAACACAGTTGTGTCCTGCACGCTGTTCACTATACACATAGTTCTGTGTAACAGCATCACTAAGTTAGTACCTGATTAGGATGATAATGCTGCCAGAAAGGCCATCTACCCTCCGCATTAGAGAAGGAAGTGGTTATAATGATGATGAGCGTTACGGTCAATTCCGAGGTTACAGATTGTAGTGATATATTTTTCTGTGGCTGCAGACTGGCCAGTTCTCCCCATGTCACCTAATGGAGGTAATCTCTTTTAGAAGTCCTACTCATGAAAAAGTTTCTTGGGCAGCAAGGTACCAATCAATCATTAAGGTCCAAGCAATGTGGAAATTAAGTGTAACCAGAGCTTAGTTTTGAGGCAGATCATCGAAAATTATTCCTGAATTGAAAGGACGTGTAATAAGGTATCAAGGAACAAGTAAATCAAGGAACTAACTTATTCCACTGCTCTACTCTCTCTACACTCACCACTGTGTAGCTAGGCATAGCTCAAATGCCATCTATAAATTTGCTGATGATACAACCATTGTTGGCAGAATTTCAGATGATGACAAGAGGCATACACGCATGAGATATACCGGTTAGTTGAGTGATATCACAGCAACAATCTTGCACTCAACATCAGCAACACCAAAGAGCAGATTGTGGGCTTCAGGAAGGGTAAGACGAGGGAACACAAACCACTCCTCACAGAGGGATCAGAAGAGGAGAGAGTGAGCAATTTCAAGTTGCTGGCTGTCAGTATGTCTGAGGACCTAATCTGGACACAACATATTGATGCAGCTATAAAGAAGGAAAGACAGCAGCTATATTCCATTTGGAGTTTGAAGAGATTTGGTTTGTCAATGATAACACTCAAAAACTTCTACAAATGTGCCATGGAGAGCATTCTGACTGGCTGCACGACCATCTGGTATGGGGGGTGGGTGGGTGGGTATTGCACAAGATAATTAGTCAACTCCATCATGAGTACCAGCCTCTGTAGGATCCAAGACATCTTCAAGGTTGTCTTAGGAAGGCAGCATCCATCACTAAGGACCCCCACAACTCAGGGCATGACCTATTCACACCGTTACCACCAGGAGGGAGGTACAGAAGCCTAAAGGCACACACTCAGTGATTCAGGAACAGCTTCTTTCCCTCTGCCATACAATATCTAAATGGACATTGAACCCATGAACACTACCTCATTACTTTTTTATTTCTGATTTTTTGCTCTATTTACTCTAACTTAATTATTAAATAGTCATATGTACTTAATGTGACTCAGTCTTTTTCTCTATATTTATTTATCATGTACTTCATTGTACTGCTGCCATAAAAAAAATCTAAATCCTGGAATAGATGGAATCCTGGATGCCTTGCATGATAAATTAAACACACTGAAATTAAAAAGAGACTCAAGATTGAGTTCTAAAGCAGGTAAGAAATCTCCATCTTAGACGGGAAGGGGTTGGGGGTCAGACAGGTTGCTGTAAATTCCACAGGGTGCTTGCTTCAGTAGATCTTAGAGGAGAGGAAACTACTGATGAGGTGGGAAAAGGATATTAGGTTAAAGGAATTTAGATTAATTTGATACAGTCACAGAAAACAACTGATTGAATGAAATTATGTAGGAACATAGAATAGAAACAGAGCTTTTGATCCCAATGAGTGTGTTCAAGGTGGTTCCATGCCCTAACCATTGAGGGACTGGATTGCTGTCAGCTCCAGTGAGAGGGGTTGGGTGGCCTCAGGCATTAACGGATTGAAACCAAAATCATTGATAGAATGAGGTCCATTTATAGTTAAGTAAAACAGTAAAATTGACACTGACCTCAGTGCTACAATGGATTTGATTCTCTATTCTCTCCACATTTCCTCTCTCTTTCTCTTTTCTCCATACTTCATGGGATCCAAGAATTCTCTCCATTTCCCATTGCAGCATCTCAGCACGGAGACACACACCTCCCCTCATCCCTACGATCGACAAGCGGCGAGTACTTGAGGTCAATGTGGTCTTATTACCAGAATTTCCCTCACAGTACTGTGCAAAAGATCTTAGATACTCGTAAAAAAAAAACCTGCAAAGCGAAAAAGCTTTCAAAAATAATGAAAAGTTTCAAAGTATCAAAAAAGTATTATGAAGAGCAGTAAACAGAAAAAAAAACTAAATCAATCTATATTTGGCGCGACCACCCTCTGCCTTTAAAACTGCATTAATTCACTTAGCTACACAGTTGTGCAGTTTTATAAGAAAATTGGGTGGTAGGTTGTTCCTAGCACCTTGGAGAGCCTGCCACAGTTCTGCAGAGTATGGCTGTCTCGTTTGCTTCTGTCTCTCCTGGTAATCCCAGGAAATTGCTTCTGGCAGTACCAAAATGACAGAGTAGAGCTAAGGTTTTTCTGTTACAAATACATGTGTGCAAGTAACATTGAGCTTACCTGGCACAGAAATTTGGAAGAACGCATATTACCTCTTGTAAATTTAGACTCTGAAGATAACTTCATCATCCAAGGAAGAACCAAGCAACCAATACATTCATTACAGTTTATATGGTTGCGATGATAGATGATCTTCATTGCTGCTTTTGTAACTTTAAAAATACAAAGACAAGGTAATGCTGTTAACTTTATCAATATGTAATCCTAAATTAACCTTTACTAATGTCCACCTCCAAAACTCAAATCAGAAAGTAGTTAGATCTAAGATGATGTGACGTTAAAACATCTGTAACATTTGTGATTAATTTCATTGATCAACACATTATTAAATACTTGGCACCAAGATTAAGCAATTATTAGTTCATTAAATTATGAGTTCTTTCATATCAGTAGACTTAAAGGAGAGCAGAACTGAAGCGCCCTCACCAAACTTCCATCTCTTTCATTCCTATGAACCAGCCTGTTCCAGGTAACTATCCAAATGTACATTTTTCATAAACAAACTACATTTCAGTTTCAAGGCTTACTTGACTCAACTTGTCTGCAAATAATCATTCTCTATCTGGCAGTCACTGGATGCAATTGAAAAGTGAGATTTCAGCTACGAAAAAGAAAAAGGCTTGCTTCATTTTCTGTGTAGGGGTGGGCTGATGAATCTCGACTAATATTATCTATACTTGTAATACCAGCAAGGTCATACTGTGAGAATGGGCACAGTGGGGATTTCCGGGAGCAGTGGGCCCCCCAGGGAACTGACTGTTTTACAGACAGTAATAATCATATTTTAATTTGAATTTTTTCACTGTCTTGTAAATACTGAATGTTTGTACTTTACATTTGTTGTGTAAATAAGCTTTTGTAGTTTTGTTAAAAATGCAAGGAGAAACTAGGTATATAATTATACACATGTATTTTTTTTTAAAACTGTAGGCTCAGTTAATGCATGCAATCACCTTTCTCGTTGCCTGATCCATCTTTCTTTTCTTTATGGAAGTATTTTTAACAAAGTGGCAGATAACTGATACACAAAAAAGTAGGATAAACTAGGTTGAAAGGAATAGAAGAATACAGTGAAAAGGTTAAAAGAGGATACCCTAGTGGAGCATAAATACTGGCAGAGACAATTTGGACCAAATGGTGTAATTTTATGCAGAGTTGTTCTCAGATTTTTTAAAAACATAGGATTACTGTAAGCAAACATTTGCCATCTGCTTTAGCTGCAAGCTTCATACCTAGCTAACAGATACAAATTAAAGCAGATGGATAAATGTATATTACATCATTGTACACAGACCCAAATTAAACTTACATAGAAATAAAGGTCAGATACTTCCAATTTTAAAATCTACATTCTCTGGACAACTTGTGCCCTAAGGTGAAGAGAGGTACATTTTTGTTAGTTACATTACTCATTAAAGATCAATGTCTCAACAGCCACCCTCATAGCTGGAAACCAATTACGTTTCATGGAATGAAGAGTTTTGAATAAAAGACCTAGCAGTCATTCACATCTTTGCAGTAGCAATCTGAAAGAAGGATCAAATAGGAACTACATGATTGTCTATAGTATACTTACGTATTTTGATAATTAATTTGAAATTTGAACTTTGACATCTGTCAATATAGGAAGGGCACAGGACCTTTATTATTGAGAAGGTAGAGTTTAAATGAAAACTACGTTGACTGTTGTGCATTTCCTTTTTGTCAATATAATAAAGGAGTTTTGAAAGAGCGACTTTAGTTTTAAATGCTTCAACCAGCCTTTAAAAGGATTGGAGAAGTCTATGTGAGAGAGAGACAATATCCAGTCAAGATCACAGGGAATATGTTTCCATTGTTACTACCGAGTACAGATAGTGAATGACAGTAATTTGAACTGTAAAACACCAGAATGAGTTTATTGGAATAGCTATTGTATTTGACATCTTACTCAATCCATTAGTCTATGGTCAAATTGGCTCCAACCTGCAAAACAAGATTTGGCATTTGAGGCAAAAGAACTACAGTCTGTTATAATATCATTGAATGCATCCATGGAATAATTGATTGCTGTGTAAGTTATGGGGACCACAATTTTATACAGGACACTTTTCAAAGCATTTCCTGCACCTGCTTTAGATAAGTAGTAAAATTATTATATAACTCTAGAAGCAAGTTATTCAAGTTGTTATAAAGCCATGTATTACATGACATAAGCCAACAATCCTTAAAAATTAATGCACAGAAACCACAGTCCCAATCCATTCTCAAAGATTTATCCATCATTCCTTACAAAAGTGGTTTCAAATATTTAAAAGTCACTTTTTAAAATCTACAACTGTCATTAACTTTGTCCCAGTGGGCAAATTTGGACTACATATTTACCATCTTCCATACTTTAATGGTTATATTTTTGTACAAGAACAACTGATACATGTTGTCCCACATTTGCACCACAGGAATCAGTAGTGAGTTTCATGAGGATTTGACCTTTGAGAACAGCTCACAATAAAACTCAGTCACATAGATCAAGGAAGTTGCAGGTTTGCTTCCTGGTGTATTGATTACAACTAGGCCGGTGGTTATTTGGCCTTAATTCCCTGTAATTCAGATAGCAAGAGTGTCCACAACGGAACACCATTTTACCTTTAGTGAGTAGCATGATGGACATCTCTCTTCAAGCTGCATCAGTTTCTCTGCTGTTCAGTACTGTACCTTGTTTCATTAGAAGAGCAGCTCTTGCACATCTGGTCTGATGTCCAATTTAGGGCTGTTCCAGGTGCTTCCACTGCTGGCTTCTGTTCTTCACTGCATCGCTTTGTTTGAGAATCCCTTTGCCCAGTAAGTAGCAATAATCTTCCTCAGACACTTGCAACAATATCTCAAGTTATTCCAATGAAGACAATGGTTGGGCACCCTAGTACTCTGCAATGTAAAGCAGTAGTGGATCCCTGGTGGAAGGGAAGTGAGCAACTGGGCTGAGCTGGATTCCCACATTATTATTAGTCATTCACTGATCTCATTTATAAAAGAAAAGACTATCTGAAGTTTTTGAATATGCCACATCCATCCAAGAACAAGTATACAATAACCAGTTGGATACCTTCACAGTTCTCTCTACTGTCCTTTGCCATGTTATCTGTGGAAGAAAATTTCGAAGATAGGATTAAAAGAGCTGTGTGTTGCTAAAGCTTTGTGATCTTGTGGACATCCTACGCTTTTCCAATTATGTTGTATGTCTGCATAACTAAGATTATTGTGCTGGGCACTACTACTCCTTAAGAGTGGTAACACAGGTAAGAGTAGATGATGAGTCACAAATCATTATGAACTATCAGCTCTTCATCTTGCTAACAGGGAATTGGTTTTGCTCACTTGTCTGCTACTAGATATAAACACAAGCTGATTTCCTTGTAACTCAGTGTTCCACGCATGTGGACGGCCCGTGATACCATGCTGAAATAAAAGATCCACCACTTGAAGGTTGGTATCAAGCTTTTATCTTAAAAATTCTCTGACAATTATCTCCACTCCGAGGTGACAAGACTCAGGCTGATTAGGACTCAAACTGTGTTTGAAACACAGAAGACAGCAATTTCCACACATGCAAACCAGGAACAGGAAATTAAAAAAATAAATTAATTGTATGTCTTTGTTCAACCATGTGCCAGGAAACTATCTCTTCCTCAAAGTCAACAAGACAAAAGAGATGATTAATGACTTCAGGAGAACTCTGATCACTCACACCCTTCTTCACGTTGATGGCACTGCGAGTAGCTTCAAATTCCTGAGGCTGCTCATCTCATGGTCCCAGGACACATCCTACAGAATCAAGATTACTTTCTGAGGAGGCTAAAAAACGCTGGACTATGCACATCAATAAACATGCCCTTCAATAGATGCACAGCAGAGAGCCTCCTAACATGCTGCATCACTGCAAGGTACAGAAACTGTACTGAGGCGGACAGGAAGGCTTTACAATGGGAAGTCAAAACTGCCCAACGCATCACAGGCACCAGCCTATCTGCCAAAGACATTAATACAAAAAAGATGCTGCGAAAAGGCCAACAATATCATGAAGGATCATGCCCATCCTGCTCATGGACTGTTTACCCTCCTCCCATTAGGGGGGAGGCTATGTAGCGTCCACCCAAGGACCACCAGACTCAAACACGTTATTTTCCCAAGCAGTAAGGTTGATCAATATCTTGACCCATTAACCCACCATCACTTTATCATTTCCTGACAATCACCTAATGCACAGGCAGCCCAGCCTTGTGTCACTTCATGGACATACAATCAATGTATATAAGTTATCTTATGCACATGTTTATTGCGTTCTTTACCTATTGTGTTTTTTTTGGGGCTGCATCAGATCTGGAGTAACAATTATTTTGTTCTCCTTTACACTTGAGCACTGGAAATGACATTAAACAATCTGGAATCTTCAATACCTCCATGGTGAGATGAAAAGCTGCTACTCTGAGCTGGCTTATAACAATTAGCCTCAACTATTGAGACAGTTAGTCTCAACTCCTTTCTTTGTATAAAATCATACTAGATCTCCTGTTATCTAATGACTCTGTGTAGAAAATGACATTTAGGGATATAGATGAAGAATGGGGACACTTTCCACTGATATTTAACCAAATGTCCTCTGCACGTTTCATGGATGGGTCACCAGACAATTGATGTGAAATGTAGAATTCTAACAATATACCCTAGAGCCTTTCCATGTCAGGTATCATGAAACCAGAATAAGTAGTATGTAAGTGTCTATACTTGTGCCCCAGTCCAGAGTTTATCTTGACCCAAGATAGCATATTTGTGCCCTTTCATCCACTGCCACTGTATTGAGTTCAACTTTAGTTGGAGTTGCTGAGACCCATATGCAGATGCACTCAATATGTGCACGCATTACCGCATCATCTGGTACTTGAGCAGCAGTGAGCCCTTTGCTCAGATGCAAATATAGAATCTTGGTATTAGTGCCTCCTGCATACAAGCACAAACAGCTTTCACAGCAGTAAGGCATACACATATAAATGGCCCTTTGGCAACAATCTGAGTTGGATAGGTAGTTATGAAGCCACATGAACAATCATTTTGGGTAGTCCTCAATTTAAAGACAAATCAAGTAACATCATCCATCATCTTTATTTGTGCAGTTCTTGCATTGCTAGAAACTCCTACTGTACCCACCACACTAATGCTTCCTTTGAATGGCTACGTGTTGCATTTAAGACAGTCATTCTTATTTTCACATATTTTCTTATACTTGCCCCATTTTTGGAAATCATCAGTCACATACCCTTGAAAGTGTACTCAGTTCCTCAAATTCTCCCTCTGCCAATGAAAGATCAAGCCTTGTAGCTTGCCGACTCTCAAAGACACTTCAACTGTTTACTTACCTTCACAACCTTCCAGAGAAAAACAATTCCCTAGCTTTAATTTTTCTTTCCAACATTGACTGTTTTTTTTTTGTGTCCTTTTATGTTGAGAGCCATATTTAAGTACAAGCTTTGTCTATGTACAGCTGTCAGTCTGGATTTCTTGTAAAAAAAAAATCAATGCTACACACAAAGTATTAGATGCACACAGAGACTCCACACGGTTAGTTTGGTTCACACGCAGTCTCTGCTATTGCAAATTTGATTACATCTCATTAAAAGAGAAGCCATTAACACAACTGAAGCTATAGCATTTATTATAAGTGCCATCCATGCATATCACGACTGGCAGCAACAACTAATGACATTTGGTAGTATTTTACAGCAGTAAACTGATACAAAGGATAGTTGTGCATTTCTCTTTCAGCTAGGATTAATAAAACGTGCAGTAACAAAAAAAATACAAACACTGGAACACTGACTGTAGAACAGCAGTACAGAGAAGAGCTGGTGCTGCACAAAATGATAATGATTTCATCATTATATACATCATATATATGTACACATCACCCTTGGAATGCACAATATCAAAATACTCTGTATTCCTTTATAGAATAAAACCCTGGTCTCTGCCATTTCCCCCTTCCCACCCCAAAAAATAAAAGGACAATTTCAAAGACAAATATATTTACAATTAAGCACATGAACACCACAACACTTTTTTATTCATTTTTTTTAATGTGCCACAAAAGCCAACATTGCTTTTGTTATGCTGGAAAAACGTTGATTTTCCTCCTGCTTGTAGCCCATATTCAAAAACTGCCAAAGTATCCTCTTTTCCTCTTTACTGCAAATACATAGGGAGCTTTCACATAAGACAATGGCAGTGCATACAAGTGAAGATAAGCCAACTCCAAAGAGGTTCAGACTCCTGTTCCAACAAAACCTCATGAAGAAAATAGTATCTGTCCGAGACTTCAATGAGTAATTATCAGGAAATTCAAATTCCAATTGATTTTTTAAAAATATTTGGTGCCTGCAAGGAATCTGTCCATGCTGCTAGAGGCAGTCATGAATTAACAAAAAATACATTTACAACAGTCAAAAAAGAAAAAAAATCCTCAGAGGGATTATGACCCTCTGTCGTCACAACAGCTACCACTGCTGGGTTCCAGCACACTGTGAACAAAGTTGATTTCAAACTCTGAATATGCATTTTCAACTATAGAGGTGCTAGGGACATTTTTTCTCTCTCATTTAAATGTACAACAGGTCAAAAGAATACAAATGAAAATTATTCATCAGGATTTTTGGAACAGAGGAATCCAACCTTGCTAATACCTTTTGAATGTTTCAACATTCAGAAAGTAGGGAATACAAAAATAGGGGTTGCCTTACTTGAAGAGTAAGATCCCTGGTTTTATCCATAGCACTGTAAATGAATAATCTAATTTTGAATTCACACAGCAAACATTCCTTTACCAACTACACTTTCCCTCCACAAGTGCCCCCCGCCACTTATACGAGTTGAAGTTGTGCTCCAACAGCAGCAGTCACTAATGTAGTGATTCTGCCAACTGTTAATGGTAATTATCACACTTTCTTTTAAAATTTACTTCATTCTTCTGTGAAAGTGAACATTTGGAGTCTCCCTCTCCACTCCTGCATTCAAGAATTTTTTTTGAAGATGGCTTTCATATAGATTGGCTCTCCCAAGTCGTATACCTTTAGCAATGCTCAGTCTGAGAATAGTTATTGTATTTCAATTTGGTTTCTCCCTCTTGCTTTCCTCAAGGGCTTATTTACCTTGCCAATTACTCTGTTGTGGCCTGAAATCAAACACAAAAGGTTTTTGTTTTCCTTCATTCTCCCTCCCTCCTGCCCTCATTAATCATCAAACCACCAGTTGCCTGAGGAATGGCTGCAATCACCCAACAAAGACAAGCAAGGCCAAGTGACAGGACCCAGAAACTTTTTACTAGATAAACAAGCCCATGTCTTTGCTTTTGACATAATTGCTGTCCCCTAACTGTAGTGGAGCATTCCCCCCTCCCCCACTCCTTATCAAGGGAAGCCTCAATCTACAATGACAGTCAATTAAACGTTTTCTTTAAAAGGGTATAGGCTAACCTACATATTATATATCTGTATCAATTTTGTGATTATTAATGTTTTATTAAAAATAGAATCCACCTTTTAAAGGTGGTCAGTAATATTTATAATCCTACATACTGTATTACAAAGTAGGCTGCCCTTTATGGCAGACCTGTCAAATAGAGCAGCATTAAAATTTCTGATGTGCTGCTGCCTTCTGCTACTTAGATTATTCCGTAAATATATTTTTGAAACTATTTGCATTTTATTCTCTTTTAAAACAGCAAGAACGCAACACTACATGCATAAAAAATTTCTTAACAGTGCAGACTGCAAAACAAACTGATTAATTTCCATGGGGATCTAAACTGTGTGTAGAGAGGGTTTATTTAGCCCTTTACTTTGTAACTCAAGCACACTGATCGAGGGACTGATCAGTACTTTCTTGCACTGACTTTTGAACTAATAGATCTTGAATACTTCTACAACTTACTTTTTTTTTAAAAATAGTGGATGTTCTAAACAATCCAACAGTATTCAGGTTAAGCTGGCATCTTCCTCATAAAAGCTAAACTTCAAAAAATATATATATATTTTAAAAAAACATTCACAACATATTGGTCATTTTAATGTAAATCCATTTAAAATGACACAAACTAACTGGGGTTTTAAAGTATGCCAACATTTGTAAACAATGGGATCCAGCCAATGGCATGACTCTTAAAATTAGATTTCAGGCACTACCCAATGTCTGATGTTATCTCTTGCCTCCCAAAAGCAGGCAAAGCACATCCAGTGAGTCAAAGCCCATGCCTGCTTTACACTGCAGGTTTTGAGTGATAGATGTGAAGATAAATGCTGTTACAGGAAGGAAAAAAAAGCTATTCAGCACACCAATCCCTCTCAGAAATAAGCTGTTGAAGCTTCTCATAGTTAATTCTATAATTTAATCTAAAATCTAAACAAGATTAATTGAAATAATTTGCCCAGACAATTGGCAGCTCCTACAATAAAAAAGTAATTTCTTTAAAAAATTGTTTTAATATGCAGGAATCAGGGAGCTCAGGAGCAAGACGCGGTAGCATTTTTCCAATGTTACTTGTATTGTGGAGTTAGGTGAGTTTACATTAGCTCTACTCTATTTTATTAATACATATATAGACTTGACATTCAGAAATTTACTAAAAGTGTCAAAATTTCTTTCATAAAATCTATGCCTTCAGAAGCTACAAAGCTGATTAATTACAAAATGGAACCATAGAAAGGGGAGAGAAGAGTTGATCAAGAGTGTAGAAGGCAGTGCAGAGATAAACAGCTGCAGGGCAGAAAGGAAAATAAGAAACAAATTGCTTTAGCTATGCACAAGAGAATGGAAATTTTTGCAGTTAAGATTTATATTTGCAAAGTAACAGTAAAGAGAGGGAACCAATACCAATTAATTCTTCAAAATCCCCCTGAGAAACTAATCATTAATTAGTTTCAGTGCCAAGCAGATTTCTTCAAAGTAGCATAAGTGTATCGCTGAGGAAATTTTTAATCCATGTAAACTAATTCATCCTGGAAATTTTACTAATCTCGGTTTCAGAGAGAAAGAGCAGTTGAAAAAATATCTTCACAATTCTATCCATCCAAATATAAAATCACCTCACCCAATGTCAGTCAAGACCCAAAAAACATCCTGCTACGATCTGGAAGCAGGCAAGGTGACTCTGACCAACATTATTTTTGAGAATTGATTTCTACTCAATTTGTCAAAGCACAGCGGTAACTCTTCTGTTAATCTCCTCGTGCTGTAAAGTACTTACTTTAATAAGTATAATGAGAGTAGCAGTAAATTGACAATATTAGGAACCAATCACAGATACAAGCATAAGCAACTTTTTCAGAATTGTAGCTACATACTCTGAACAACTAACTTTAAGCAGGCACTTACACTGCAAACTGGGCCTTATTTTAATGGGCTAAAATTTCATAAAAGTGGAACAAAAAAAATTTAAATCTGACTTGTACCTGCCCTGTCATCAAGATCTAAATGCAAAATCTTAAAAGTCAAATTTCTGATTAACATTTCATATAAAATAGTGAAATATCTTATGTAGGGGTTAAGATCTCGACAATTAAGAAAGTGTCTCATTATTAGGGCTGAATTTAACATCTACTTTCCTGCAAAGGAACTGTGGCATACATCTTGTCGCCAGCTGGTGGCATTGCTTTCCCCTGCATTGTATTTTGAGTAGCTAGATTGCACTATTATAAAAACTTCAGTTTTGGCTGATCAAATACAATTTTAATTATTAAATTCTGTAAAAAGTTACACAAATCTCCAGTTTGATTTATTTACAAATTAGGACATAGCTTGGAATCTTTGGCAAAAGATTTTGTTTGACTGCTATTCTTAAAAAAAAACTTTTTTGTAGTTGCAATTCAAACTCTAGTCCTATTCAATCTGTCAAAGCACAGCAGTAAGTTTACAGCACAAGGAGATTTCCAGAAAAGTATTATGGTAAAGAAAAATAATTACTATAGTAGCTGAAACTTGACAATATTAGGAACAAAATCAAGCAGCAGAAAGGATTGGATCCAGACTTTATGTAATAGATCTATACCTCAAATTTAGCTTATTTATTAGCAAAACTGGAGAAAAAATTATTGATGTTTGCAATACAAAATTCAACATCAATCTTTTTCCTCCTCCCAAAACTTTCATTAACTTTAAATACAAAGTGCACCAGCTGACTCCTCCACTTCAGTATACCTTGCCATTGCACAGCAGGCTTATACCATTTAGTTAAATATTCTTTTTTTGTTTTAATTCCTTACTGCAAACTTAGTATCCTTACCCTGAAGCTAAAGTGCTAAATGCTAACTGGGCTTAAATGCACATTTTTATGGATATTTTGCTGTAGTTGTGCTTAATAAATGGCCAGTTTTAATACTATACAATTCTGCCACCACCCTGCCTCCAAACCAACTCACCTCTAGTTTTTGCTGATCTCTGTGAGGATCGCAAATGATGTGTATGTGTGGTGGTAAGAGGAGGGAGGGCCTGAAAAAAAATTCTAGGGTTTCTGCTCCTGTTCACTATCCAGTAGTGTACCACTATGTGAAGACGTTGAGGGAGAATATAATGGCGACCCACAGCAATTACAACTGCCAGTTATCCGTGTCTCAGCTGCAGGGTCCAATTACAGAGGGTACCAGAGGGCTTCTTGTGGCAGTGAAACTGTGCTTTCATAAAAATCGCAATTTCAGCTGAAGAGGTCAGCCACACGACTCAAGAGAATCAAGTGAGCACTGTTTGTGCTTAAGGAAATGTATTTATTTCACATCTCCAACTAATAATCTACTTGGGTTTACTTCATTAGGTACCAATATAAAAGTTAAAAAGCAGAAAATGCTTCAACTGATTGTGAAGGCCCACATGAAACAAAAAGAGAGGTTAAGTGAGACCTTCCATGAGAATAACATTGCTTGATCAAAAAATTAGTGAGGGTTCACAAATGGAGCATTAACCTACTTTTCTCTTCAAATGCTGCACATTTCCTAATATTTGAGTTTCCCCTTTTCCTTCTGCTTATTCAGTAGTCATGTGAGAGAAGACAAAACATTTCAGCAATAACTGCTAAATCCTGATTATATAGTAATGACACACAAACCTTGACGTGCTAGAATTCTATAAACAATAAGCTCTTGTTAATTGCACTGAAGTAGTTTAAGTTTTCCTTGACTGAATTAAAGCAGGTTATACTTCTACTTCCAAATGCCAAAGAGTACAACAGTGAGCCTCCAGAGCAGATAACAATTAAGAAATAAAAATCTCATAGCCAAACTTTTTGAGTTATATGTTAATGCTTCTCTCTTCAACAGGACCCCATCCCCCCAAAAATCACCCCCGAATCCCACCATTTTGCCACTGGAACAGGATTATAAGAATAAAGGTGAAAACTATCAGGCAAATACCGGTGAAATTGAAGGAAGAACTAAAAGATTTGCTGAGAGAATTAACCTGCATTGCTCACAATGTGAGTCAGAGCTTTCCAAAAGTGTCAGATAAAAAGTAAAATTATTTCAAATGAAGAGCTTAAGATTGCAGAAATTGCAACTAGTATAACTAAAAAAAAAAGCACTTGTGCAGCTCACTTGACTTGTGCAGAAGTAATTACACTGTTTAACTTGAGTGGGAAAATTCAAGTAAAATGGTGTTTTGATTATTGATCACAAAATGCTTTGAAGTTTTTTTTTGCAACACGACTTCCAGGGAATCACAGCACTTCTAAAGAGGAAAAAAATTTATAGATAGAATTAATGACCCAAGTCAAATCCCTGCTCAGTGGTACACATCAGGATTCATGCCATTCCTCGTCTTGAATCAGGCCAGAAAACGACCAAGTTTAATGCTCCAGTGAGCAAAATCACTGTACTGGTATCATGAACTACCAACTCTCAAGTCTAATATACCTTTAAAAAAATCAGTAAATCAAGTTTGTGCAGTAGGTAAACTCTGCCATTAAATAGCCATAATTTCCCAGCAGCCTCTGGTGACAAACTTAGGGCAATAGTGTGCCTGGTCTATTTTGACATCTTTTACTCCTGGATCACCATGTTTACAAAATGTAACATAATAAAACACACTTAATCACTGGCTCAATAGAGGGCATTAAATGAAACAAACAAAAAAAATAAGAAGCTGGAAAGCAAAAGAAAACCATGCACTAGCAAGAACAAATGTTCAGCTAGGAAACACTCATTCAATAAGTTATTACTAAGTTCTTACTGCCCCAATCTTAAGACAGGCATGGATTTGACTTGAATCACAATTTAAAGTGTAAAACAAAAAAGGCTATGCATCCATATATCAGTATTGAAGTCTGAAAGCACTACTTGATGGTGTAATGATTCTTTTTTTTAAAAAGGGGATGGAAATAATCAAGTAGGCACAGCCCCAGAAAGTGCATATATAGAAGCTCCAATTCATTAAAATCAAAAAAAAAAGTGAAAAAGGATGCAACACAAGTATTAAAAGCAGAATGGGGTTCCTATAATGAAATTCTCATTTCCCCACCACTGAACATGCAAAGCTGACAAATGCATTATCGGTTAATATACTTCCCCTGCAGCATCCCTCGACAGGATGCAATGCACTGCAGCCTTTTCCACCTTGGCCAGAGGAAAGAGGAAGGCAGTAACCAGTTTAGCTATTACTATGATCATATAACTTTTGGTAAAGCAAAAGGGATGGTTAACATTTTATAAGATTGCACCGTGCATGTATTCTGTAATCTGTGCTTCACTCCTTTATATTTTACTATGTGCGACTTGGAGACACAAATTCACCAGAAGTTGCTGAACATTCATCTCAGGATACTTCATTGGATTATAGCCACTACCAGTCAAAGAGAGGGACAGACTCCTTTGCCATCACAAAACTACATTTATCACTGGGATGCCAACAAAAACCACATCAACACTTGGCACATGGTACTTGAAAACCTGAATTTTGTGCTACCTTTCTGGTGAGATGTAGTAGCCTCATTAATAAGCATCCAGGTGGGATCTCTGGGGAGAATCCCAACAGTTCAGACTTGGAAAGCTGGTGTTGTATGCACAAAAGCTGAAGATTCAAAGATAATGCAAGCCAAAGCAAGGCAATCTTTGGAGCGTTAGAACACTTTCCCCAGTTACCCTAGTATTTTCTTCAATACTAATCCTGGTACAGCAACTGGATTTTCAACAGAAAATTGAGAGGTTTTTCTGCAGCACCATATTTAGTCAAAATTCTCTTAAAAGAAACTCATTTTGTAAAATATTCCCCTCCCAACTACTGACAGCACCCTTGGCTTCTTCTTGGAGAAACCATCCAGAAGCCAGCTTTCTGATCCCCTATCCGTGTGCATTTCTTCCTCCAAATAAAACCACACACAGGAGAGAATCTCTGCACTGAATGTACCATCCTTCCAGAACCTTAGATCACATCCAAGCCACATCATTCACATGAGCAGTGCTCAGATACCAACCCTTAACACACCCCTTTGATTTAAAAAAATGAAAAAAAAAATCTGTTCAGAGTCAGAAAAAGCTTCATTGCTTGTTACCGCTGCTCCACCGCTGAGGGGCCAACAGCTATCTCCACATTTCGGTAGTGACTGCAAGCTGAGGGCATATTCCCCACCCACCCCCCTCAAAAAAAAGTACAGCTCTCTTGCAGAGTGGTGGTGGGGCCATGTCCAGGCAGCAGTCCAGCGATTGTGGCCAGCAATGGCCGACACAAATAAGCAAGAAGCTAAAAGAACATCCGAGTCACATTGACAGGCAAATTAGACAATGGAATCCCAGTCAAAATCATCCTGGATATCGTCTGGAGGGTTGTGATGTTGAGACATCGGTCTGTGCATTGGAAAGCTGGAAGGCGACATCATGTGTTGCTGGTTCATTCCTGCATGGTGCCCTGCAGAGCAAAAGCACAGTAATAAGTTATAATATGAAACAAAAGGATGGAGTGAGTTTTGTGTTTCTGCAACATCAACTATTTAACACTTTTAAATTATATTGCAGTTACAATAAAATTGAATGATTTCACATAGCTGGAGTGACAGTAAACAGTTTGAAATATTTAAAGGAACCCTTCAAATCCAACCCATCACAGATTTTAACAGGACCTCTACTCACGCCACACTAATACATTTTAATAAGATACCTGTCATAATCTGGTTTTTCAATATTTTATATAAACTTCACCTTGCACATTCAGGGTGACTAAGGAAAAGTCCAATGAGCTAAAATCTAGTTCACCCTCAATTCCTGGGGTCATTAAAAACCTTTCAACATGTCCAATGTAGCTATAAATACGCTTACATTATTCATCAAATTATATTTGACCTTGCAGCTCCAGTTTTTGGGAGGGATATGTCAGGTTCATTCTTACAATAAACAAGCCACGCTCAAAGAAGTCTATTATTAGGTGCTCACTGTGTGTGAGGACTCTACACTGTGATTATACTCAACCCATTAAGAAACTGTCAGAGCAAGCAACTTAGTCTATTTGTTTCTTATTTTGTACAGAAAAACAAAATCTCTCCTCCTATATGCAAAATTGAGGTATCTTAAGTTGCATAAACTTAAAGGAAGCAAGAAAGAACAAAGTAGCAGGGCTAAAAGGTGACAAAGTGTCCTTGGCATGTAGAATTAGGAGAACCTCAAGGCATTTTATACAAATATTAGGAGCAAGAAGGTAAGATAAAGCCAGTCAAGGACAAAGGAGGAAGTCTGAGTGTGGGCTGGAGAAAGTGGGTGAAATCCTTAATGAGTACTTTGCATCAGCATTCATCAAGGACATGGATGATGATAACGACTAGAAAGGGCTGTGCTGATATTTTAAGGCATGCCAACAGAAAGTTCAAAGTTCAAGTGTATTATCAAAGCACATATACCACATAAACCTTGAGATTCATCTTCTTGCAGGCAGCCACAAAGAAACACAACAGAATCATACATCATGCTGTCGGATTGCTTGAAAAACATCAAGTCGTTAAGGCCTGATGCTACAAACCCCAGGATACTAAGTGAACAATAGGGAGATTGCTGGGGTTTTGACTTTTTATATCTTCTTTAGCCTGAGGCAAGTTCCTAGGAGAAAAGCCAATGTTGTTCTGTTGTTTAAAGAGGGCAACAGGAATGATCCAGAAAATTTCACGCCAGTGAGCCTTGCATCCATGGTAAGGAAATTATCAGAGATGGTTCTTAGGAACAGGACTTATTCATATTTGGAAAAGCTTGTTACTGTGCCACACTTCTCTATGTACATTTAATTGTAAGGGGACAGCAAAAACAAAAGAAATACAAAGAAAATGCTGGAAACACTCAGAACTGGCAGCATCTGTGGAAAGAGAAACATTTAATTCGTCAGGTTAATGACTTTTCGTGGACTTGAAATTGTTTAACTCTCGAGAGCAGGGGTTCCCAACCTAGGATCCACAGAGCCCCTTGGTTAACAGTCAGGGTCCATGGCATAAAAAAATTTCGGATTCCCTGCTCTCTAGAGAAGTTATTTTACTCTCCAGAGATGCTGCCCAGCCTGCTAAGTATTTCCAGCACTGGTTTTATTTCTTTTTCAAGAAATTCATTTCTTCTTCCTTCTAAGATGCATTCCATTGGAGAAATGTGTGGTCTAATGCCCCATTCAATGCCCAAATGATCAAAGTGCCAACAGGCTCTCGCACTGCAATGAGCATAAACCATCAGCATTCATTTTTTTAAAAATCGCCATCGTTAAGTATACTAACCATATCTAATTTGTCCCACCTTTTCCTCTTGGATTCGCAATCCTAACCATCATTCAGTGACCTGTACATTGGCTTATGTTCAAGCTATCTATCACTCTAACCAAGATCATTGAAGCAGCAATGCAGAAGGATTATGACTTTGCATTCTAGATCAGAAATTACATGGAAGTTATAATGCATCTGTTTTTGAGATTACATACACAAAGAATATATGGCTTGGAGGAATTGGTGTCATTGGGTATGCTTTACTGAAAATCTGACTAAATGGTGAAGTGAATGACAAGTGTGATTGTGAATCAGAATCAGGTTTATTATCAATGGTATGTATCATAAAATACATTAAATTTAATTTATGAAATTAAATTTCATAACTGGGAAATACGAGGGGTGATTGATAAGTTTGTGGCCTATGGTAGTAGGAGTCAATTTTAGAAAACCTAGCACTTTTATTTTTCAACATAGTCCCCTCCTACATTTACACACTTAGTCCAGCGGTTGTGGAGCCTATGGATCTTGGATCTCCAGAAAGTGTCCATGGCAGGGGTGATTGATAAGATCGTGGCCTAAGGTAGAAGGAGATGAGTTATACAGCTCTCATTACATGCACATGCAGGTCAACTCTTTGAGTGATTATGCAGAAAGTTTAAAGTTAATAACACATCTCCTTCTACCTTAGGCCACGAACTTAACAATCACCCCTATGCATTATTAACCGATGGGTTACTACTGATTCTGATTCCACAATTACTTCAATCAGGCTGTCAAAGTTTAGGCTCTCAAAGCAGCTATAAATCATAGCCTCTGGCCAATATGGTCCCTGCATACAACGTTCCCTCAGTCACCATCTTCTGGATTGGCCACAACACTTTTTATTCTACTTCCTTTATGTCCTTTACATCTGTTTTTCATCTGGAATATGTGTCTGGAACTGTTGGAGCCTGTGATTTGCAGCTTGGAGATCCTTTAGATGATCCAGCGCTTTGCTGTCAACCAAAGGGATTCTAGGAGGCAACGAGTGTGAGCCTCGAGGCGAGGGCGCAAGCTGATGTTGGACTCCATTTCCCTGATTAAAGTGACTAGAAAGATTGAAACATTGAGGCGAAGGCGGAGGGTAAGCGGCGGCTGCCTGCCTTCTGATCGCTGGTGGGATCACTCTGCTGCCGGAGCATGGAGCCCACTGCTCTGCCCAGAGGATGTTACCGAGGTTTTCTGAGTATATGGATTTGGACTATGGACTCTTTTTTTTTCAGTCTTATAAGTGTTTTATATTGTGCTTTTGTCCATTCTTTCCTTTTTTGTGAAGGGAAGGGGGATGGGGGGGGTCAACATTCTTGATGTGCTTCTTGCAGAGGAGGGAAGTCTGAAGGTCAATGTTCTTGGTGCTTTTTTTGGATTAGCTTTTTGTGCAAGGAGAGGGGGATTTGGAGGCAAATGTTCTTGTTGCATTTCGTGTGGGGGAAGAGGTGTTTGGGGGTAGATGGTTGCATTGCCATTCTTTTTTGTGCAGTGGTAGGGGTTTGCTGTTTCTCTCCAAACTTTTTCTTGGTTTTGTGGCTATCTGGAGAAGAATCTCAGGGTTGTATACCACATACATACTTTGATAATAAATTAAACTTTGATCCTTTGACCCATGAACTTTTTAAACTTAAAAATACCCTGTTAAAAGCCAAAGTTTCAAAACTGCAGATATTGATCCGCAGAAAACTGCAGAATTAATGCAGAAGACCAGCACAATCCTTTACGTGTGGGGCCTAAAGAGATGGGGGAGCTCTTAAGTAGAATTTTTGCATTTAGATGGACACAGAGACTATATAACTGAGGCAAAACAGCAATGAGATAATGGACTGTATACAGATTACAGCGGAGAAGGTGATTGCTGTTTGAGGCAAATTAGGGTTGGGTATAGATAGTGCAAATGCAACCAGGCTTTTTCTGCTGATACTGGGTGAGACTAGAATTTGAGGTTATAGGTTAAGGATGAATATTTAAGAGGAACCTGGGGGGAAACAACTTCACTCACACGGTGCATGTGTGGGTGGGCTGAAGGAACTATTTCTGTGCCATAGTGCTCTATAACTCCACATCAAAACAATCTTTTAAGTAATCACTCTGAATCTACACAGAACATTTTCTGCACAACCAGTGAAAATATCACTTTGCACAAAAGACTCGTGAAAGGCGAGAACAAGTAAATAATAATAGAATGCAATGGAGTTAAAAAAATAATGTATCACTAGTGCTAAGATTAAATCATAATAATCTGCAAGTATCCAGTTTACAGAAACATGACGTCCCTAGTCAAGCCATCAGTTACTATTTACAGCTAGTGGCTCTGACAAATTGGCAGTGAATCCCTTTTCTGAACTTGCAATAAAAGAATCCCTACAGAAGGTAAGGAGTTTCAGATTTGAACCCAGCAAGAATGTAGCAACAGTAATACATTTCAATGTCAGGTTGGTATGTGACTTAGGAACTTTAGGTGGCAAAATGGGAGAGAAAGAATTTTGTCAAGCAGCTGCAGTCCCTGTAAAAGAGATGGCACAAGAAGCACCAGTTGTGGAATGAGTGATTGGTTAAGCTGGTGGTTAGGATGCTATGCAGTGGGCAGTTGTCTAAGTCAAGCTTCAAGTACTGCTGGAGTTACAATCATCCAGGTAAGTGGAAATTATTCCATCACATTTATTTCTTGCACCTTCCAACTGATGAAAGGCTTTGGACAATCAGAAGAGTCAGAGCATCAACTTACAGTGTAACTGTAGCCTGTACAAGCTGGATAATTCCTATTATTTTTAATGAAGTGCGCTAAAAATTGGGGGAAATATCAAACAGATGTAAACAGTTCTGAGTAAGATTACTCCCCACTGAGGCTCACAAAATAGAAATGGCAAAAGTACGGACAAACAAATCTTGATCTGAAAGTGTCAGTACATCGGTGAGCAGAGAGTGAGAGAGATCTGCTGATTTCACAGGAAACAAATTTAGAATGCCATTGAAAATGACCCACTATATATGATCTACTTTAATTGATGTCCTTCACCCTGGCATCACCTTCCAACGACAATGGACCCAAGACCAGCATAACAGTAGATAGCTCCTTCCCAACATTAGTCTAGGTTTTGGCTCTGATAAAAACCAAAGCCCACCCAACTGAGAAAAATAGCATTATCAGGTTAGGCAGGACTGTACCCTAATCAAAAAATTACAGCATTTTAGTCCATTACATCCACGCTGGCGACATGACCCAATCCTACTTGCAGCATTTGATCAATAGGTTACTACTCTTCAAGTAAACATTCACTTATTAAGTACAAAGGTGGTTTTATCCTTTCAGGCTATAATTTTAGAATTTCTCCTACCCACCATCCCCATCACAACCTGCTTGAAAAAGTGTTTCCTCATCTCCCTTCTAATCCTTCTAATTATTCCAAATCTACACCCCCTTGTCAGGATTTTTAGCAATTAGATCTTTTCTATTTATACTATTGTGGCTCCTCTATTTAAAAAAAAACTTTAGATAATTCTCTACTTAACCTCCAGTGTTCCAAAGGAAGCAATTTTAGCCGATCCAATCTTTCTAGACCTGATAACATCCTCATACCTTCTCCTGTGCAATCATACCTTTCCTATGTCAGAGTTATACTGTACATTACTTCTGTGGCTAAAGCACTGCATTCATTCCTGTTCTTGTTTTCTAAATGGGAGAGTTTAGGCGTACATCTCAAATAGCCTCTGACAACCAAGTCCAGCTCCTGGCCTTCAAGTGTGGCTTTGCTACTAAACCCTGTGGAACCGTTTGTACTGACAGGAGAAAAGGCAAAGGCAGGTTACTGGCACCTCAAAACCAGTTGCTTCGGGCAGATGGGGCTCATCAGTCATGGTCAGCAGCTCATTTAAGAGAAGGAAAGCTCTGATCTCAAACCACCACTGCCTTGTGGCTGTACCCACTCATGGGGAAGGCTTTGAGAGAAAACACAAAGAAAAAATCTGGAGCTGAAATCCCCAAAGCCATCGTACGTTGAGTTCAATCTTGACTAAGAACGCCTATGACGCTGCTGGTGCCAAACTGTACCGGTCTCTGCCATTCCTTTGGATTCATCAGTTGCGTGGAGAGAGGGTGCCTGTTGCCTGGCGACAGCTTGCTCTCAAGACAGCCAGGACACAAAATCCACAGCCAACTCTGCCCAACAGAAGGCCTCAATTTCTAAATGAGAGCATACTTCACTAACCATCTCTGCTGGTTGCATTGTGTCCTTTAAAGATCTATGGACATTGTTCAAGTTTCTCTCTTTCTCCTGCTTCTTCATACCAACCATTCATTTCAAGATCACTTGCTCTTTACAGGTTCCAAAATTACTTCAGGTTCCTCTGAATTGATTTGCATGTGGTACATTTCGGGCCAGATCATCTATATCCTCTTGAAGACGGAAGCATTTCTCCTCTTCTAAAAACTACACAACTATTTTATATCATTTGTAAGCTTCTCTATCTTTTCTTCATTTGTCTAGATAATTAATAACTAGCAAATTTGGAGTTTCATGGAATTCTACTGGAAACAAGCTCCCAGTGGTAAAAACAAGCAATCATTATCCCCTGCTTTCTGCCACTGACCCAATTTTGAAACCAATTTGCTGCCCTCTTGTGCATGACAGGATTCTGCCTTAATCAGCTCACTTTGCAGGACTTGCCAAAAGCTTTTAATGAAATCCAGATATTTTCAAACAAAATGCTCTCATCTTTGATACTTCCTCAAAAAATTTAAACATGTTAATCAGATGAGGCTTTCTTTTGACTAATCCAGATCTGAGGTTAATCTTTCCAAGCAAAGGCTTGCACTATCCCTCAAATGATTACGAAAACTTCTCCACTACTGAAGTTTATTCCTCTATTTATTCCATTTACCCTTTCCTCCTTTTCTAAAAGATGGTTCATTACAGTCCTCCAGTCATCCTCTTGTAGGCAGAGAAGATTGAAAAATTATGATAAAAAATTCCAGTTTTCTTCCACATTTCTCTTAAAAGATTGGGATACATTTAATTTTGGGCCACTAACTTACCAACTTTCAGAGATCATCTCAAAAGTACTACTTTCACAATGCTTTTCTTATATAATATTTCATTCACTTCAATAATGAAAGTTTCATTCTCTTTCATAAGAGACAGGTGGAACCCTACCTCAACATGCAGATTATACCTCTGCCTCCTCTTTGCTTTTGTCATCTTCTTGCTTTTCATGAATGCATTAAGCATCTTTGTTTTCTCAGACTTTACCCACTATTACTTCTTCATTTCTGCCATTTACTGTATTTTTCTGTTTCACTCTTTTGCATATTCATTAAATGTGGCAGATTGTCTAAGTATGATATGACATGTATTTTTTTGTCTTATCCAATCCCCTGCACCTCTATCCCATAGACTTCAGCATCCAAGTGCTCTCAATATAGTTACTTTGCAATACTGCAGTGTGGTCCTTCATTACCCCAAAAGCAACAAGTGATGAGTTCCACTCTATCTTTGCTGACTACTTTTCAGTCTAGTAAAATTGGCAATATCCTAACTTAGGACTTCTGTTCCTGCTTTATCTTTGTTCCTTAAATAACCACGCCAAATCTAAGTGAATTGTTAGCACTAACACTAAAATGCTTTCCAATCTGGCCAGCCTCTTTCCTCAAATCTCGAAGCAGAATTTCACCATTCCACTTAACCTTGTTAGGCTTGCTACATATCTGCTAAGAAAATCTTTTCTGAATTTAAGAATTGATTGTCTGCTATATTTTTAAAAATACTGACCATATCACAATTACTACTTAACCAATTAAAATCTATGATTTTCACCTCCCATTAGCACTTTACCATTTTGGTGCATTTTTACATATTTGCCTGGAAATTTGTGATTAATCCCCCTTAAACAGTTTGGAGGACCACAATACAATACGGTAGCACAACTGCTCTTTTACTGTTTTACAGTTTTGATTATCTGTTTAACATTCCATCCCTCTTAGTGGTGATAATTTCTTCAACAAATATTGGCATTCTCTTTACTTTTGAAAAGCCTCTAATCAGAGTATGCCACTCCTACTTTTCTTTAGGTCAAGCTTCAGTCCTTCTTTAAAACAAATATCCTAACATTTGCACTACATTTTCTGTATACGATCAATGTTGATCAACTTACTGCTCGCAAACACCTCATATTTACAAGACTCTTTTGTTGATTTTATGTGCTTTAATCGCCCTGCCTTCCAAAATCTTTCATGTACTTTCCTAACATTTTTCAGAACTTGCAATAACAACCATAGCAAACCTGCCTCTGAGAATATTGGTTCTTGATGCAATGAGGGGCAGCCAATCCCACCTACACAGTTGCTACATTCCCAGAATTTGAGGTAAATTCAAAGCCCTCCCTCATGCATTCACCTTTGTCACGCAGTTTTCTGTACTGTTCTTTTTACTCAGCAGTGAGGTACACCAAAAGTAATCAGTGAATTATAACTTTCGAGGTCCTACTCCTGCTTCTCAGTTGAACTATAATGATTTAATGTGCTGCTCAAGCCTCAACATTGTAAGTCTGCGGTTATCCAGGTTATTAGAAACTCCTGGACTTGTCATAGTGCAGCATATGTATTCCACAGACCTGACACTCTTTCACATTTTCAATCTCTTTCCCAACTCTTCAAAAACCTGCTTGCAGAACTTCATTCTATATTTGACATTTGTCATTGGTACCCACATGAATCACAATCTTTAGTTGTCCACAACTCATCTCCAGAATAACTGCAGTCTTTGATGTCTTTGAAGCTGGCACATGGGGGACAACATATCATTCTTGAAACAAGCCTGCAATCACAGAAAACTAAAGAATTTCCACTAAACAGGTTAACAAATAACTTAAATATTCTAATTTTTTACTCATCCCAAATTGATTTTGAATTTCCCATTTCTATTTTTAAACCAAACACTTGTTAAAGCTCAACAACCTCATCCCCATGCCTCTTTTTAAAAGCTGATAGTTAAATACAAATATTTCTAGCCCTTGTACAAGAATTAAATTTCATTCAACTTTTGAACAGTATGTTTTCTTCCAGCAATTTTACTGCATATTTTTCTTAGCCAATATGTAGCAAGCCCAACAAGCCTAAGTATAATGGTGAAATTCTGCCTTGAGAGCGAGGCTGGCCAAATGATAGCGAACTCTTGTGTTGGTGATAATTCAGTTAAGTTCAGCATTGTTATTTGAAAGGTCAAAGATAAAACTGGAGCAAAATTTCTCTGAGGATCCAGTCTGCTAGGAACACATAACCACTAAACATCCTACCAGCTCCTGCCACAGCAACGAATCACATCACTTTCATTTCTAGCCCAAACTAATTTCAACCAAAGAAAACTGTTTTTAAGATTTGGAAGTTAGATGTATTAAGAGAATATTTAATGGAGGTATGGACATTTCACTGTTGCATCAAGATTCAAGTGTGTAGGTTTTCTGAGCTCAATATTCCTTTTGTCTGAGAAGTACTCTGCCAACTAAACAACTAGGAATCTTTGATCTTTTCCCTCACTAATCTTAACTAGAAGCAACCTGTTCAAGGTAGTCTAGTGAGAATAAGACAGAACCAGGGATGATCTGGTCTGCAGGTTCATTTATGTGCTGATGTCACCAGGCAGTCCAGCTTACGAGAGTTTCTTAAAATACAATACAATATCACAAAAATGCAACATAAAATTAAAACATTTTTGATACACATAGTTACGCTGCTGAACGTTATATCCAAACCCTTGTTATGAAGGATGAACAACTCTGATGGGCAGAAGGGTGTAGGGTTGCCCATGTCCCCTCCCCTGGGAGAATTACAAATCATTACTGTTGCCATGCTGCTAATGAGAGAGAAAGAGATAGAACGAAAACATACTGGGACTGGAACATTTGCTTCAGACAAGGGAGGGATAACACCGGGAAAGAGAGACTTGTTGTTCCACCATATTATGACTCCTGTAAGATTCATGGCTCTGGAGAGGGTTGTTTACTTGGTACTATTCTGTTCATTAAAATTCCTCAGTGGACAGCCGGAGTGGGCTGGTTTGATGGGCTAAGCCATTCAAAACTGATTGACACCTGAGACCCCATGCGTAGGGATAAAAGTGAGGTCTGGGGAGACACCCCTCAGTCACACCAAGAGATATACCAGGAGACACACTAGTGAGCACTGCTTAAGTGTTGGAACCCACGAGAAGGTGTGGGGGCATCAGAGACCGAACGAAGGATCGATCAATTTTAACTCACAGTGTTTATAGCGAGGCCGGTGGGGGCTTGTGTGTGTGTCCACCCTTGCCTGGGTGATGAGTCCACCAGAGAAGAACGGTCTAGCTAAAGGCGAGAGGGGTCATACCTGAATGGCCACAACAACACATCGACGGATAAAGAATGTAAAGGAAGGCTGTCACTGTTTGTTCAGTCGCTCTTCCCCCCCCCACCCCCAACGGTTACAACAAAAGAACCAACAACTACCTCAGCCTACATGAACTGAACTTTATACTTTCCCATGATAATTCATTATCCCCAGACAACAACAGAGCTTGTTTATTATTATTATTATTATACCCACACTTTTAGGTTTAGTATTGCTAATGTGTATTGTCTGTATATTTGCATTGTTGATATTGATTTGTATATTTTACTAATAAACACTGTTTTGAAAATATTACCAGACTCCAACGGATACTTCTATCTTTGCTGGTAAGACACCCAGTTACGGGGTACGTAACACTATCCTCAAGGATGACAAGGTCGATGCTCCAAAAATGGCATTTTGATCTTACACACTTGACTTGCCAGTGTTTAAAATCAAGAAATATTGGAAACTACAAAACCATTTTACATTCTTCACTCTTGAAATGTTGCTTCCAGTGTTCTACAGAAAGGTCAGTGCATTCTAATAACTGGAAACTCTACATCACCTCATGCTATGCAAAGCATGCAAATGGCACAATTTTAATCTAAAAACAAAACCACTAAAGACTGCATTGTTTCTTCATACACCGGCTGTAAGTGCATTAAGCCTTTGAATGAAAATCCCCACTTTCAATGGTAAAACAGATCTGTATACACAAAACTGAGATCCAAGCTGGTACTGAGCTCAGCTTAGAAAGTTAAATATTGCTCAAAGGAAAGAAAGAGTGGGGAGGAAATTTGTTCATGTTCAAATGAACGGTTCAATTAAAGCTGTGTGGAATTATAAATTGTAGATGGACTGCACTATCAAAAAGGAATTCATGGAGTGGAATAATTTAAATCAATTCACAGGACCATTATAAACCCTCACTTAGAAAGGCACAGATTAATCAAGTATTGTCAGCATGAATCTGTAGAGAGTAACTTTGTATAAATTTCTTTTGAAGTTAAAAGGAAAGCCTATTCAATGCAATCTAGCAGGTCAAGCATCGTTTGTGCAGAGAGAAATAGATTTAACACTTCGGGTCAACCCCCTATGTTAATTATCTTTTCACAGATGCTGGCTGACCTGCTGAGTGCTTCCAAATTTTCCAGTTTTGTACCAGATTTCCAACTGCATTTTTTAAAGTTGAGTTTTATTTGATATAGTCTAAAGGGATTTTAGAGAGGTTTTGACAAGGTTCCACGTGACAGCCAGGTAAAGCTTCATGGAATCCCAGGAAAGGTGGCAAATTTGACCTAAAGATATTTCAGTGGCTGAAGGGAAATGAGCACTGGTTGTGCTCAGTTCCATTAAGTTCCTTTCTGTGTCTCTTATACTTATAATAATATTAATGCTTTGGACTTAAAGAGATATATTATAGAGAGGTTTGCTGATGATAGAGAAATTGGCTTGTAGTTCACAGGGAAGAGAAAGCTTTATACTTGCAGGATCAAAACTGTGGCAAGTTAGAACTTAATCCAGAGAACATAAAGATTTCTATTTGTAAAGGCAATGGAATACAATGCAGAATCTGGAAAAGCAGACTTATTAGGGAGCGACAACATGGGTTTGTTAAGGGAGGAGGTCATGTCTCAAAATCGAATACAGTGGGCAGGAGTGGAAAGGCATTATTCTGATTGGTGGTCTATAATCAGTAGTGTTCTGCAAAATTAAGTGTTGGGACTTCACTTATTTTCTAGATACACATATATGTGTACAGATGTGGTGTACAGATTACAACAGAAGAAAGAAAAGGCATGTAAAAAGGGCAATGTTATGATAGTCAAGGGTGATTTCAATATACAGGTAGGTCGGGTAAATCACATTGATACTGGATTCTAAGAGAAAGACTTTGTAGAATGTCTATGAGATGCCTTTTCAAAGCAGTTTGTGGCTGAGCCCACTATAAAAAAGGCAATTCCGAATTGGGTGTTGTGTAATAAACCAGATTTGATTAAGGAAAAGAACACCCTAAGAGGCAGTGATCATAATATGATAGAATTCACTTTGCACCTTGAGAGGGAGAAGCTAAAATCAGTTACATTAGTATGGCAGTGGAGTAAAGGGAACTACAGAGGCATGAGAAAGCTCATCAAAGTTGATTGGAAGGGGACACTAGTAGGGATGATGGCAGAACAACAATAGCTGGATTTTGTGGGAACAAGTCAGAAGGCGCAGGATAGATTCATCCCAAACAAGTAGTTGTATACTAAAGAGAGGATGTGACAACTGTGGCTGACAAGGCAAGTCAAAGGCACCATGAAAAGCAAAAGAGGGGGCGAATAACAGTACTGTGCAAAAGTCTTAGACAATTGTATATAGCTATGGTGCCTAAGACTTACATTTAGTTTTGCAGAATTTTATGTATGGCACTGTACTGCAATACATAAAAAATCATAACATATTTGAGTGATGATAAACCTGATTCTGACATGGATTTCTATTGTGGACTGAGAGTGGGAAGGGGCGTGGTTGGGAAAGGGGGAAGGGAGAGGGGAGGGAGCTGGAAGCACCAGAGAGGCATCCGTAATGATCAATAAACTAATAGTTTGGAATCAAATTATCTTGCTTGGTGTTTCAAGGCTGAGCGTGTCTGCACCTGTACCACCCCCTACCCGGCATGCATCCTCCGCCATTTATCCCACACCCTCATGGTGCTCCATCCTCACCATTCCCAACATCCCACAACTCCCACAAGATTCATAAACTCGCTATCCACTCCAAATACAGTACAAAGTTCTTAGGTGTTGAAGACTTTTGCACAGTTCTGTAATATAGGAAAAATTAGCAGGAAGCTAGAGGATTGAGAAGATTTTAAAAACTAACTAAAAGCAACTATAAAAGCACTAAGGAGAGAAAAGATGAAATATGAAAGTAAGCTAGCCAATAATATAAAAGAGGATACCAAAGGATTTTTTTTAAATAAATAAAGAGTAAAAGAGAAGAAGGTGGATATCGAACTGTTGGAAAATGACACTGGAGAGCTCAGGAGGAGACAATGGTGCCTAACAGTGACTCCTTTGCTTGCATCTTCGGAAATAACTATTTCCATCTTTTAATAGCTCTATTTATTTCCCTTTCAGGGTTCTTTTGAAGACCCTGACCTGGAGTCACATGCTGACTATGGTTTTTTGCGGAAATGAGACCTGCTCTCAGGGTTTCGCGACTGGCCGTTATTTGGCACGCCAAGGGCGCGGCCTAAAAGCTTCACTCGCCTTCAGAAGTTCGAGATTTCGTAGCTCTGGAGATGGGGGGGGTGGGGGGATCGGAGGTCGGGGTCCAGGCAGGAGATCAGTGTGTCGGGGGTGATGGAAGATCTAAGGCTGTGTGCACGGAGACCCGAGATCTTTGGGCACAGAGCTCGGAAAAAGCAACGCAAAGGACTTTTAACATTATAAACCAGTGAGTTGCTTGTTATGTCTCCCCTCTCGCTGTGAAACGGAGACACTTCTTTCTCCCTTACTAGGAAGAGAGAGAGCCTGTGCTATGTCGTATGCCGGGTGAATGAGCAGTCTTTTTTGCCGGTGGGTGGGCGGAAGGGATCTTTGCTTGCTACTGCTTACATGCGGGAGAGAGGGAGGGAAGCTGGGGGGGGGGGGGGGGAGCTCTGAGGTTCTAACATTTAACTGTTATTCACTCTTTGAGGGCACTCCTCTGTTTTCGTGGATGGTTGCGAAGAAAAAGCATTTCAGGATGTATATTGTATACATTTCTCTGACATTAAATGTACCTTTGAGAGGCAGTAATGGGGACCAAGAAGTAGCAGACAAACTCAATAATAATTCTGTATCTGTCTTCACAGTGGAAGAAACCAGCAGTGTGCCAGAAATTTGAGAATTTAAGGGGAAAGAACGGAGTGTAGTTGCTAATATTAAAGAGAAGGCGCTTGGGAAGATGCAAGGTTCGAAGGCAGGATTCTCTGAAGATTAACTTGCAGGTCAAGTCGGTGGTGTGAGAGGACTACAATATAAATGCAAGGATGTAATGCTAAGGCTTTATAAGACACTGGTGAGGCCTCACGGAGTATTGTGAGCAGTTTTGAGCACCGTATCCAAGAAAGGATGTGCTGATGTTGGAGAGAGTTCAAAGGAGGTTCACAAAAATGATTCTAGGAATGAAATACTCATATGAGGAGTGTTTGATGGCTCTGGGCTTGTACTTGCTGAAATTCAGAAGAATGGAGGGGGGGGGCTCTTGAAACCTATCGAAATGTTGAAAGGCCTAGATAGAGTGGACATGGAAAGGATGTTTCCTATAATGGGGGAGTCTAGAAGCAGAGGGCACAGCCTTAGAATAGAGGAAAGCCCATTTAGAAATAAGGGGGAATTTCTTCAGCCAGATGGTGGTGAATCTGTGGAATTCAGTGCCACAGGCAACCATGGAGGCTAGATCATTGGATGTATTTAAGTCAGAGGTTGATAAGTACTTGACTAGTCAGGTGTGAAAGGCCATGGGGAGAAGGCAGGAGAAAGGGGTTGACAAGGAAGTAGATCAGTCATGATCAAATGGCAGAGCAGACTCGATGGGTCAAATAGTTTAATACTGCACACAAGTTTTATGCTCTTATTAATCACCTGGACCAGATGAACTGCATCCCAGGGTTCTGAAAGAAGTAAGTGAAGAGATTGTGGAGGCATTAGAAATTATCTTTCATTAGATTCTGGAATGGTTCCAGAGGACTGGAAAATGTCATTCTACTCTTTAAAGAGGGAAGGAAGAAAAAGAAAGGAAATCATAGTCTAATTAGCCTCACTTCAGCAGTTGATAAGATGTTGGCAAGAAAAAAAGAAGTCTATTATAAAGAATTTCTGGGTACTTGGAAGCACATAATAAAATCGGCCAGTCAATATGGTTTCCCTTAAGGGAAAATCTTGCATGACCAATTTGTTCGATTTCTTTGAGGAAATGACTGGCAGGATAGAAGATAGAAACTCAGTGGATATTGTTTACTTGGATTTTCACAAGATACCACACAGGAGGCTGCTAAATAAGATAAGAACCCATTGTATTACAGGAAAGATACTAGCAGGTCTGAAGATTGACTGTCTGGCAGGAGGCAAGGAGGTATAATAGGAAACACAAGTGAATCTGCAGATGCTGGAAATAAATAAAAAACACAAAATGTTGGCAGAACTCAGTAGGCCAGACAGCATCTATGGGAGGAGGTAGTGATGATGTTTCGGGCCGAAACCCTTCATCAGGAGGTATAATAGGGGCCTTTTTTGGTTGGCTGCCATAGGTGTTCCACAGGTTCCAGTGTTGGGACTGCTTCTTTTCACATTATATGTCAATGGTTTGGATAACGGACTCGATAGCTTCACAGCCAGTTTGCAAACAATACAAAGATAGGTGGAAGGGCAGGTAAGGTCGAGGAAACGGAGTCTGTAGAAGGATTTAGGTAGATTAGGAGAATAGGCAAAGAAGTGGCAGGTGGAATACAGTGTAGGAAAGTACATGGTCATACACTTGGGAACAAGGAATAAGGGCATAGACTATTTTCTAAATGGAGAACAAATTTAGGAATCAGAGACGCAAAGGGACTTGAGAGTCCTTGTGCAGGATTCCCTAAAGGTTAACTTGCAAGTTGAATTGGTGGTAAGGTAGGCAAATGCAATGTTAGCATTCATTTCAGGAGGACTAGAATATAATAGCAAGAATGTAAGTTTCAAAAGGCTTTTGCCAGACTGTACTTTAAGTATTATGAGCAGTTATGGGCCCCTTATCTAAGAAAGGATGTGCTGGCATTGGAGAATGTCCAGAAGTTGTTCACGAGAATGATCCTGGAAATTAAAGTGTTAATGTACAAGGAGTTTATGATGGCTCTGGGCCTGTAATCACTCGGGTTTAAGAGATCAAGGGGACCTATCGAACACTGAAAGGCCTAGATAGTCACAGAGAAGACGTTTCCTATAATGGGGAAGACTAGAGGTACTGTTTCAGAACAGAGATGTCAAGGAATTTCTTCAGCCAGAAGTTGGTGAATCTGCAAAATTCATTAGTTGATTGATTGCTGATTAGAAAGGGTGTCAAATGTTACAGGTAAGCAAATGGGGTTGAGAGGGATAATAAATCAGCCATGATGGAAAGGCAGAGCAAACTCGATGCATCAAATGGCCTAACTCTGCTCCTATGTTTTAGATGGTTCTTCTTCATTTCATCAAGATGCTACAGAAGACAATCAATTGGGAAGCGCTTTTGAATTTGAAAACAATCTTCCACCCTGGAAACAAAAGCTATATCAACAGACTCACATCAACACATTAACAAAATGATCAAAGAGCAAAATGATTTCATTTTCAAAACTGCCTCCCATATTTAAGGATGCATTAAAAATCCAAATCGACTGCAAATCCATTTCCATTTCTAACCATTTGTCTTCATGAGACACATGCAAGTAAGATGCACCCAGGATCCCAGACATGCATACAACATGCAGGTCAAAAGGGGAGAGAAAGAGGAGGAGAAAACAATAGGGTAATTATCCCAGGGATAAGCAGTTAATATGGGGCAGTTACCTGTCATGGCTGGTCCTGGGGTACTGAGAGGTGGGAGATGGGGGTACCCAGGGGGCCCCATCATTGAAGCAGGAAGGTTTTGTCTGGAGTCAATGTACAAGCTTCCTGTGTGAGAAAGTGGTGCAGCAGTGAGAAATCACCACTTTATTAGAAATAAAAAAAACACCAACAGCCTGAAACAACCAGATCCAGCATCAATGTCAGATCCAAATGAATATATACAAGGCCTGATCCCTAAAAGAAGAGCAATCTAAGAAAACAGAACTGAAGACATGGGTGTCATTTTTAAGTCAACTACAGCATTTCTCATCTGTAAAACAGGTTAGGTAGTGACTATATTTTTTTCTTGCTGGCCTCTTTGTTAGGGAGGCTAATGCAAACTCCTTAATGCTCAAGTAGATCCTTCTGCCTTTTCTCAATATTACACAAAATTTGAAGATGAAAAATGTTAGTTTTATGTCCCACTGGAGTACCAGATTAATCCCAACACATTTTCCTGCTTATTTCTGTCATCTAGATGTTGATCTCAAATTTGGAGTAAGAACCAAATCAATAAAACTGATGAAAGGGACTGCATTTAAATCTCTGGGCCTGTGATTAAATGTGACCTTACCAGTAGATCAACATCTCAAGGTTGATAGGTTGATTCAACTCAGTCTCAAGTGCCAAAGCTACTCAAACACTTGGCTATGCCTCTCAAAGTCATTACAAACATCACAGAGATGAAGGCAAGCTCCTCAGTGTGAATAATGCTTTACTCTGCTCTTAATCTGTTGGTATATCCATGTGTAGAATGGAAAACAATGGAAGCAATCCATATCCCAGCAGCAGACACATTTTAATTTAAGTCAAACTTTTCTTTTGGAACGAGTTTAAAGAAATATTCTTTGTCTATTCAAATTGAGTATTATATTAACTTTTTTCCCTGAAGTTATTTTCATGTCACTAATTTTGGGAATAGAGTGATATGATTTCTCTAGTATTTCCTAACAGATAACACAAAGGCTGACAAAACTACACCAGAATATTGTCCACTGTCTTTGTCAACCTGGTACGATAGGAAGCATGGCGAAGATGCAACAGATTGAACCATGGAGAGATTAAGCAGATCAAGCCTGTTCCCTTTATTCGAATTATAAGCGACTCATTGAAACGTACAAAATTGTAAGTAGACTTGAAAGATACAGTTGATGATTCCCTGATTCCTTGCCCCCACACCCAGGCTGAGGTGTTAAGAACCAGAGGTCATAGTCCCAAAATAAGGGTATGGTTATTTTGAATTGAGGATGGGAAGAAATTTCTTCTCCGGAGAGCAGTGAACCTCTGCAATTCTCGACACAGCAGGGTTGATGAGGCTCAGTAACAGAATATGTTCAAGGAAGACTGATCGATTCTTAGATAGTAGGTGAATCAAGTGATAGGGATTTTTGCAGGAAAATGGCAGAGGTTAAAAATCAGCTAAATCGCTCATTCCTGCTCATATTCTATTTCTTGTTTACACTGCCATGTGAAAAGGCAGTAACAAGATAATGATGAAATCCCTCATAATCCAAAAATATATGAAAACGGGTCTGCTAAGTGTGTGTGTGTGTGTGTGAGGGGGGGGGGGCGGAGTCATCCCAATAGTGAAACAGAATGTTAAAATGAACATTTGCCTACCAATGCACACACTATTGTACACAGACATATTGTAGTTTTTCATAAGTAGTTATTTAAATATTAGCTGTTAAGCTCATGGCAATTTTGCTTCTCAGACCCAATTGAGAAACTATCAGTCATGGAAAGGGTGCACTTTCTGATTCTGAAATAACAAAAGTAGACAATGGGCTGAGTGAAGGCAAGTGTGCAATAGCACTGCAGATAGTGCAACTGTTTCACAGCCACAGAAATCTAGCTTCAATGCTAACCTTCTGTGCTGTAAGAGCAAGTTAATTTTTTGCTCATTTTCTGTCACCAGAGGTTTCATACCAAAATTGCAATGATTTACAGTAACCAATTGGTCTTACTGTAGGGTGGGTAACAGGAGAATCAGAAGGGATATGCGAGAGAATAGTTTACAGGGAAGTTAAGGGATGCAATAGATGAAACTAGTTTGAGAGCCAACACAGACTCAAAGGAATGAATGGTCTTCTGCTCTATTGTAAGGTAATATAACAAAAATCAAATGTGATATTCAACACAAAATCTTGTCTGAGCAATTACATTATGGCCAAATCTAAAGCAATGACCAACATTTCCCTACAGAGAAGGAAAACTATTCACACATCTTCCCGATGCTTAGATCTCAAATTAAGCCAAATGCCTCTTGGGTGCAAAGCAATGACACCGAAAGAAATAAACCACCTTTTTCATTCATCATGTGGGGCAATTAACAATTCAGCTAAACCACATCCACACTCAATTCTGTCCTCACACTGCACACTGAACAGCTCAAATGGTTACCGCAGTCAATTGCAGTGTGAAGTTTCTTTAACATCATAAAAGAAGTTCATTTCTGTAACTGCAGTATGCTGAGAGTAATTATAGTGTCCTACTACTGGCTAAAGCCACCACAGGGAACTAAACTGGAATTTTCTGGTTTACTTGACACAGGTACTTAACAAAAGAGCCACTAAAATTACTAACTTCAACATGCTGGGTTTGAATTAATCTTTTAGCTTTTATCAGGTGGACAGGTTAGCCCTATTGCATCGTGCTACAACACCATTAATTGAAAGTTTAGAACAGCATAGGAAATAATAGTCATAGCCACAAATAGTTAATAGACAAAGGGGAAAAACAGCTGCAGCCTGCAACTGAAAGCTGTCTAAACAGAAAGCAGAAAAGCTGTCAAATGTAATTAGAAAGCAATGGACGGTGGAGTGGGAAAGCCACAAAACAGCTGCAAACCAAAGAGTCTGATCTAGTGTAAGACAGATGTAACTGTAAGGGACAACAAAATGGTCAACAATAGGAAGCAAAACTAACAGTGGGATATTGGAGGAACCTGCAAAAAAAAATAAAAGAATACTGGTAAACGGAAGCACAGAAAGCAGAAAAGCTGTTAAAAATTAAAATAGAAACAGTTAATTTCAAAGGACAGGTACAATCTGCAGCTGCTAAACTTGGATAACAGAATGCTGTAAACATAAATTGTAGGTTAGAAGTTAGAGAATAAGGGAAGGCATCAGCAGGCTCAGCTGAATTGCAAAGCATGTTGTTAACAAGTAATGCAACGTGCAGCATATTTTGGTTTTCACTTTTGTTGCTCACTAAAACTGCAAAGGTAAAGCATTAGAAACCAAGCTGAAAATCTGGTTAATTTTATTGAAAGTTTGCTTCAGTTTCCCCCACACATCCTTTTCATTCTTTCTAAGAACAAAAGCATCTTGCTCAGATTGTTAAAGGCTGCCTAGGGCATAGTGTTTCAACTGACAGCCTTGCCAATTTGGCTTCAAGGATGCAGTATATTTTGCAGTGGGTGATATTCAGAGGCAGATAAAACCAAACTCCTATCCTTTGCACAAAATTGATGGCTGCTTACCTTGCCCTTCCAAAATAACTAAAACATATAAAAAGTGAACATAAATTTAAAACAAAAGTGGCCTGCTTCGCATTTACTGCTGGGCTGAACTCTGAACAACAATTTACTGAATTGCCATGGCCTAACAAACAAAGGGTTAATCATCTTTATAGCTTCACCATGTGAAAACCTTATTGAGTAATTAAAAGCTGTAACTAGCTCTACATTTTGGAGTCTATACCTGTACTGATGTGCTGGTTTGGTTTCTGCGTATGCATTGTGCTGTGACAAACGGAGGGCTGCATGTTCCCTTGTGACTGGATCAGACCAGTTTGTGTGAAGAACTGGTTTAGGGAAGAGCACAAGTCCGCAAACTGAACAGGATCGAGTGACCAGTTATTGAGATCCGCCTGTTTCATACTCTCCATCAGACCTGCGGATAAAATGCACGACAGAGCGTTAAGGAGAAAATCCAGGGAAACAAGAGGCTAAAGAACCAATGGGTCCACAGCCTGATAGGTAAAGCAGGTATCTTAAAAAAAACTACAGCAACATAAATAAAAGGTTTAACAAAACAAAATAACTAATAAAATGAAAAATGCTCATCCCTAATTCAGTTTACACACATTGAGGAAGACAACTATCAGCCAAATTTGTGTGCACAGGATCAGGTTGGTTTTTGGAAGTGTGGTTGTCTTGACAAGCAGGATAAGTCAATAATTTCAGAACCTGAATGAGACCACAACCAAATGCATACTTGCAAGAGATTGCACTCATGAATGAGACTTTACCACAAAACATTTCTGCCCTGTAGCTCATTGATATTGCTCTCAAATTTTGGAAGGATATTATAGCAGAAACAGCTATGCCTTAACCACCCACAGCAAAAGAGAATGTGTCCTAGATACAAGTGCTTAATTATAACATTGCTTAGGTCTAAGTGATTTACAGACCTTCTGGATTTCATATATTTTAAAACTGCCAGGTCTTCATTTTGATACTTCTGCTTACAGGAAGAACCTGCACCTTGGACAGCTCCAAATGGCCCATGGTTAGTGAGCCAGCTCCACGTTACCAATGACTTACCTTGGAACTGGGAAAGATCCACATCAGACCAGTTGAAACTGCTAGCAATACGGAAACTCTCCTTCAGAGTGTCCAGATTCATGCACCAATCAGAAGGAATGCCTATAACAGCCATAAATCCATCAATAAAGAGCATTAGAACACGATCATGACAAATATGATTAGTAGCATTGCTGTGAAAATTTAAGCCATTCTCTTTCTATTATTGCAGTATCAGCTTTATGTAATTGGTTGACAAAGAAAGTACAGATTTGAGCATATACTAAATTGGATTTTTTTTCTCAGGCAATACCAACAAAATACTAATCAGTACAATTTTTTTGTGAAACAACAGTAAGAACAAGTTGCTGTATTTCAAAATCAACTCTTGATTATACACATTAGAACTACAAGAATTTCAGTATACCAATTAAAGTTGCTTGTTTCTTCCATCAGCAGTAAGAATACTTTACTGACTCACTAGAAAAAGGTGTTATAAACATTCAAAAGAGACTGAAGTGAAATTTTATCATGTTCAATCTCAGCTTAATTACGACCATGTAGTTATCAAGCTTTTCAAGTTCTGATCTTAAATCATTGGGCTATTTCGGCCCTAAACGTTACCAAAGATGGGAGTCACATTCAAAACCTATATAATTATCATTTAGCCAGCAAAATGTTCATTTCAGATGTGCACATAATCCAGTTAATCACTGAAATCAAATCATCTTGTGAAAGTTCAGACTGTTTAATGACCAACCTGTTGATAGACGATATAAAATGGTTACTGGCAGTGCACAATTAATTTTGATCAAAGTTATTAGTTATTTCAAAAGAAACCATAGTACCCAACGCATTAAAGTTAGTTCACTTAATAAATAATAATATAGAGTCACAGAACATTGAAACAGGGGCTTCATTCTATCATATGTACATGATCATCAATTACTCATCTATACTCATCCCACTTAAAAGAAATGAGTCCATAGCTCCTTTAACTTGGCAATTCAGATGCTCCTCTAAACATTACGTAAAGGTGAGAATAACTGCCTTCATCATCTACTCAAGCAGTCATTCTAGATTTCAAAATATCCCACCTCTGGGTGAAATATCTTTTAAGATATTTTCAAATATCTTTTAAGCTCCCAAAACCTTATCTAAACTTATGCCCTTTACTTTAAGACATCTCAGGTGTGACTCAACTTAAGTTTGTTTAACCCATAAACTTCAGAACTTCTGGAAGTCAATACAGTTAACTGCCATACAGTGGATTCTGGCTAATTGGGACACATAAGGATCATTACATTTAGCCAGCCCCAATTAGCCAAAATTTCATGGAAAAAGGTATAAAACCTTTTAACTGAGTAACCAATTATGCATATCAATGAAATACAGAACAAATTATAATACTAGTAAAACTACTGCAGCACTATAAAACTGTGTATTAGTTCCAAGTAGTTTTCAATGGAGGAATTAATCCAGTGTACACTGTCACGTTCTTTTGATTTGACTGTAAATGAACAAAATCTGCACAAGTACATACTGCAGATAATAAAACACCTTCAAACAATACTATCAGTGATTGCATCCACCATATCTTCATTTTCATTGTAACATTCAAGATGACTGTCGATGTCTTCCAAATTCTTCGTAGTTCTTACCGAAGTACTGAAATCATTTCACTCCTGGCCATTTCTGGCATCTTCAAGCCTGAATGCTTGAAAACGCAACTGGCAGTAATGTCTTAATACTTATTTTTTGACAACTATCAGTGACAAAAATCACTGCTTTTTGAACATAAACACACGCAACTGACACTACTTAAAAACTGCCTACTCTAAGCATGGTGTAGCGTCTAACAGCCACACTTCATGCACAACAACTGACGCTAGATAGAAACTGCAAGCAAAACACACAAAATGCTGCAGCAGGAACTCAGCAGGCCAGGCAGCATCTACGGAAAAGCGTGAACAGTCCATGGTTTGGCCCGAGACCTTTCAGGACTGGAATAAAAAAGATGAGAACCAGAGCAAGAAGGTAGGGAAAGGGGTGCAAGTAGTACAAGGTGGTAGGTGATAGATGAAACCAGGAGAAAGGAAGGGGTGAAATAAAGAGCTAGGAAGTTGATTGGTGAAAGAGATAAAGGGCTCGGGAGGGGGGGAATCTGCCAGGAGAGAGTAGAAGGGAAGGTGGAGGAGCACCAAAGGGAAGTGATGAGAAGGGAGGAGATAAGGGGAGGGAGGGGGAGAGAGGGAGAGAGGGAGAGGGGGAGAGAGGGAGAGGGGGAGAGAGGGAGAGAGGGAGAGAGAGAGAGAAAGAGAGAGAGAGAGAGAGGGGAGAGAGGGGAGAGAAGGGAGAGAGGGGAGAGAGGGGAGAGAGGGGAGAGAGGGGAGAGAGGGGAGAGAGGGGAGAGAGGGGAGAGAGGGGAGAGAGGGGAGAGAGGGGAGAGAGGGGAGAGAGGGGAGAGAGGGGAGAGAGGGGAGGGGGAGGGAGGGGGAGGGAGAGGGGGGGGGGAGGGAGGGGGAGGGGGGGGGAGGGGGAGGGGAGGGGGGAGGGGGGAGGGGGGAGGGGGGAGGGGGGAGGGGGAGGGGAGGGGGAGGGGGAGGGGGAGGGGGAGGGGGAGGGGGAGGGGGAGGGGGAGGGGGAGGGAGAGGGAGAGGGAGAGGGAGAGGGAGAGGGAGAGGGAGAGGGAGAGGGAGAGGGAGAGGGAGAGGGAGAGGGAGAGGGAGAGGGAAAACAGGAATGGTGGAATATGGGGAATACCAGGAGATTGAGAAATCAATGTTCATGCCATCAGGCTGGAGGCCGTCCGGATGGAATACAAGGTGTTGCTGCTCCACCTTGAGAGTGGCCCCATCACAGCAGTAGAGGAGGCCACAGACTGATATGTCAGAGTGGGAACAGCCCTGTATCTCTTTCACCAATCAACTTACCAGCTCTTTATTTCATCCCTCTCTTTCTGGTTTCAACCATCACCTACCACCTTGTACTTCTTCCTCCCCTTCCTCCAACTTCTTGTCTGATTTCTCATCTTTTTTCCGGTCCTGATGAAGGGTCTCGGCCCAAAACATCGACTGTTTACTCTTTTCCATGGATGCTGCCTGGCCTGCTGAGTTCCTCCTGCAATTTTTAGTGTTGCTTGGAATGCCAGCATCTGCAGATTTTCTTGTGTTTGTGCTAGTTAGAAACTGTTTGGCAACAGTCTCCTGTCCAATTCAACAGCATCATGCCCCAAATAAACAATGGGAATCTTGGCTAGTTTTCTCATTTATTTTTGTACCTTGAGTTGTTCCAAATTGGTGGCTGCTTCAATTAACTGATGGCCAATGAAATGGAATCCACCATATTTTAAAAGTTTACCTCAATGATTTTCCAATGGTTAAAAAGCAGTTTCAGAGATTTACTGCTCATATAATAGCTGGCTCATAGCTCCAACAATTCAAGTTGAATCCTGACCTCTGGTGTTTTGTGAAGTTTACGAGTTATAGAGTCATAAAGTGATAGAACACTACAGCAGAAAAAAGGCCCTTTGGCCCATCCAGTCCATGCCAAGCTATTATGCTGCCTAGTCCTGTCAACCTGCACTGGGACCAGAGCCCTCCATACCCTACCCATCTGTGTATCTATCCAAATGTCTCTTACATGTTGAAACTGAAACCCCATCCACTTCCACTGGTAGCTCGTTCTGCACTCTCACTACCCTCTGCGTGAAGAAGTTCCTCATGTTCCCTTTTAGCATTTCTCCTTTGAAACCTTCCCTGTGATTGTGTAAGTCTCATCCCAAATCCCAAAGACATCTGGGTTGACAGGTTAATGATAGATCCCCCCTGGTGTATTGGTTAGTGGATAGGAATGAATGAGGGGAGAAAAAAAGATGGGGTAACTGCACAAGTGTAAAGGGGAGTTCAAAGTGCTTTATATATATATATATATATATATATATATATATATGCGCTATCTGACTATCAGAACCATCTGGTGATAAAAGCTTGACACTCTGTGGTAATTTAGAGAAAAACTGAATGGATAATGTTGACAGCAATTTACAATGAATAAATGTCGATGAAAACATAAGTAAATATTGCTATGACCACATTACAGTTCAAATACAAAGACGGAACATTGATAGAATACTTAGCAAATAATAGTGTCAGCTGTTAAATATTTCCAACCTGCAAGGTTAACTACCTTTTCTGTGTCTACATTTCCAAAATTGTTCTTTTCACTTCAAATACATAATCAAATGTATTTCCTTTCTATTCTGTACATCTGAATGCAACTTTAGTGTGTAACTGCTCTATTGACAAGCTGATTTATAGTGAGATGTTCAGTGCATCCTACATGAATTACCAAATATAAAATCGGTATTAAAACCACTTGGACAGCTTTTGCAAAACAACCCAAAGAATGTCTCATCTGAACACTTACTTTCTGATATGTAAACAATGTGTTCTTCAGACAATGTGCAAACAACACTGGCATTAGCCTCCATAAGTAAAAGTATGTGGACCTCTGGGGTACTGCCTTTTACAAAAGTTATTTGGAGCCAGATGTTTCAATCAATGAGATGAAATTGGAGGTGTGGGTTGTAGAGGTGCCCTGCCCTTTAAAAAAGACTCACAGTCTGACAGACCCTGCTCTTCTCAAGAAAGATATGTTTATGTGCACCATGCATCAATCAACTTTCAAGTGACCTCAGCAGAAGAACTACAGAGATGCATGAAGCTGGCAAAACCTACACAAGCATATCTAAAGACCCGAGTGTTTATCAGTCTATAATAAGAGAAATTGTCTACAAATGGAGGAAATTCAGTCCTGTTGCTAACTCTCCCTAGGAGTGGGCATCCTGCCAAGAGCAAAATGTGCAATGCTGAAGGAACTGAAAAAGAACTCAAGGGTAACAGCAAAAGACCTGCAGAAATTTCTCGAACCCGCTGAAGTCTCTGTTCACGTATCCACTATAATAAAATCACTGAACAATAATGGTGTTCATGGAAGGATACCATGGGAAAAAATACTGCTCTCCAAAAGCACATTACTGCACATCTCAAGTTTACAAAAGACAACCTAGATGTTCCACAATGCTTCTGGGGAAAATGTTCTGTGGACAGAGGAGACAAAAGTTGAACTTCTTGGCAGAAATGGACATTGCTATGTTTGGAGGAAAAAAGGCATTGCACATCAACACCAAGACCTCATCCCAACTGTGAGATAGCAGTCCGTTACCTGAAGCTTAATAGTAAGCTTCAGTATTTCCAGTGTATCCCAGAAATATTGATGAACTGAGACAAATTTATATGGAGGAATGGTCTAAAATTCCTCCCCACTGTTGTGCAAGTCTGATCAGCAGCTATAGGAAACGTTTGGTGAAGGTTATTGCTGCTAAAGGGGGTTCTACCAGTTATAAAACAATAGGATTCACATAGTTTTTCCATCCTGAACTGGGAATGATCAAACAATGTGTTCAATAAAGACATGAAAAGTACAATTGCTTGTGTGTTACTAGTTTAGGCAGATTGCTTATCTATTATTGTGAGTTGGATGAAGATCAGACCACATTTTAGGAGTAATTAATGCAGAAAACTAGGTAATCGCAAAGGGATAACTAATTTTTCTTGCAACTGTAGAATGAACAGATTTAATTTTTTTTTCATAATAGTTATCCTATGAACAACACTGGCCATAATAAGCAAATTCCAATTCTACCATAGAGTCCCAAGCAATTTTGAAAAATCTACTCTATGTAAACAAGACAAAGCTTCTTAACTCTATCAGAAACACCTCAATTCCAATTAATTCAACACAAATTGGTGTTGGACAGAAATGATTGTCCAAACTCTGCCCGAGAGTGGAGTTTCAATCAACAACCTTCAGATACAATATACTTCTAAGTCAGTTGAAGTAATATGTTCAGAATTTCAGAAATTGCTATAATGTCACTCCTTCTTGCCGAAGATTGTTTTAACTCAGCAAAATTTGGCAAATAAATTTATATCAAGGTCATGACTTTATAATCCAATAAATCCATAATGTTGGTAATTCAAACCTTAATTTAGTTTATTGCTCCCAAACTAATGACAGACAAGTAACCAGAAATTCATTCAGCATAACAAGCCCTCCTAAGACAGTACTCAAATTTGAAATGCAGGAATATTAAATTGTATCAGTGGGTGCTTTGGCTGATGTGCATACGCATTTTGGCGCTCCACGGTAGCGTAGCGGTTAGCACGGCACTATTATAGCTTGAGGCATTCCAGAGTTTGGAGTTAAATTCCAGTAGCATTCTGTAAAATTTCAGTGTAGTTTGTCCTCCCCAATGGAATGTGTGGGTATTCCCTGGGTACTCCAGTTTTCTCTGTCAGTCCAAAGATGTACCATGTAGGTTAACTGGTCATCATAGGTTAGGATAAAATCAGGCTGTGTGGTTGCTGAGGCAGCTTGGCTCAAAGGGTGGGAAGGACTTATTCCACGCTGTATCACTAAATCAATAAATACATTTTATGCTGATTATGGTATAATGCCTCCAGTGTCAGCAGAATACTCAACATGAAAGAAACAGGCAGTTACTTAATAACTGCAAAACAACTGGAGGGCAAAGGTTAGGCATCCCTGCTGCTACTGTGCAGTGCTTTAATAGGACATGAAATAACTGACACCGTTATTAGACATTTAGCCTAATACTGTATGGTCTCTGGTATTGGACATTTCCACCCTGGGGAAAAAGATACTCCCTGTTTACTCAATCTATGCCTCTCATAATGTTATAAACCTCTATCTGATCTCTCCTCAGCCTCCACTACTCCAAAGAAAACAACCCAAGTTGTCCAGCCTTGCATGACATCGCGCGTCCTCTAAACCAGTCAGCATCCTGGTAAACCTCTTCTGCACCCTCTCCAAAGCCTCAAGATCCTTCCTATAGTGGGCGACTAGAACTGCATGCATGTAAACTTGTGAAGATGTGGCCTAACCAGAATTTTATAAAATTGCCGCATAACTGCTTGACTTATGAATTCAATGCCTCAATTTATAAAAGCAAACATTCCATAAACCATCCTATCAACCTGTGTAGCCACTTCCATGGAGCTATGAACTTGGACCCCCAGATCGCTCCACTCAGCAACACCGTTAAAGGTCTTGCCCCTAACAGTTTACTGTCTTCTTGCATTTGCCCTCACATTTATCTGGGTTAAACTCCACCTGCCATTTCTCAGCCTATATCTGCAAATGATCTACATTGCACTAATCTTAGTATCATTCACAAACATACTAACCTACCCATCAATATTCTCATCCAGGTCATTCATATACATCATACACAGCATCCAATATCATCTCAAAGGCCTCATTGGCAGCCAGTGGGCTGCTACTATGTTAATAAGAGATAACCGGAGGCCTAGGTTAAGACAGAAATGCCCAAGTAATGAGCCCTGGTGACAAGACCACAAACCTACATGGAAAATGAGGTCCTGTGGCGACCCATTTCCTAGCGTATCCGAACCGACTCACAATTAGATAGCCTACGGGGGTTTGCGAGCACAGAGCTTTGGAGCCTCTGCGCCATGGGGGGCCGGTTGACAGAGGCTTAAAAGTGAGGCTGAAGTTTTCGAATAAAGTTTTTTCCTTCGACTGCAGTTACCGACTCCGTGTCGTAATTTTAGCACTGCGTGTAGCACACCGCTACAATTGGTGACCCCGACGGTCCAAACGATTTTTGGACCAGAAATGACCTAAGCCGCCTCTGTTCATGCGGTTTCGTTGAAACTGCCAGGTTTCTGGACACAGCGCCCGGACCTATGGTTCCAGCAAGCCGAAGCCCAATTCCACATTCGCCAGATCACCTCAGAAGACACCCGCTACTACTACGTGGTGAGCTCCCTCAACCAGGACACAGCGGCCCAGGTCGTGGAGTTCGTACAGTCGCCCCCGGCAGACGGCAAGTACACGGAATTCAAAGCCCTGCTCCTCAGGACTTTCGGACTCTCACGGCGCGAGCGGGCTGCCCGTTTACTGCACCTGGATGGCTTGGGCGACAGACCTCCATCGGCTTTAATGAATGAGATGTTGTCTCTGGCCGGCGAACACACATCCTGCCTCATGTTTGAGCAGGCATTCCTGGAGCAGCTGCCCGAGGACATCCGCCTGCTGCTGTCCGACGCGGATTTCAGTGACCCCCGGAAGGTGGCAGCCCGGGCGGACTTGCTGTGGAACGCCAAAAAGGTGAGCACGGATCTCCCAGCCCCGCTCCCGGCAACAAACCAGTCCAGGCCCGGCCGCAGAGCCCGCCAACCCTCGGCCCAATGAACACTGGTGCTTCTACCACCAGCCCGCCGTTGTCGCCCGCCCTGCGAGTTCCCGGGAAACGCCAGGGCCAGCCGCCGCTGATAGCTACGGCGGCTGGCCATCGGGATAGCCTCCTGTATGTGTGGGATAGAAGGTCGGGACGCCGGTTTTTGGTCGATACTGGGGCTGAGATCAGCGTTTTACCTCCGACGAGTTACGACACCCGCAGCAGAGCACCGGGTCCCCCCCTGAGGGCCGTGAATGGCAGCACCGTAAGGACCTATGGCACCCGCCAGGTGCAGCTACTGTTCGGCTCCAGCCAGTTCACGTGGGACTTCACACTGGCCGCCGTAGCCCAACCGCTTCTGGGTGCGGATTTTTTGCGGGCTCACAGCCTGCTGGTCGACCTGCCCAGGAAGAGACTGGTACACGCCGAGACCTTTCAGACGTTCTCCCTGGGTGCAGACCAGTTGCCAGCCCCTCACCTCGGCTCCATCACGCTGTCCAACAACGACTTCACCAGGGTCCTGGCGGAGTTCCCATCGGTTCTGGCACCGCAGTTCACAGCAGCCATGCCCAGGCACGGCGTACAGCACCACATCCCGACCCAGGGACCACCCCTCCATGCCCGTGCTCGGCGGCTTCCCCCGGACAAGCTCCGACTGGCGAAGGAGGAGTTCCAGAGGATGGAGGAATTGGGGATCATCCGGCGGTCCGACAGCCCATGGGCTTCCCCCCTGCACATGGTGCCCAAAGCGACGGGGGGCTGGAGACCGTGCGGCGACTACCGCAGGCTGAACGAGGCTACCACACCGGACCGCTACACTGTGCCGCACATTCAGGACTTTGCGGCAAACCTGCACGGCGCATGGATCTTCTCCAAGGTAGATCTCGTCCGGGGATACCATCAAATCCCGATGCATCCTGACGACGTCCCCAAAACGGCTCTCATCACCCCATTCGGCCTTTTCGAGTTCCTCCGCATGCCGTTCGGCCTGAAGAATGCCGCACAGACGTTCCAGCGGTTAATGGACGCGGTGGGACGGGACCTGGACTTCGCGTTCATCTATTTGGATGACATCCTCATAGCCAGCGGCAGTCGTCAGGAGCATCTGTCCCACCTCCGTCAACTCTGCGCCCGACTGAGTAAGTACGGTCTTACAATCAACCCTGCCAAATGCCAGTTCGGACTCGATACCATTGACTTCCTGGGCCACAGAATTACTAAAGACGGGGCAACCCCTCTGCCCGCTAAGGTAGATGCGGTCTGCCACTTCCCCCGACCCACCACGATCAAAGGCCTTCAGGAATTCGTAGGTATCGTCAATTTCTACCACCGCTTCCTCCCTTCAGCTGCCCGGATCATGCGCCCCCTGTTCGCCCTGATGTCGGGTCTGAGCAAGGACATTACCTGGGACGAGGAGTCCGCCGCCGCTTTCGTTCAAACGAAGGAAGCTTTGGCGGACGCCGCAATGCTAGTACATCCCAGAATGGACACCCCTACCGCCCTCACAGTGGACGCATCCAACACGGCAGTCGGTGGGGTGCTGGAGCAACTCATCGCAGGTCGCTGGCAACCCCTGGCATTTTTCAGCAAACACCTGCGACCACCCGAGCTTAAGTACAGTGCTTTCGACCGGGAACTGTTGGCGCTCTACCTGGCAATCCGGCATTTCAGGTACTTCCTAGAAGGTCGGCCCTTCACCGCGTTCACGGACCACAAACCGCTTACCTTTGCGTTTACGAAAGCATCCGACCCCTGGTCATCCCGCCAGCAACGCCACCTGTCCTACATCTCTGAATACACGACGGATGTCCGGCACGTCTCGGGTAAGGACAATGTCGTGGCGGATGCGCTCTCTCGCCCTACCGTTCATGCCCTTTCCCAAGGGGTAGACTTTGAGGCGCTGGCAGAGGCACAGCAGGCGGATGAGGAGATTCCGAGTTACAGGACCGCAGTCTCCGGTCTGCAGCTCCAGGACCTCCCCGTGGGCCCGGGTGAGAGGACCCTACTCTGTGACGTCGCCACCGGCCAGCCCCGTCCGGTCGTCCCAACAGCATGGCGGCGCCGCGTTTTCGACTCCATTCATAACTTGGCGCATCCCCCCATCCAGACAACTGTCCAGATGGTTTCCAGCAGGTTCGTTTGGCACGGACTCCGCAAACAGGTCAGTGAATGGGCCAGAACGTGCATGCATTGCCAGACGGCCAAGGTGCAGCGGCACACCAAAGCCCCACCGCAGCAGTTCCATCCCGCCCACCGGCGTTTCGACCACATTCATGTGGATATCGTGGGCCCCCTGCCAGTGTCGCACGGAGCGCGTTACCTCCTGACTATCGTGGACCGGTTCACAAGATGGCCAGAGGCAGTCCCGCTCACCGACACCACCTCCGAATCTTGCGCCTGAGCCCTGATCGCCACCTGGATATCTCGCTTTGGTGTACCAGCCCACATTACCTCCGACAGGGGCGCCCAGTTCACCTCCAGCCTGTGGTCAGCTATGGCCAGCCTTTTGGGGACTCAGCTGCACCACACAACTGCCTACCACCCACAGTCGAACGGGCTAGTGGAGCGTTTCCACCGTCACCTGAAGTCGGCTCTCATGGCCCGCCTGCGAGGTGCCAACTGGGCGGACGAGCTTCCCTGGGTCCTACTCGGCATCCGCACGGCGCCCAAGGACGACCTGCATGCCTCGTCGGCCAAGTTGGTATACGGCGCGCCCCTGGTCGTCCCCGGGGAGTTCCTACCAGCCCCAAGGGGGCAAGAGGAAGAACCCGCAGCAGTCCTGGGCAGACTTCGCGAGAAGCTCGGTAACCTGGCCCCCATACCCACTTCACAGCATGGGCGGCACCCGACCTGCGTACCCAAAGACCTACAGAACTGTAAGTTTGTGTTTGTACGAAGGGGCGGGCATCGGCCACCGCTGCAGCGGCCATACGAGGGACCGTTTATGGTGCTCCGGAACAACGGGTCCACGTTCGTGCTGGACGTTGGGGGGAAGGAGGAGGTTTTCACGGTGGACCGCCTCAAGCCGGCCCATGTGGACCTGGCGCAACCGGCCGAGTTTCCGGCGCCTCGGCGCAGAGGCCGACCTCCCAAGCAGGTTCTGGCCCAGACTGTGGACATTGGGGGGTGTATCGCCGGTTCTGGGGGGGGGGGGTTATGTGGCGACCCATTTCCTAGCGTATCCGAACCGACTCACAAATTAGATAGCCTACGGGGGTTTGCGAGCACAGAGCTTTGGAGCCTCTGCGCCATGGGGGGCCGGTTGACAGAGGCTTAAAAGTGAGGCTGAAGTTTTCAAATAAAGTTTTTTCCTTCGACTGCAGTTACCGACTCCGTGTCGTAATTTTAGCACTGCGTGTAGCACACCGCTACAGTCCCTGCATTAAATATCAAAGGAGATCAATTTCACGTTCCTCTGTATATAACGGGCCATCGGTAATTAGGAAGCTACACAAATAGAGTGGAAAATGGAGGTGATAATGCAGCAACCAATGGTCCATAACGGAATAAAAGTAACTAAAATGATTTTTGACTTTATTGGATTACCAATGTGGTACAGTCTTACTGGAGGAAAACAGGGGAGATAGGTCATGAAAACATGATTAAACTCTTTACTGAATACTGAAAGCACTTAAGCATCTGGAATCATAGAGAAACCCTGCTACCAACACTTGCAGGAAGTGTTTTCACTTCATCTTTGAAATTAAGAATTGAATGAAATCAAGAATAGCTTGCACCCATTGTTACCAGTTGTGTCACTCTAATAACACACTAATTCTGAAAAAACAGTGAATCCTATATTCCAGAGTTTAAAAGATTGAAAAGTCAATCTGTTGAAGTACATAAGAATCTGAGATTGACTGGTGAATGCTGAGGGGTTGACTCCTCTAGTTGGCAAGTCTAAGTTTGAGGGGCAGTGTTCTCAGATAAGGGGTCGTCATTCAGCAGCAATGAGGAAATTTTTGTACTCGGGGACTGTAAATTTCTGGAATTATCTGCTAAAGACTGCTGCAGGTACTCCTTTGCTGCATTTAACCAAGGCTTATTGTAATGTATGTTTAACAAGGGAATCAGGGACGTAACAATCAGAATGGAAAGTCGGCTTAAAGTAGATCACCAGTAATTATCTTTCTGAACAGCATGCTCACTGACCTCTTCTGCTCTCATTTCAAATACTAAAAAAGCAAGGTGACTTACTTGGTTAATACTTCAACACCTGTAGAGTAGTATTAATATGAAAAACATTAGGGGCCTTCTTTATTTATGATCTTCAGATGTACCTGGCTGTAGTAAGGCTTAAAGTAATAGTCACTTCAGAGAGCAGAACCAAACCTATAGATAATTTATCACAAAAATTGAATTTGTGTCTTATGAAGTAATTCAGATGTGATTATCCTGAAAGAAATTTGCCAAGTTGTGGATATATAAAAAAAAAGAGACCGTTATTCATCAGCTGACTAATGACAATTTAGTAAATGGTACAGTAAGTTCAGTGGTCTGATTAACAATGCTATTGATGTCAATTTTAACACCAAATCAAATAAATATTAAGCTTATCAAGTGCTCCAAAGCTTACATCCACACCCGAAAGAGGGGCAAAACATCATACTTCCTCAAGGTGCTAAACCCTGCACGCCCTGAGAAGGAGAAAACGGAAATGAAGATTATGTCGTATGAGGTGGGGAGGGCTCACAGGATAAAAACTGGGATGGAAGTACAAGTTACCACCTTCGACACCTCTCCAAGGATAAGCCCCTCTGAGCGGGGCTTCCTGATTCCTCCCTACTTTGTCCAACGTACGCAAAAATCTTGTGTGTTGCTCAAAATTTCCAGTATCTGCAGTTTCTCGTGTTTTTCAGCATCTACAGAATCAACTGTGGCATATGGATGATAGAAAAATGGAGGGAAAAATGTATGAGGGAAGAGTTGTTTCGATCTTAGAGAAGACTAATAGGCTGGCACAACATCGTGGGTCAAAGGACCTATAACTCTGCTGTACTGTTTCAGGTTCCATATGCTTTGGAGATGGTGGAGAAGGTATTAAGAAATATTTAGATAGGCAAAAGGATGGTAGAAAAAATGGAGGGCTAAGTATGAGAGAATGGTAAGATTGATCTTGGAGTAGGGTGAAGGGTTGGAACAACAGTGAACTAAACAGACTACACTGTGCTACAGTGTTCCTGATTGACTGTGGCCAACGATTTAAGCTTGTATGACAATAAACCATAGAGATGGAAAGGTCACAGGATTCATTCACCCACCTCCGACACAACACATCCCCTTCTTATTTGTGCTGCGTTCCAAATAATCTATGCACAAGGGAATGCTAGAAAATTAGGATCAGCGTCCACAAGTAATAGGCAAATCTTAGATGTCAACTTCCACATTCCAAAGTATCTTAAATACAAAGTAATAACTCAGAAGTTTAATCATTGATGCTGGAAACACAGCGACCAATTGCCCCACAGAAGAATTGCTCAGTTATGTGGCAATAACCATAAGAACAAAGGAAGTAGACCATCAGCCATTTGAGCCTATCTACCATTCAATAAGCTTCTGCTTGTTCTGGATGTCAACCCAGCTCTACATATCTGTCTCTTCCCTTTCACCCTTAATTCCCCTATTATGTGAAAAATCTAACTGTGTCTTAAAAATATATAATGAGATAGCTTCTATTGCTTCCCTGGGTGGAGAATTCCAGAAGCAGTTCTACCTCACTTCCATCCTAATCTAAGCCACTGAATCTTGAGGCTATGCCCAGTAGTTCTAATCTCATCTACCAGTGAAAACAATTTCCCTGACTGTATCTTCCCTATCCCTTTCATATTTTTCAATGTTTCTATAGGATCTATAGGATCCCCTCACATTCTTCTGAATTCCAGTGAGGATAATCTAGGTGAGTCAATTTCTCTTCACAAGCTAACTCCCTTTTCTCCACAATCAAGTTGGTGAAACTTCTCTGTACCACTTCCAAAACCAGATGTATACCTCGAGTAAAGAGAGCAGAACTGAACACAGTTCTCCGTATTGGCCTCACCAGTACTCTATACAGTTGCTGCACAACTTCCTAGCTGTTAAATTCAAACCCTCGAGCAATGAAGGCCAACATTCCATTTGCCTTCTTGATAACCTGTTGCAACAGGAAAATAATCTTTCACAATTCAGGCGGAAGCACTCCCAAATCCCTCTGCACAATTACAATCTTTCACTATTTAAATATCTTCTCCTTTTCCTTCCAAAGTGGATGACCTCACTATTACTTACTATGTATTCCATCTGCCAGACCCTTATCCTATCTTTACACTTCTTCGCAGACTTGTGCTTTTCCACTCAATTTAGTGTCATCAGTAAATTCAGGTGCACTACACTCAGTACTCAATCCCTTCTTCCAAGTGGCTATTGTATATCATGAACAGCTGTGGGCTGAGCACTGACCCCTGCGGCACTCTGCTCATCCTGATTTTCAATGGAAGAAATGCCCATTTACCCCAACTCATTGCATTCTGTTGGTTAACCACTCCTCCATACATTAACCACAACTCCATCTAAAGATGCATCTTTATTTTACGGATAAGACTGATGTGGAACCTTATGAAACGCCTCTGGAAATCCAAGTATAAAATATCCACCCTATTCCCCTCTAACCACAGTGCTCAAAGAACTCTAATAGCTTTGCCAAACAGGACCTGCCTTTCCTGAATCCATATAGTTTCTGTCTGCTGGAACAACTTCTATCTACGTCTCGTTATTTTGTCCTTATTGATAGGAAGAAACACTTATTTTACAGCAATGCTGAAGGAACACCAAGGAAACTATATTTTTCCAAAAAATGATGCACTGCAGTATTTTTTAAAAATATATTCGCTCAAGGGGGTAGAAATTTAAAAAAAATCTTTCCTGAAAGATGGTGAGTTACTGCAATGGTGCATCAACCTGCCTTTCTAATCTCAAGAGTGGGACTGAATGCAGGTTTTCTGATGTCAAAGGAAGCTATCAAGTGAACCACATTCTAGCTAGACTTCAGTAGCTGGATGGTGAGTAAAGAAAGAAGCAAAAGATGGAGAGGGAACAAGGTACGAGCATTTCACAAAAATTACACTTGCTTCTTTGGTAGAGAACAATCAAGCTTCATTTATTCTTATCCAGGAAGTCTTCCTGAGTAATTGTATACTTAAAATTCTATTTTTAGCTGTAGGAGGAGCAGGCAGAAAGTTGGGAAGATTCGGAATGCTTTCCCATTCTTTACCCTGTATCCCAAAAGACACAATAATTATTATTCAGAAATTACAGTGCAAAGGCGAGAGAAGCAGACTCACCGATATTACAGGCCATGTGCTGTTGCTGTTGATGGTGGTGGTGGTGCTGCTGCTGCTGCTGATGATGTTGCTGGTTTGACTGATGCTGTGGGTGTTGGTGCTGATGGTGTTGGTGATGAGCGTGTTGTGGGTGGATCTGATGTTGCGGCAATTGTACTTGAGGCCCTCCCCCACCACCTCCAAGGCTGCTTGCATGGCTGTTGGACAGGCTGTTCTGTCCACTGTGCGGATGGGTGCTAACAGTACTGTTGGGAGAATGCTGGTAGGAACATGATGTATGGGTTGGCTGTGAAGTCTCCGAAGGCAGGTTGATCATCCCTAAAATAAGATGCAATGTAAAAGTCATGTATTTGTGTTTAAAAATCATTGTGCATTAAAAAAAAGTATCACCCCCATTTTACTGTATTCATAACAATTAACCATTAGCCAAGATCCATCACGCATGACATTTCAAGCTGAAAAAAGATAAGCTGTAATCCGGGTATATATTTTAAATGTGCTCACAATGATAACAAGATTAAGGTCCTGGGAATCAATGAGTTCGAGTTGGGAAACATATTGGATGACGAATGTTAGAGTAAAAGATAAAACATATTATTCTCACAAATGACTAATTTCAATTTATTGTTTAATTGTACAGTCATAGCTCATCTTCTCAAAAGCACATTTATAACTGTAGTTAATCAGTCAACTTCTGATTGCAATCTTGTCACCGTGGCTTATTGCCAAGAAAAAGTGCCTATGGACTAGTTCTACTGAATGATTCTCTTAATACCATTCTGTCCCGTAGTATATACACTTCTTTCTTGGAAGGAAGGCAGCACTGAATCAGGTTTTGACAACTGTAGGGAGTCCCAGAAAATCCTAGATTGATTTTCAAATAATGTCAGTTAAATGTGCGATAAGACACAAATAAATCCCAGAAGCAAAACTACCGTGGATTGAATGGAAGACCCTGAACTTGAATACAGATTTTAACAAACCCAGGTGAGCTCTCCCAGTGCCAAATCACATTCCAGATTATTGAGAACGGAACAATAACCATTTCCCTTTCCAAGTGCTTATAAAGATGTTGTAACAATAGCAAAAATATCAAAGATAACATTTCAACACAAAAAAAGATACTGAATAATAATTTTAAAGAGTTAGAGGGTTTTCAATTACTGATGGCAACAGAATTTGTCATAGATAAAACCCTCAAAGCAACATAAATAGTATGATGTTCTTTTATTGAGTTATGTAGCGTAGGACAGGCTCTTACAACTCAACATGTCACATCACCCAGTAACCACTTATTTAACCCTTACTTAATCACATGACAATTTATAATGATCAATTGACCTACGAACAAGTAAGTTTTTGGAATGTGGGAGGAAAAGGGAGGACCCAGACGAAACTCTCACACACACAAGAAAGATGTACAAATTTCTTACAGGCAGCGCCAGAATTCAACTCTGAACTCCAACGCCCCAGCTGTAATAGCACTGCACTAATCCCTATGCTACCATGGTGCATTTTAATACAGAACTTGTGAAACACATGTGACAGTATCCATACTCACCCTGCTGGCTGAGAGACTGCTCAAAGACTGATTTGTAAAGGCTTCGGAAGGAGGCACTCAGATCTTCAAAGTTGTATTCTGAGAAGGGTGGTTTAGTGTCCCTCTCGGGCATACTGTACTGTTGTTGCTGCTGCTGTTGCTGTTGTTGCTGCTGCTGCTGCTGTTGTGGTGTTAGGCTCTGGGGGACTGAATCTGCTCGAGTTGTCACCTGGACAAATGGATAAAATCCATTTCAATGCAGAGATTAGGAAGCAGTACCCCAATTAAAAACTTTCATTTTACACAACTACAGATAGGAATGAGATAGAAGGCGTGGTGGGTACCAGAGAAATTAAATACATCTTGAAACCAACCAGACCACCCAAACATAGGGCATATTCTAGCATCAAGGAATATTTACCCATGTTACATGCTACGTTATTAAAAAAAACTGCATAACTGATTATGCCACTAACCTTGGGGGAAAAAGGACTACATACTGTTTGTGAAGTTACTTTTAAAATTTGATTTTGATAAGGGTGGTATGAATGATGTTAACTCATCCTTCCGATCCAGAAGTAACTTGCCTCATCAGTATTCATACTTTTCATTGTACATTTGATTACAGTAAATAAGTTTAAACATTTTAAGTACACTTCTAATAGTTTTAGTTCCTTTTATAAATTAAGTTATCCCTCATTCATCTGAAATTGAATCTCAAAGCACACTGTAAACTTCTGAAAAATCTTAAAATTCTCTGACATTTAGAGGACAAAAACTAGTCCAACTATACTGTACAGGTGTTACTGTTCCACTCAAATCTCATGGCATCGTATTACACCTGATCATGTCGTTGTACTATTCCTTTTTATTTTGCTTATGAGCTTTTCCTAAAATGCATCAATACCATTTGCCTCAAGCACTGCATGTGCCAGTGAGTTCCACACACATATTCATATTCTAAGTGTCAGGTTGCACTATTTCACAATTTGAATGTAACTGTTGTATTATTCCCATTCTTCCCCCACTGTTTGGGCATGACAGGTTCAAAAGAATACTTTAGATACATAATTATATTCAATAACAACATGCAATAGCTATTTAAAACAAAAGGTTATTCAAGAATTAAGCTTGCCTGTGCATAATTGTGGACAGAGCCGACATTATTCAGGTTGACAGACGCTAAACTCGTGTCAGACAGGCTGTTGTTAAGGCTGCTGCGAGGACTATCACTTCCATCTTGATCCGTATTATATAGTGTTACCTGCATAACCAAAGAGTCCATAATTTTAAGACCCTAAGCTTGTTGCTTCCTGTGAAATGTAGCAAAAACACACTCATTAAAATTAAATATCTGTCTTCTACCATTCTCAAGCTGCAGCAAGATTTGCTATTTGTAATTCTGCCCACCAAATGGACAATAACCTGAGCAAGTTGCCATTGAACCCTCATAGTTTTAACCTCAGATGTTGAGAGAGGTTGATTTTATTTAAGAAAGAGAAAAGGGTTTAAGCTCTTGAGGATTACAAAGAAGCCAGGAAAAAAAACTCAAGAAAGGCGTTAGGAAAACCAAGAGGGTCATGAAAAATCTGTGGCAAGAAGAATTAAAGCAAATCACAAGACATTCTATATATACATCAAGAACAAGAGAGTAACTAGGGAGCTGGTAGAACCTCTCGAGGATAAAAGAGGAATAATGTGCTTAGAGGCAAAAGATGTGAATGAGGTCCTAAATGAGTACTTTGCATCAGTATTTACCAGGGATATGTTCATGGAAGATAGGGAGATCAGTGTGGAGCAGGCCAATTTACCAGGGGATTTCAAAATAAGGAAGTAGATAGTGTGGGGTCTCTTAAGGAACATTCAGGTGGATAACTTCCAAAGGCCTGATGGGATATACCCCAGTTATTGAGAGGGAGGTAAGAGATAATATTGCTGGAGCCTTGACCTTTGCGTCCTCTACCTACAGCATGATACAGGCCCTTGATGCCGTGCTGAACATGTACTTATTTTCAAAATTACCTAGGGTTACCCATAGCCCTCTATTTTTCTAAGCTCCATGTATCTATCCAGGAGTCCCTTAAAAGACCTATCGTATCTGCCTCCACAACCATCGCCGGCAGCCCATTCCACACACTCAGGACCCTCTGCGTAAAAATCTTGCCCCTGACATTTTCTCTGTACCTACTCCAAGCACCTTAAAACTGTGCCCTCTTATGCTGGCTATTTCAGCCCTGGGGACAAGCCTCTGACTATCAAATTGAATTGACTTATTTCTTACATCCTTCATATACATGAGGAGTAAAAATTTTTATGTTACATCTTCATCTAAATGTGCCATGTGCAATATAGTAATTTAAAATAATTTATAATAAATAGAACAGTCAATATAATAGAGTACACTCAAATCAGCGTGAGTACATCAGTCTGATGGCCTGGTGGAAGAAGCTATCCTGGAGCCTGTTGGTCCTGGCTTTTATGCTGCGGTACTGCTTCCCAACTGGTAGCTAGAACAGATTGTGGTTGGGATGACTTGGATCCCCAATGATCCTTTTTACACACCTGTCTGCGTAAATGTTCTGAATCATGGGAAGTTCACAACTACAGATGCACTGGGCTGTCCACACCAATCTCTGCAGTCTTGTGATTACAGGACATACAGTTCCCATGCCAGGCAGTGATGCAGCCAGTCAGGATGCTCTCAATCATGCCCCTGTAGAAAGTTCCTAAGATTTGGCATTCCCATATCAAGCTTCCTCAACCATTGAGGTGAAAGAGGCGCTGTTGTGCCTTTTTCACCACGCAGCTGGTGTGTATAGACCACTTGAAGTCCTCCGTGATGTGCATGCCAAGGAACTCGAAACTGTTTACCCTTTCAACCCCAGATCCATTGATGTCAATAGGGGTTAGCCCGTCTCCATTCCTCCTGTAATCCACAACCAGCTCCTTTGTTTTTGCAATATTGAGAGAGAGGTTGTTTTCATGACACCACTGTGTCAGGGAGATGACTTCTTCCCTGTAGGCCACTTCATTATTGTTTTACGATTAGTGTCATCAGCAAATTTAATTACCAGATTGGAGCTGTGGGAGGCCATACAGTCATGGGTATACAGGGAGTAAAGGAGGGAACTCAGTACGCAGCCTTAAGGGGCACTTGCACTGAGAGTCAGAGGGTTGGAGCTGAGGGAGCCCACTCTTACACCTGCTAGCAATCTGACAGGAAGTCCAGGACCTAGCTGCACATGGCAGGATCAAGGCCAAGGTCTCCGAGCTTCTTGTTGAGCCTGGATGGAACTATGGTGTTGAATGCTGAACTGTAGTCCAAGAACAGCATTCTCACATGCGATCCACACGATCAATGCTTCTCATCATCTTATACAAGTTCTGGAGAACTGGCAAATAGTTAAAAGTTGTTCCATTATGCAAGAACGGAAACAGATAACCCTGGAAACTATAGACCGATGAGAATCATGGCAGTAGAAGGGAAGTTACTGTAAGAATTCTTAGGGATTCTTCATGATATGATTTAAGAGCAACAGGCACACAGATGCGCAGGAAATGGAAGGATGTCAATATTGTGTAGATAAAAACAATTAGATTAGTTGGGCATTTGATTACTAATTTAATTAATTCAGCACAACATTATGTACTGTTATGGCTGTATTCCATTAGAAAAAATTACTTATAATTTGAGATAAATATGAAACATTTCTGAAAATTTGGTGCCCTTATTTATAAAAGACAGGACTAACTATACAGGTGCTCTGAAGGTGAAATAATTGGTTACTTGGGGAAATAAATAAATATATATACTAAAGTTATTACGAACTCCACGGAGCATGTGGAGATCTTCCAACGACCAGGCACTCTTTCTTTTTTTTTTCTTTCTTTCTTTCTCTTTTTTTTCTATAGCGGAGTTAGGGGGGAGGGGTTAAGGGGAGGGGGGAAAGGGTTATATACATTTTTTTTCCATACTTTACTCTGTAATCACTTAAAAACGCAATTAAAAAAGTTTTCAAAAAAAAACATTATGTACTGTTACAGCACCAATAAGCCTCAACAGCACCATCATAAATCTGTATTTTTTTTACATAAAACCAGTTTCACTTTTTCCAAGCTTTTGTACATCTTCGAGAAAAATTCCACAATTAATTTTTACACTAACATACAAAATACATTTTCAAACAGAAAAGGAATAAGCTTTAAAAATTAGTTTAATGATGCTTACAGCACAAACACTGAGCATCAACTTGCTCAAGGTACTATATTCGTTTGGCTAGAAGTAGCTGGATGCAATCACGCCCAATGGCAATGGCTACAGATTTTAAAAAATACTAAAACCTTGGGTATATTTTAAAATTCTTAAAATCTACTAGGAACACAGGAACAAGAAGGATCTACTTCAGCAGAGAGAGGTGTTGGTCCAAACTAGCTATCATCAGAGTATAACTTCAAATATTTCAGACTGCATTCCTGCTGTTCAAGGAACAATGTAGCATAAAGTGTATCCATCAATAAACAAACACTTCAAAGCATTACCAGTATGATTCAACTGCAATAATATCAATTCAATATTTCCTTTAAATTATAAAAACTTTGATATAGAAGAGTAAACCTCCCCCCGCCCCCGGAACATATTCCAGTAGCCAATGAAGGTCACTACTGCTTCCATACCGCAAAATAATTTCTTGTAATATGCAAAGATTCCAGATTTCTTCATTACTTTGCTAAACTGCTGACTCCCTACCGAGTTGTGAATATTGGTTCTAGTCTGTCCATAAGAGTAAATAAAAATACTGAAGATGCTAGAAATCCAAAGTAAAAACAAAAAAATGACAGGAAAACACGGAGCAGGTAGCATCCATTAACAGATCCCCCCACCCCCACAGATACTGCTCGATTTGCTGAATGCTTCCAACATCTTCTGTTTTGGGTTGAGTCTGTCCAGTCTTGTCGATCTCCCTCAAAAGCTTAGTGATATAAATAAATAGCTTCTCAATACTTTTCTCAATCTTTCTCAAGCATAGGTCAATCTTAATGTTGCTATTCCAATAAACTAGGTGATTCAAAATGGCACCACTTCCAGGATATAACCATCCTTCTTGAAACAAGGAACTAAATTTTACACAATATTTTTTACGGGATCTTGTCAAATCCTGCATGATTTCAGCAACATTTCCTCACTTGATTTTCCCCCCTAATTTCAGATCCCTAACAAGAGATCAACTGCTATTGGCTTCTTTAACTGTGTGCTGTCCGTGCACATCAACTTCCTGCACCTGGTGTACTAACATCCCAAGATCCTAGGTTCATCAACATGCACCAGTTTATCCCACATGAAAAACATACTTTTAATTTTTCCTATCAAATTTACACACACTACAACTGGGGCAAGGAAACATGGATCTAGAACTTGGATCTCAGAGTGTCTTTTCCTCTTCCTTTTATGGTAGTACTATCGTTGCTCGGGCTGTTAGAGAAGCTAAGGAATTATGAAAAATTGGCATAAAATCCCCTTAATTTCTCCAGTACTTCAGTTCTATACTGAAGACAAAATCTCTGAGGCATGAACCACTAGTGATCATAATGTCATTAAGCTCAAGGTAACTATGGAGAAGGATAGGTCTGGATAGTTGAGATTCTAAATTAGAGAAAGGCCAATTTTGATGGTGTCAGAAAGGATCTGGTGAGTTTGGATTGAAACAGGTTGTTTCCTGGAAAAGGTGTGTTTGGAAAGTGGAAGGTTTTCAAAAGTGAACTTTTGAGAGTACAGAGTTTATATGCTCCTGTCAGAATAAAAGCCAAGGATAATAGATTTAAGGAACCTTGATTTTTGAGGAAGTGCATAGCAGGTTTAAGCAGGAAGGAATAAATAAAGCACTTAGAAGAATACAGGAAATGGAAGAGAACTCAAGAAGGAAATCGGGAGGGCTAAGAGAAAGTATGAGGTTGCTCTAACAGACAAGGTGAAGGATAATCCGAAAGGTTTCTACAGATATATTAAAAGCAAAAGTACAGCAAGGGACAAAATTAGTCCTCTTGAAGATCAGAGTGGTGGCCTGTACACAGAGCCAAAAAAGATGGGGGAGACATCAAATTGAATTTTTGCAACTTTACTTACTTGGAAGATGAATACAGAGTCTATAGAAGTGAGGCAACATAGCAGTGGGGTCATGGACAGTATATGGATCACAGAAGAGTAGGCACTTGCTGTCTTGAGACAAATTAAAGTGGATAAATTTCTAGGGTCTGACTAAGTGTTCCCTCAGACCCTGTGAGTGGCTAGTGCTGAAATTGCAGAGGCCCTAGCAGAGGTATTTAAAATGATCTTAGTTACAGGTGTGGTGCCAGAGAATTGGAGGATAGTTAATGTTGTTCTATTATTTAAATAAGGCTCTAAGAATAAACCAGGAAATTATAGACTGGTGAGTCTGATGTCAGTAGTGGTTAAGTTAACGGAAGGTATTCGAAGGTACCGGATATTTAAGTATCTGCGTAGATTAAGAATCTGACTGGGGATAGTCAGCATGGCTTTGTGCACGGCAAGTCGTGTTCAACTAATCTTTTAGTTTTTGAAAGAAGTTACCAGGAAAGTTGATGAAGTCAAGGCAGTGGGTCTACATTGACCTTAGCACAGCTTTTGCCAAGGTCCCACATGGGAGGATGGTCAAGAAGGTTCAGTTGCTTGGCATTCAGGATGAGGCAGTAAATTGGATTAGAAACTGCCTTCATGGGTGGGATAAGCGAGAGAGTGGGAGAATACGGTTGTCTCTCTGACAAGGTTTGTGATCTGTGCTGACTACATTGTTATTTGTCATCTATATCAATGAACTGGATGATGATGTGGTAAACTGGATCAGCAAATTTACAGATGCCACCAAGATTGGTGGTGTAGTGGTCAGTGAGGAAGGCTGTCAAAGTCTGCAGCACAATCTGGAGCAGCTGGAAAAATGGGCTGAAAAATGGCAGATGGAATTTAATGCAGACAAGTGGGAGGCCAAACCAGAGCAGGATTACACATAAGGGACTGAGGAGTATAGTCGAACAGATGGATCTGGGAATACAGATCCATAACACCTTGAAAATGGCGTCATGGGTATATAGGGTCATAAGTGAAGCTTTTGGCATGTTGGCTTTCAGAAATCAAAGCACTGAGTACAGGAGTTGTAGTGTTATGTTGAAGCTGTACAAGACATCGGTGAGGTCTAATTTGGAGTATCGCGTCCAGTTCTAGTCACCCACTACAAGAAAAATATGAGTAAGATTGAAAGAGTGCATAGAATAGTGACAAGGATGTTGTTAGGACTTTAGGGACCTGAGCTACAGGGAAAGGTTGGATAGATTAGGACTTTATTCTCTGAATTAAGGATAATGAGTTAGATTTGATAGTGGAAAGCAAAATTATGAGGGTATAGATAGAGCAAATGCAAGCGGGCTTTTTTCACTGAGGTTGGGTGAGACTAGAACTAGAGGTCATGTGTTAAATGTGAAGGATGAAATGCTTAAGGGAACATGAGGGGGAACTTCTTCACTCAGAGTGAGTGTGTGCAGTAATCTGCCAGCAGTAGTGGTGGACGCAGATTCTATTTCAACGTGCAAGAGAAATACGGAGAGGTACATGGGTGGGAGGGATATGAATGGCTACGGTCCAGGTGCAGAGCTCTGGGACTGGGCAAGTGCAATAACTTGGCACAGACTAGATAGGCTGAAGAATCTGTTTCTGCAATGTAGTGTTCTACAACTCTGACATCTTTATTATTACTTCAGCTTCCTTTACCTTCCTCATCTTCATTTTTGCTTCAGTGAAGTTTATACAATAGTTATTTTCAAATTTCTTGTTAGTTCATCAAATCCCATCTTCTTGGCCTGCTCCTGAAGTTCTCAGATTTTGCAGATTTACTGCCCTTGGCAAAACTACAAGTCTCTGTTTAGCCTAATATGCTCTCCCTTAAGTGATGCATCACATTCCCATCAGTATCTTTTTCATTTTTCAATGGAAAGCACAAGCAATATGTCAGAATTCTAAAATAAGGTTTATCTAATGGGACTGTTTACTCCCCACTCCACCTTGGCTAATTTCACCCTGCTCTTATGTTATTAACTCTATTTTTCATGGCTCACTTCTGACATAACTGGGTCCCTCTCAAATTGAATATATAATTCTACCTTAATGCAAACACTTTTCTATGAAGGAATTCTTACTGTGAGGTTACTAATTAATCATGGAGTATTCAAACCCAAATCTAGCCTCAAATAATAAGAGTAACCATTGGGACATCATCCCAGCACTATAGCTAAAGGTATTCTCTCCAGAAACAACTCATTTTGAAAAAAGGAGACTTATTACACTGCACTGTACTGTTCATGCAAAGCAAAACAAGCATTGTGCATTTAGAACTTTAATGAAACTCTTCTAACTATACAAACACAAGATTATTAACACACTGACTCTTTGGTGCAAAACATTATGTGTAAGTTTAACCAAATAAAGTGCCAAAATTCAATTACATACTAGGGATTTCAAAGTAAACAGTGCTCTCTCTTTCAGTCTCATATGTAAATATTTATTCCAAGAGGTGAGGTATCACAACTGGGAAAATACCAGTAACTCACTATAGATAATATCTTATTATGTTATTTTTAGAATGGGAATTTCCACTTCAGTATGCACTCTCATTGACACATTCCTGTAAGGAGTGACAAGATTTTGTTTTAACACTGTTCACATTTAACCTCTGTGTAGTGAACCTGTGTCAGTCTTCTCTCTCACACAATTACCCTCTGCTGTTCTTTGATAATAACACCAAATCTAGATTATTCCTTGTTCCAACAAGCCAGTATATAAAAGGCATTGTATAATGCTAACCAAGCCATTCTTAGCCATTAATCTGTGCCGATTTAACTGGGTTATTAAAGCAAACCTCAGTTTGTCCCTCCGCTACCTCCACATTCCAGAAGTAAAAATAAATCCACTGAGGTGCTAACTCCAAGGCAAAACTTGTTGATGGCCTTGGCCTTCAGACAGGAAATAAGACAACCAGCTTTCTCTCTTATGTTTTTCACAGGCTGCAAAATTCCACTGCTCACACATGAATCACAGCTGTTTACTTCAAGTACTCAAGGGCTACAATCACCAGTGGAAAGTATAATGCAACAAGAGTCACCTTCCATTGAAAAGAACGATTACTGTGCAATATTGCTTAGCAAAATTAGATTATCAATGTGCATTTTGCATATGTTTTCTTAAATTTAATTTGCAACTCAAGACTTTCAAGTCATTGCAATGCAAATTTAATTAGGAATTGTGACATCTTTTGAATAAAATATGCAGGCCAAATTAATGGTGTGACAGTTAATCTGCAAGGCATCATAAAATACAGTGCTCAGTTTGTAACTTGGATGATTCATTACCACTTCACCTTGTGAATACTTTGGGACACGGATCTAGATTTTGTTTTATTATAAACTGCCCTCCTGTTTGTAACCTGCTTAAGTACAATTAATCTGCTCAGGAAGCCGAACTCTACACAGATCTAGGAAGGAACCAAACCCAATCCTATCTTCACATAATGCTTACATTGATTTACTTTTGAGCAATGACAACTGAAGAACTCATAGCATTCAATGGTTTTGTTTAATACATCTCAGCAACTAAAATTCCAGCGTATATAGGCTCCATAGTTTTTCTATTTAACAATACTCACCCTTCCCAGTTTTAAAACTTTGTCAACCACCTACAGCCATTGACATTCATCAGAAAGAAGCAGTCAATTACTTTGCACCTATGTTCCTGTTTACTGGTTTTTCCAATGAAGGAAAAGAAACCTTCAATCCAATGGCATACCATTTAGGCCCCTCAAATTTAGACACTATATAGCCAATTAAACATTCCCTCAGCCTTCTGTCCTAAAGAAAACAAAGTTCCTCAAAGTTCAAGATCAACATCCTTCTGCCCCCTACTACTTAATACAGTACACTACTTTGCATTTTTTTGCCTAGCTTGCATGACAACTGCAATTCTATAAGATTATGTCCACTACAGAGCAAACCAATGCAACAACAAAAATGTCTATAACTCCATTATATTAGAGCTGATTAAGCAACAGTTAAAAGACTTAGAAGGCAATACATACAGTATTTTTACCACCTCAACACTAGAGAGGAAGTCCAACAGCCATAAGGTTCAGTGGAGCTTCATTTCTGATACATCTTTTCCCAAGTTCTTTCAACATGCCTTAAAATCCCTACTTTGTAGTAATGTTCTTAAATACCTTTACGTGCTTACGCCAATTTTATATTTTTTACCCCCATTCCCTGGTTCTCCTATTTTTAAGCAGTTTAGCCATTTATTGCAGTGCAAGATTGCCAATGGAAAATCCTAAAGATGTGACTTGATACAAGATGATATGTTGGAAGAAATTAACCTATCTTTATATTGGGTTTATGTGGAATTACACAGCTGTAATTTCAGTTCAATGCTGCAATACCCAAGATAACTTGCCATATTCGATCAAGTACTCCAATATTCAGGTTCAAATATAATTTATTTGGCAATCCTCAGAGATCGTGGATGATCATCTTGCACTCCATTTCTATTAAGTGTGATAAGGTCAATATTAAACCATTGATTCTGCCATAAATGGGCTTTGCTTGACATTGGGGGTGGGGGAGTGGAGTTTAAATGGATATTATCCCCAATACTGCTCCTCTATATACAGTAATAGGCCAGGGAGTCCCAGGAGTTTGTGGGAATATTGTACTCTCTTGCAAAGAGTGTTTAAGAACATTTAGAAATATTTATATCAGTCTAGTTTAAACATTTAAACATCGTGACCAGCCCATCAAAGTCAGATATAATCAAATAAAACAAATTTAAAAATATACAGTACACAGAGTCACTATTTTGTCCACCATGTCTAATTCCAACAAAAATTATCTTAAAGTAATCCCATTTTGTTTAAGCACTTGTCTATAAGCCCTGCAGGAAACTGCATTATCCAGACAGCACAATAATGGAATATTTTTTTCTTCTCTACTCACACATTAATGTTCTACCAAAAATCTTTAATCTATATTCATGATTTGTCAAACTATTATGAAGAACGGCAGGGCACTATTGGCTCGAGTGAGAGCTTTAAGCTTTGACTTGTGGTAGAGTCACTCATGCCAAAAAGGTCAAAGGCCAGACTTCCAGTTCTCCAGGTTTGGTGGTTCAGATCAGGGCCAACAACCCTAACTGGTCAAACAAAACTGTTAAGGAAACAGCAATGAAGCACTCTTCTACATCTGCGGATGGCCAAGGACATATAGAGATGGAGGACCTTCACTTCTGTCCCAAATACCAGCAGGCATAATGAGTAGTAAGTAAGTAAGCAAGCTGTGATAAATATCTAAACGAAACACTACTTGTAATAAAGTGGTGGAATTAGAAAATAGCAGTACTTTGTTAGTCACAGTGTTGATTGCCATGGTTGGAGAGGCACTTCCAGAAATGATGCAGTCCATTCCTAACGGCTCTGAGTCCAAATTGTAGGGTGTTGATGCCTATAATAGAGAAAGCAAAGGGACTTAAGACATTAGTTGTAAGATTCACATCATAAAAACTGCTACTTACAAAACTAAATAACAACATGGAGAGACTTCATTTGTCCCAAGAACCTGAAGCAGAAATGTTTCAAACCTGAAAAATTAGAAGTCCAACTAGAGCAATATGCCAACATCCTACGATATAACCATTAAAATGTATACAGCAATTTTAACAACACACACAAAATGCTGGTGGAACACAGCCGGCCAGGCAGCATCTATAGGGAGAAACACTGTCGACATTTCGAGCCGAGACCCTTCCTCAGGACAGAAATGTTAACCTTCTTCTTGCAATTAGGGATTCTTGAGTTATATCTCTCAAACTAATTCTCATCAAATAGTTTACAGTTATCTTTAATTATACCCTCAAGCAACTGAAAATGGATTATGGGCTGGAACTTTCTAACTTATTATGACACAGGATGTGCAGGGACATGGAACAGACTGCAAATGCTGGAATTCAAAGCAACCTGTATTTCTGAACATTTGAGCAACCAGCTGAATGGGGATAGCATAGCCTTCATCATTTTCAAAAATATTAATTCTATATTTCATAAGTTTCCTCAATTCATTCCTTCTTAAAAGGCCACCACAGCAGAGGACCAGTAAGCAAACAACTTTACAAAGAATTTGCAGTCAAAATCTGAGGTGGCCACTGAGGTTTTAGGTTTTACTAAATGTCAAATTAGTACTGAACATTTAGAAGTTTAGCTAAAATCTCTCATTTATATAGTACATTCAAGTACTTTAGAGAAAGAGGAAAGGGGTTACAGTTCATTTTGAAGACAATACATCAAAGTACAGCCTCATAAAACTCACTCCATGGCTAACTGCAGATGCAAAAAATTTCACATCTCATAACATGCAACATTGCAATTCCAATTTCAAACAATATTTTTAGTCAACATCCTTCATTCTATTCATAATTTCATATAATAAACATAGTATCTAGACTTACCCTTTCTCCTGATCGCGGCCTCTTTTTTGGCCGAGTAGGCAGTGTGTCCTCCTTTGGATTAGTGTCAATAGCCCAGTATGAACCCTAAAAAAATGACCAACACAAGTTGGAATCAGCCAACATTCTCATGAAATTGATGTCTGTTTTGTGCACTTTCAGTCATTGGTATATATTCTTGCATAAAGCACAATGAATATTCTATAAGTCAGTCATTTTTGCTTGATAGATTAGCTTCTAACTACCTTACACATTTAATTCTGAGTGTTTTTATTTTTAATGTGTTTTCACTTTGTATTTTACATAATTACGACCGAAGAGAAAGCCTATGGCAGTTAACTGCTGCCAACGATGCAAATCTCTTACTACAATTCAAATCTAAACTTTTGTAAATTCTTTCTGTACAGAACCAGTTATTAAATCTTAAGACAATATCTAAATGTGATAAGTCTATCATTCACATCGCTAAATCTCAAAGATTACATAATGTCACTTTTATGCAACATAGTAAAGCCAATTGTGGATACACATTCAACTCCACTGGTTACACTACCTATAGACCAATAGCACTAAAGACCTAAACTTGAATCTATAAATCTGACATTAGATAAAGACTGTTTGCTTTTGCAAATATATTAATCTAGACCCTACATTTGTACTCTGCAGCAACCATACCTCTGAATCACATGGTTGATCAAGGTGAGAGGAGGAACATTGGAAGCGACATGACCTAACAACAAACTATTTCACAAGTAAGGATAAAATCATGATTTCCACTCTCTTTTGGGATGTTGATGATTAATTAGTACATTATTCCACTTAACCCAAGGTATTTTATCAGATCATTTTTGCAGAAACTGCTGATTAAATCAGAAACTGTTCCAAATATGTCCCCAGAAATTAGTTGTAGATCATGTAGTGAGGAATTAGCACAACACTATTACAGCTTGGAGCGTCAGTCAGAGTTCTGAGTTCAATTCCAACTTCATTGGAGTACTGTGCAAACACAACAGGAGAATTCCTGCGCAGGTCCAACAAAGAGCTTTAAAAAAGCCCAGTCTCCATAAAAGAGAGACACTGCCCAGCGGAGCAGTAATTGCGGGAGTGGTCATCGTCAGGGTAGTCTTGAGTCGGAGTAGAAAGGCTTTGTCTCAACAAGGCTTCAGTGAGAACAGGTGGAGGCGAGGTAATTTCATTCCTTATTTCTTATTCAGTTCCAGAGAGAATAGGGTGTATATGCCTATAGTGTCAGTGTTCTGCTCTGGTTGTCAGATGAGGGATTTCCAGCAGACTCCCAGCATTCCCGATACCCACATCTGCGCCAGGTACATCAAGATACAACTCTTTTGAGACTGTATTAGGGAACTGGAACTGCAGCTTGATAGGGAAAGTGAAGCAGTGATAGACAAGAGCTACAAGGAGGGAGTCACCCCAAGGAAACAGATAAATGCATGACTGTCAGGAGAGGGAAGGGAGAACGTCAGAATAGTGGAGAGTAGCCCTGTGGCCATACCCCTCAACAGTAAGTACTCCATCTTGAGTACTGTTGTAGGGGGCCAACCTACCCGGGGGAAGCAACAACAGCTGAGTCTGGCCCTGTGGCTTAGAAGGGTAGGGAACTGAAGAAGATGGCAGCAGTAATAGAGGACTCTATAGTCAGTGGGACAGATAGGCGATTCTGTGGATACGTAAAGAAAACACAGATGGTAGTTTGCCTCCCAGGTGCCAAGGTCTGAGATACTTCTGGATGCATCCACAATATCCTGAAAAGGGAGGGCGAGCAGATAAATGCATGGCTGAAGAATTGGTGCAGGGGGCAGGAATTCAGATTTCAGGATAATTGGGACCTCTTCTAGGGCAGGTATGACCTGTATAAAAGGGGAAGGTTGCACTTGAATCCGAGGGGGACCAATTATCTTGCAAGCTGGTTTACTAAAGCTGCTGGAAGTGGTTTAAATTAATATGGCGGGGGGGATGGGAGCCAGTATGGTAGAGATGAGGATGAGCCAGCATGTTTACAAGTAGATGATGGACGTAACATGAATGTAAGGAAGGGCAAGCTAATGATTGGGTGCAAATGCACAAAGAGCAAATAGTTAAATTGTACCACAGAGGGAAAATTCAGAAAGGTGAAGAATGCAGGACTGAAGGTGCTGTATTTAAATGCACGTAGCATTTGGAATAAGGTGGACAAACTTGTGGCAGAATTAGAGATTGGTTGATATGATGTTATGGGCATCAATGAGTCGTAGCTGAAAGAAGGCCAGAGTTGAGAGCTTAACATCAAAGGATACACTTTGTATTGAAAGGACAGGCAGGAAGCTGTTGTTCTGTTGGCAAGAGATGGAATTACATCGTTAGAAAGAGATGACACAGGGCCAGAAAATGTTGAATGTTTGTGGATGGAGTTAAGGAACTGCAAGGGTAAAAAAAATTATTGAAATCATATACAGGCCTCCAAATAGTAGCCAAGACGTGGGGTTGAGATTGCAAAGAGAGCTGGAAAAGGCATGTAATAAAGGTAAGGACACAGTTGTAATGGGGGACTTCAATATGCAAGGGGATTGGGAAAATTAGATTGGTGTTGGATCACAAGAGAGGGAGTTTGGTGAATGCCCACAAAACGGTTTTTTTGAGTGACTTGTGCTTGAGCCTACTCAGGGAAAGGGTATCTTAGATTGGGTGTTGTGTTATAACACAGATCTTATTAAGAAGCTTAATGTAAAGGAACACTTAGAAAGCAATGATAATAATATGATGGAATTCATACTGCAATTTGAGAGGGAGAAGCATAATTCATATGTATCAATATTGCAGTGGAATAAAGGGAATTACAGAGGTATGAGAGAGGAGCTTGTCCAGGTGATTGGGAGGAGGATACCAGTGGGGATGATCTCAGAATAGTTCACAAGGCACAGGATAGATATGTCCCACAGAGGAAGAAGTTCCCAAATGGCAGGAGTAGGCAAAAGATGCTGACAAAGGAAGTTAAGGACTGCATAAAAGCCAAGGAAAGGGCATTTAAGGTAACAAGATTGAGTAGGAAGTTGGATGATTGGGAAGCTTTTAAAATCCAATAAAAAGAAACTGAAAAAGCATAAGAAGGGAAAAGATGAAATATGAGGGCAGACTAGGCCTTACTATAAAGCAAGATATCATTTTTTTTACAATTATATAAAGAGTAAAAGGGTGAGAGTTGATATTGGACCACTGGAAAATGGTAGTAATGGGGACAAAGAAATGCCAGATGAACCTAATGGGTAATTTGCAACTGTCTTCACTGTGGAAGACACTAGCAGTGTGCCAGAGGTCTGTGAGTGCCAGGGAGCAGGAGTATTACAAACATTAACCATTGCTATTACAAACAAAAAAGTGCTTGGCAAACTCTAAGGTATTAAGGTGGATAAGTCATCTGGCCAGATGGACTACATCCCAGAGTCCTGGGAGAGGTTGCTGAAGAGATAACAGGTGCATTGGTCATGATCTTTCAAGAATCATTTGATTCTTGCATGGTCCCAGAGGACTGGAAGATTGCAAATGCCACTCCACTCTTTAAGAAGGGAGGAAGGCAAAAGAAAGGAAATTATAGGCCAGTTTACCTAACCTCAGTGTTGGAGTCTATTATTAAGGATGATATTTTGAGGTTCTTGGAGACTAATGATAAAACGATTCAAAGTCAGCATGGTTTCTGTCAAGGGAAATGTTGCCTGACTAATCTATTAGAGTTCTTTAAAGGAGTTCTTCAAGGGTGGACAAAGGAGAGGCAGTGGATGTCATTTACTTAGATTTCCAGATGGTGTTTAATAAGGTACTACACATGAGGCTGCTTAACAAGATAAAATCCTAAGGCATTACAGGAAAGACACTGGCGTGGATAGCAGAATGGCTGACAGACAGGAAGCAGTGAGTGGGAATAAAAGGGGCTGCCGGTGTCTGGTCATGTTCCTAAGTAGTATTGAGTCTACTACTTTTCACATTGTTTGTCAATGATTTGGAAAAGGAATTGATGTTTGCAGATGATACGAAGATAGGTGGAGGGGTAGGTACTGCTCAGGAAGCAATGCGATTGCAGCAGGACTTAAGGCGAATTGGAAGACTGGGCAAAAAAGTGGCAGATGGAATACAGTGCTGGGAAACGTACAATTATGCATTTTGGTAAAAGGAACAATAGTGCAGACTGTTACCTAAATGGGGGGATGGTTAAAACATCAGAGGTACAGAGGGATTTAGGAGTCCTCGTGCAAGACTCCCAAAATGTTAATTTACAAATTGAGTCTGTGGTAAAGAAGGCAAATGCAATGTTGTCATCTATTTCAAGGGGAATAGAATGTAAAAGCAAGGAAATAATGCTGAACCTTTATGAGATACTAGTCAGGCTGCACTTGGAGTATTAACAACAGGTTTGGGGCCCCTGATCTCAGAAGGGATGTACTGTCATCAGAGAGTATCCAGAGGAGGTTCACAAGGATGATTCTGGGAATTAAAGGGTTAACATATGAGGAGCATTTGGCAGCTTTGGGCCTGTATTCACTGGAATTTAGGAGAATGCTGGAGGATCTCATTGAAACCTACCGAACGTTAAAAGGACTAGATAGGATGGATATGGAGAGGATGTTTCCTATGGTGGGGGTATCCAGAACTACAGCCTCAAACTTGAGAGGTGGTCCTTTAGAACAGAGGTAAGAAGGAATTTTTTTATCCAGAGAGCAGTAGATCTGTAGAATGCTCTGCCACAGACTGCAGTGGAAGCCAAGTCCATGTGTATACTTAAGGCAGAAGTTTGTCATTCCCTGATTGGTCTGGGCATCAAAGGATATGGTGATAAAGCAGGTGTATGGGGTTGAGTGGGATCTGAGGTCAGCCATGATGGAATGGTGGAGCAGATCCAGTGGGCTGAGTAGCCTAATTTTGCTCCTAAGGCTTATGGTCATCTGTAACGAGTCCCACAGTTCAAAGACGTACCAGTTAGGTTAACTGGTCATTGTAAACTGTCGCATCGCATGATTATTTTAGGATTAATTAGGGGTTGCTGGATGGCGTGGCTCAAAGGGTCATAAGGGCCTATTCTCAATAAACAAACAATTGTAGCCATATGTTTCAGAGTCAATGTTTTTATTAGTTTTGGAGAGAGACTTTCCATTTAATTTCATTCTTAAGTATTAAATCTTGTTACTAAAATTGCCAGCCTTCATACCATGGAACCGTTTAATCAATGGGTGCAACAATCACCTAAGCGCTGGCCTTGATACTCGTACATTGAGAAGGAAACCTGGCAAACTGAAGACTGGGTATACATTTAATTTAGTCTTATTTGATTTGAGTGACTGTACATAGGTAAATCAAAAGCAAGCACTTTGCTAAATTCTACAACAAAGGAGGCCCAACTTAATTACAAACCTTTCAAATAGAAAAACTTCCATGAAGATGTATTAAAAGTTATGAATTTCGACTCAATTAACAAGTAACATTTTGCTTGTTAATTAATCTGACAATCTCTGGTCTGATATTGCTGTACAATGGACAGATAACAAGACTGCAAATGCACCAGAAAGATAACATCCAAAATTTTAAAATGATGGAAACACTCAGCAAGACAGGCTGTTGTGAACAAAATAAACTCAAATACACTTTATTTGAATTCCTCCACATCCTCTGCCACCTCCCCTTTTCCAAGTCCCTTCCCTTATATCGTCTCTTTATATGCACCTAAGGGTTTATAGATCTCCAAATTGGCTACTCAGTGAGTCACCTCTTATCCTTCTTCAATTTCATTCAATCTCTACATAGCAACAGCTCTTTCATATACCCTAAACATTAGCTCGGAATTTCATCTTGAAGCATATTCAGCTAAACTATTATTTTGGTCTAGCATCACTTTACACATTTTGGATCAAATGTGCCTGAAGAGTGTAACAAGATGGCAAGAATGAAGTAACTCCGCCTTATTTTGTAGTGCATTTACAAGTTTACACATCTATTTCTATGTCAATTGGAAGACGAGAACATAAGTATGTAACTTCACAAACCAGATTAAGGATTTTCAAAATAGTTTACTTAACTAGTGTCAGAAATTAAAATTTCTTTCTACATGCTGACTAATTCCATAACTGTATTCTTTTTTGGAAGCAATCTTGCTTTTAAGAAAATATATTTAATGGTCTACTTCAACCCATTAAACTTGACATATCCACAGTCTGAAGTAAGTATTTTGATAAATTTGCTTATTAAAAGCGAGCAACAGGACAACTGGCAATCAACACATCACCCTGTTGTAGAGTCCTATCACTAAAATAGATCTTATTCCATTCTGTTCAGTTTCACTTCACTGCCATAATTTAACTTATTAGTGAGAACTGAAAATAGCTGCAGGAAGAATCTTCGGTACATTTTTATAATTTAAAATTATGCTTTCATTTTAAATTTCATTCTACACTGGTTTGAGAGTACTAGGTCACTGCACAAACAAAATGGCTGCAAAACTTACCTTGCCTGGATCATCTTTGGACCGAGGCACTTTCAGAAAACATTTATTTAATGATAAGTTGTGTCTAATGGAATTCTGCAACAAAATACAAAAAGAGATTATTAAAATAATCAAAAGTTAACTGAGGTAATTAAAAAAAACAGCAAGTTCGATTTTTTTCAACCAGCAAAATACCATTGGAGTCATCATTTTAGACTAGCTTGTTTTTTTCTTCAACACATTAAAAAAAAATCAGAACTTGTTATTCCACAGAAGCTCCCATTCTACCCAAGCCCAAAAGTATTTGTACTACACTTCAGCTTAACATTCATCTGAAAGCAAGTATAAAGTGCAAAAGGGTTGAAGGAGAAGAAAGTGGGAGGGCGTAGGAATTAAGGAGGCAACAACAAGCAGAATTAAACACAGACATAATTCCATAAAGTACTGTTGCAACCCTCATGTCACAGATAACAATTAACATTCAGAGGACTGGGTCCACATTGGTCCCCTTGACAAAGGATGAGGTCCTCCAGCTGAACTATAGGAAGCTAAGGAGAAAAGAATAAAGTTTCTCAAATATAGATGTCTTATTAATCTGCCACATACAAGCAAATACAGAAAACAGAGGACAGTGCAGAAAGCAAGCCCACCTGAAAATGTCCAAGGGGATAGACTTAGAAGCATAGCTCAATTATCAATTCAAAAGGGAGCAAGACCAGCACAAGTGGAACAAAGTGTACGTTGCATTCCTAATGTTAGTGTTTTCCTCATCTTCTTCCCCAATTTTCTTCCTTCTACCTTTTTACACTTTTCAGAAGAAGTTAGATGAATGTCCTCCAATTGAAGTTGATACTATCAAGATTCTCAAATTTCTGAGGAGTCAATTCTAATCTTTTTACCTTCCAAACTCACTAATTTTATAGTCAGTCCCTTCTGACTGTGCTGTGGTTCTACGCCATTATCTAAACTTTCTGCAAATGCTCAGTAAATTAGTCCAGGTCTGGCTGCAGGCTAGGACTAAGTAGATCAATTATGAGCAGGCAATGTCAGAGCTACTCAAGGCTTAGGTAGCATGAATGGCAGTTCAACATATCCTGTTACAGGACTCTCGGCTAAGGTATAGGGACAGGTGGAATACAAGATTATTTAAACAACTTCCATCTCTAAGGATTGTAAGCCAAAACCAGGTATCATACTGTGAGCAGAAAAATGAACAACTACAAAGGAAAGTCTACACGTTGTAAAACTGCACAGCAATAATAGATTTAAGCTACTCTTAAGATAGACTCAGTGTAGAAGAAATACAGATAATTGTATTTTCCCCCCAATCACTTCTCTTTGTAGCTGCCAAGCCCAGCAATAGAAAGGACCATTAACTTTATGAAATGAAGCCCTACAATTAAAAGAGGAAACAAGAGAAAATCTGCAGATACTGGAAATCCAAGCAACACTCGGAGTGTTACATCTGATTAGAAGAGCACTCTGCAGGAGAGCATTGTGGTGGCAGAAATCAGTATTCAGCATGTTATAAACCAAGTAAAAGGAAATATATCCTTAAGGAGTGTTTTCTTGTGACAGGCTTGACTTATCCAATGATATTTTCTGCACTTTAAGTTTCTATTCTGTGATCAAAAATGAGACGTTCATTAGTTGCAAAGTCATACAACACCGATACACTGTTTAAACAATCATAGTCTAGGTTAAAAAAAATGTGAAATTCTGGGGTAATGCCTTCCACAAAAGCTATTTAGAGTCAGGTTTTCCAATCAATGACATGAGATTGGAGGTGTGGGTCAAAGAGGTCCCCTGCCCTATAAAAATAGATACACAAAGTCAGGTTACTGACAGAGCCTGCTCTTCTCAAGAAAGATCTGTTTATATACAACATGTCCTGATCAAAGCAACTTTCAGAGAATCTTAGAAGAAAAATTGTAGAGATGCATGACGCTAGAAAAGGCTACAAAAGCATTCCTAAAGACCTGAGCGTTCATCAGTCCACAGTAGGAGAAACTGTCTGCAAATGGAGGAAATTTATTGCTGTTACAACTCTCCCTTGGAGTGGATGTTCTGCAAAGATCATAACAAGAGCCTTACTGAATTCTTTGAGGATGTGACGAAATACATTGATGAAGGTAGAGCAGTGGATGTGGTGTATGCAGATTTTAGTTAGACATATAACAAGGTTTCTCATGGTAGACTCATTGAGAAAGTCAGGAAGCATGGCTGTGTGGATGCTGAACTGGCTTCCCCATAGAAGGCAGAGGATGATTGTAGATTGAGCATTTTCTGCCTGGAGGTCAGTAACTGGTAGCATTCCACAGAGATTTGTTCTGGGACCCCTGCTCTTCAGTCATTTATAAAAATTACAAAATGAGGAAGTGGAAGGGCGGGTTAGTATGTTTGCAGATCTCACAAAGGTTGGTGGCGTTGTGAGTACTGTGTTGTCAACAGGGCACCAAAAGGATGCAGAGCTGGGAAAAGTAGTGGCAGATGGAATTCAACACAGAAAAGTGTGAAGTAATTCACTTTGGAAGGTCGAGTTTGAAGGCAGAATACAGGATTAATGGCAGGATTCTTAGCAGTACGAAGGAAGAGGGATCTTGGAGAGCACATCCATAGAGCCCTCAAAGTAACCTTGCAAACTGACAGGGTCGTTAAGGCAGTGTATGATGTGTTGGCCATCATTAGTCATGGTACTGAGTTCAGAAGCTATGAGGCAATGTTGCAGCTCTATAATACTCTGGTTAGACCACACTTGCATTCATTTCTGATTGCCTCTGGGGAAGAGAGACAGAGAGAGAGAGTGAGAGATTTATCACAATGCTACCTGGACTAAAGAGTTCATCTTGAGGACAGGTTGAGCAAGCTAGGGTTTTTCCTCACTGGAGTGGAGGAGGATGTGAGGTGACTTGATAAATGTGTACAAGATTGAGTGGAAAGCTACCTGAGATTTTCTTCCCCCCCAGCACAGCAATGGCTAAAATGAGGGGGCATAATTTTAAAGTGATTGGAGGGAAGAATAGCCGGGGATGTCAAAGGTAAGTAGCATTTTTTAAAAAAAAGGATGCCTGCTGCATGGAATGTTCTGCAATGGATGGTGGGTTGAGGCAGATACATTAGGGGCATTTTAAGCAACTCTTAAATAGGTACATGGATAATAGAAAAATTGAGGGCTACTTATGAGGGAAGGCTTAGATCAGGTTAAAAGGGCCTCTATTGTGCTGTAATGCTCTGTTCCTTCCAGTATCTTATTCAAATGAGGAAGGACATTCTTGCTATTGAGGGAGTGCAGCATAGGTTCACAAGGTTAATTCCCAGAATGGCGGGACTGTCATATATTGAAAGATTGGAGCAACTGGGCTTATATACACTGGAATTTAGAAGGATGAGAGGGGATCTGATTGAAACATATAAGATTATTAAGGGTTTGGACACACTGGAGGCAGGAAGCACGTTCCCGCTGATGGGTGAGTCCAGAACTAGAGGCCACAGTTTAAGAATAAGGGGTAGGCCATTTAGAACAGAGATGTGGAAAAACTTTTTCACCCAGAGAGTGGTGGATATGTGAAATGCTCTGTCCCAGAAGGCAGTGGAGGCCAAGTCTCTGGATGCATTCAAGAGAGAGTTAGATAGAGCTCTTATAGATAGCGGGGTCAAGGGATATGGGGAGAGGGCAGGAACGGGGTACTGATTATGTACGATCAGCCATGATCACAGTGAATGGCGGTACTGGCTAGAAGGGCCAAATGGCCTACTCCTGCACCTGCTGTCTATTGTCTATTAAGAAGGATTCTGACATAGCTGTGCTGGAATTTACACAATATATTTGACTAATAAATAATGCTAACAACTGTGGGGCAAACAGGCTACACTCTTTTTTTCTGTACCTCTACCTTTATCAAGCAACTTGCAGGATGGAGCAATTTAAAATTTTTAACTATGAAACCCATATGAAGGTGCAAGGGTTGTGCAGGATACCACAAAGGCTGAGAAAGATAGGTGTACTACTAATGTAAAGGAATTTAGATGACCAGCAAATTTGATTTCCAAGTCAGTATGAATATGTGCAGATCCACTCACTCCCCTCTTCACATCACAGTACAGGAATAGAAACTTCAAGCAGTTTCAAACTCTTGGGATTGCACATCTCACAAAACCTCTCATGGTCCCAGAACATATTTTCCATGTCGAAAAAGCTCAAGAACACCTCTACTTTCTGCAGAAGCTGAAGAGAGCTAGTTTATGCACACCAATACTCACAATCTTCTACAAATGTGGAGTTTCTGGTTTAAGATGGCACTGGTACAGCACAGTGACGACTTGCTGACAGCAAACACAACTAATAACTACTTTATAACTCACTTTTTCTCAAAAACAATCTCGGCATTCAATAGTCTGTAACTTCCCTTTTGGAGCTGAGCTTTTGAACTGCCAGTAGGACCCAATGTTTTCATGGTGTGAACTGGTGACTCAAAGGTGCAGAATAGTTGCAGCATGGCACTTGTGGAACAAATCAGGGTAGCATGCCCTGGGCCCAAGAGCCAGGGATAAGCCAATGTTTGGCTATTGCTCGAATGGGCTTGGAGCTGATTCAAAGCAGCAGATGCAAAGTGAGGCAGAGTCCAGTGAGGCCCGGACCCAAGAGTAAGGAACAAACTGAAGTTTGAGTGATTTAAGTGCTGAACCAGATTGAATAGGTCAGGGTATGAGGGCCAGAGGTGAGGGACGGGGTGATGCTCAGCTTGTGTTCTACAAAGTTTACTCATCTCTGTGCAGAACTGAGGTTGTGGCCTGCATTAGGAGCCCCTGGATCGGCTGCAGTGATGACTGGCTTTGTAGCTGTAGTTCACTTTCGTGGACTTCAGTTCTGAATGTTATTTGCTTACTTTTATTGCTTGCACAATTTTTTTTCCCTGTATATTGGCAGTTTTCTTTTGTCAATGGATTATATTGGGTTTCTTTGGTTTGTGTCTGCCTACAAGGAGTCTAATCTCAAGGTTGTATCGTGTACCTACTTTGATAATAAATGTACTTTGAACTTCAGACAACATCCTAATGCGATAGATATTCAATTCCTCCTGTTTGCTAAGCTTGCTTTCTAAATAATAGCTGCTATTTGAAAAGTCACAAACAGTTGTAGGTAAACTTGCAACTACATTGCTTTATTTAACTTCTATTTGTAAATGGACAATAATCTTCAGTTCTTAAAATGTAAATAGAAAGCACCCTGAAGTTAAAAAAGCATTTTGAAGGCACTCTACCTGTAAAGAATCACTTCATCTACTTTATTATTGCTCAAGTATAGAGTATAAGACAAAGGTTGTTTCAAAAAGACAGGCTGACTTTTATGTTGCTTAGTTCAAGGAAGCTTGCAGAAGCTGATAGATAATATCATATAGCATCTTAATAACTGATGTGTTCACAGTTGGAAAAGTTTTATGTACTCAGAAGTTAGCTTTTCAGCATTATCCAAGTCTCCACAAACACTTACGTTAAAAGGATGTGAGGAAATATCACATGCTTGTGAATTCACTCAAATGGGAGAAAAAATATATAAATGTACAGAGCAGTTCAGGCTTATTTGGAATGGGGTAAAGAACATCAAGAAACATGAGAGAATTAAATCCATTCCTCTAGCTTTAGTGTTGTGATGTGCAACTTGCTTATCTGCATTATGGTATGTCTTTTTAGATCACAGGAATTATACCTGTGTTTTGGAAATCCTTAAACCTTTATGTTTGAGAAATGCTTTGTGCTTTGGAAATAGATTGTGTTTTAGAAACTTTTAAGATAAAATCCTTTAAGTTTTAAATGTATAGGCAGCTAAACTCACAATGAGAATGAACAGTGAAGTAAACTAGTCTTTGAACATTGGGTAGTTACAGTATAATCTCCCTTAAGTGATAGTAGTTGTGGCTACATATATTCAAAAGGTCCTCTTGGCACTCTTGAATTTCGTGGTCATAATACTCAATCATGAGGCCCTCCATTGGTAGGGGTCAACCATGAATATTGCATCCTAGTTGTCTGCATGATGCGCAAGCCAGGATAATACGATATGGAGAACAAGCATGTGGATCAGGCTCCCCCTCTTCACGCAGCTGATGAATTTAAAGGAACGGCAGAAACTGATCCAGCTTGGCACCAGCAGCATCACAGAAGTTGCCAGTCAGCACTGAACACAACTGTCTTAGGGACTCCAGCTTCGGACTTCTTCCTTGGGGTTTACTCCCAATGCATTCCTCATGAGTGGTTATAGCGGCAAGGCTGAGGAGGCTTGAGATCGGAGTATTACTTCTTCCAGATGAGCTGCCAACCATGGCTGATGAGCCCGAAGTGACTGATTTTAAGGCACCAGTAAACTGCCTTTGCCCCTTTTCCTGTCAGTAAAAACTGTTCCACCAGGCCTGCTAGGTAAGCCACACGTGAAGGCCAGGAGCTGGACTTTGCTGTTGTGGGCTATTTGAGACGCGTGTCAATAGGAGAATTTAATAAGTAGTTGGAGCTTATCCACACTACCTACCCTGGCTATGACAATCTGAAGGAACCAGCAAACCCAATACTATCACATCAACATGCTGCATCACTGTGAGGTACGGAAACTGCTCTGTCTCACATAGGAGGGCTCTACAACACATGGCTAAAACTGCCCAAAGTATCACTGGCACCAGTTTATACAGAAAAGTGCCAGAAAAGGTCCCGTAACATCATGAAGGATGTCACCCAAGTTGCCTATAAACTGCTTGTCCCACTTCCATCAGAGGTGAGGCCACGCAGTATCCAAGCCAGGACAACTAGACTCAAAACCAGTTATTTCCCCCAAACTGTCAGGCTGACCAACACACCCACCGCACCACCACAACAGTACATATACATCACTGGCGTCACTTTATGCACATACGATCAGTCTATGTATATAACAGTTACTTGAACATTGTGTTTTATAGAATTGCTTTCTTATCTATACTTAATGTGCATTTTTGATTTCTTTTTGTGTTCTTTATGCCTAGTTTTTTTTTACACTGCATCAGATCTGGAGTAAAAGTTATTTCATTCTCCTTTACACTCGTGTACTGGAGAATGACAATAAACGATACTGAATCTTGAACTTCTAGGTTAAAGACTGCAACAATACTTCAAGTGCATGATAAGTGCATCAGTCAGGAGGCAGGAACTTCTTCAGTGGCATAAATAATTTTATATTTATACTAAAATTACTTCTTATACCACTGCACATATTTGAGAGAGAATTTGGATGGAAGAGTGACAAGGTTCATCTTTTTTTTTAAATCATGGAACTCTGAACTGCTATACAGTCCACTGGATCCATGCCAACTACCAGATAGTAATCACATTGGTCCCATTCCCCCTTCATTTATCTGCATCCCTGAAATTCATTCTTTCAAACATGCCCATCAAACATGCCCTTGACCTACACTATGAAGTAGTATAGAGCAGCCAATTAACCTACCAGCATTTCTTTAGAATGTCATAATGAAACGTGAGTGTCAAGAAGAAACTTCCGCAGTTAGTGAATGTACAAGCTCCCTCAAGTTCCCACTGACTGTGAGCCTGCAGCATTAACTGCTGTGCCACTATACTGCCCTTCAACTCTTTTTTAAGACTTTTCAACTTTTTTAAGAGAAGACGGTTGTGCAACGGCAGCACGCGCGGCCACTCCAGGAATGAATATCTGTTATCTGTTAAGTAGGAGGCCGTGCACAATTCTGATTTAATGGGGACGGACATGAGAAGCACGGAGGAACATCTGGTGAAACTTCTGACATGCCTGTTTCGCTGCCACTGCTACTGTGCGATCGAAAAATCTCCGGAGAGGAAGGCCCCGAATTCTCGGCTTTGCCTGTTGCTTGGCAGCCAGGGCCGGGGTCGAAGCGCTCGGCAGAGATGGTGCTCGGTGTTGGAGGGCTGGTCGGAGGCTTGAAGTTTTCAGACGGACTCAGAGTTGGCTGTGGTCAGATGCTTCCAGAGGCTGCATCGTGAAGCTTTGCGGCGCTGGAGGTTCATGGCAGGAAGAGTTTTTCTTCCTTCTACGTGAGATGATGAGCTCTCGAGGACTTTGAGGCTTTTTTTTTACCGTGTCCATGGTCTGCCCTTATCAAATTACGGTATTGCTTTGCACTGTTGTAACTATATGTTATAATTATGTGGTTTTTACAGTTAGCCTTGGTCTGTCTTGTGTTTTTGTGATATCATACTGGAGGAACATTGTATCATTTCTTAATGCATGCATTACTAAATGACAAGAGGACTGAGTGTCCTCATAACCTAATCTAAAAAAAATTCATTTCTCTAATTCTTCCCTTTAACTGACTTGCATGTTACCTGGTATTATGGTTCCATGATCACCATAGTAATGCATGGAACACAGACAGACAAGCATACACATTATGAAAGTAATTACCAAACCTCATAATAATGAAGTTGTTACACAAGTTATGCTGACGCACAAGGCAAACAGAAATGTTTAATTTCAGTGCAAAGGTCAGTCTCATTCAGTTGAGTCATTACAGAACTATTTTGTACGTGGGAAGAATTATAATCCAAGGCAGGTAATCCAATTACTTGTATAGGACAGGGATTTCAGTCGATACGCCCAAGAACAAAACACAAGCTTTACACTATTGCATCACACTGTTGAAGCAATTAACATACATTGAGGTATTCCCCCAAGTGACCTGGTGAGCATGTGCATAGGATGACAATGCCATAGATCAGCATTATTCTAGATTCATATTGATTTCAATCAGGACAAAAACTGAGCCTCAGTGCCACTAGATAAGATCAGTCACCAAAGTCACGTATTGGAAATGTAATCACTGAATAAGGTCCTGAATCAAAATCAGGTTTATTACCACTGTCTTGTATGATGTGGAATTTGTTCTTTTGTGACAGCAGTACAGTGCAAAGATATAAAATTATTATACATTACAAAACAAATAATTAGTACAACAAAATAAAACAATGAATGTATTCATGGACCATTCAGAAAGCAGATGGCTAAGGAGAAGAATCTGCTCCTAAGTCATTGAGTGTGGGTTTTAAGGTTCCTGTACTTCCTCCCCGACAACAGTAATATTTGAGAGGGTCCTTAACAATTGATACCACCTTGAAGCAATGCCACAGACTTCTGCAGCCTCTTGAAATCCTATGCAATGAAGCTTCCATTCCAGGCTGTAAATGCTCTTCACCACACACCTACATAAATTTTCAAGAGTCTTTGGTTTTACCCAACTCCTAATGAAGTACAGTCGCAGGCATGCCTTCTTCATGATTGTATCAATGTGTTCAGTCCAGGACAGATCCTCAGGAATGTATAAGGTACAAAGCAAATTTATGATCAAAGTACATATATGTCACCATATACAACCCTGAGATTTCTTGTGAGCATATACAGTAAATCCACAATAGAATTAATGAAAGACTGCACCCAATATGACTCACAACCAACCAATGAGCAAAAGACAACACTCTGCAAATATAAAAGAGATAAAAAATAAATACATAACAAATTTCAAGAGTCCTTGAAAGTGAATCCATAGGTTGTGGGAACAGTTCAGTGATGGGACAAGTGAAGTTGACTGAAGTTACCCCCTTTGGTTCAAGAGCCCGACAGTCGAGGAGTAGTAACTGTTCCTGGTACAGATCCTGAGGCCCCTGTACCTGATGGTAGCAGCAAGAAGAGAACATGGCCTGGATTGTGGGGGCCCTTGATGATAGATGCTACTTTTCTGCGACAGTGTTCTGTGTAGATATGCTCAACAGTAGGGAGGGCATTATCTGTGCTAGGCTGTATGCACTCTGTTTTCCAGGAATTTCCGTTCAAAGGTATTGGTATTTCCATACCAGTCTGTGATGTAACTGATCAATATACTCTCCACCACACATCTATAGAAGCTTGTCAAAGCTTAAGATGTCATGCCAAATCTTCGTAAACTTCTAAGGAAGTAGAGGCACTGTTGTGCTTTCTTCGTAATTGCACTTACATGCTTGGCCTAGAAAAGATCCCCTGAAATGATAATATTGAGAAAGTTAAAGTTGCTGATCCTCTCCACCTCTCATTCCTCCAATGAGGACTGGTTCATTGACCTCTAGTTTCCTCCTCCTGAAGTCAATAATCAGGTCCATGGTCTTGCTGACATTAAGCGTGAATTTGCTGTGGCACCACTCAGCCACATTTTTCAGTCTCCCTCCTATATGCGGATTCAGCCAATGACCGGAGCGTCATTAGCAAACTTAAATGTGGCATTGGAGCTGGGGTTAACCTCACAGTCATTAGTATAAGGCAAGCAGAGCTAAACTCACAGCCTTGTGGTGCACCTGTGCTGATGGAGACTGTTGAGGTGTTGTTGCCAACCTGAACTGACTGGGGTCTGCAGTGAAGGAAACAGAGGATCCAATTGTATAAGAAGGTACTGAGGCCAAGGTCTTGAAGCTTATTGATTAGTTCTGAGGGGATAATGGGCATTGAATGCCCAGCTGCAGTTGATGAAGAGCATTCTGATGTCTGCGTCTTTGCTGTCCTGATGTTGCAGGATTGAGTGACGAGCCAATGAAATGGTATCTGCTGTGGACCTGTTGTTCTGCAGGCAAATTGGAGTGAATCCAAATCACTTCTCAGGTATGAGTTGATATGCTTCCATCACCAACCTCTTGAAACAGTTCATCACTGTGGACATAAATGCTACTGATGACAGTCATTGAGGCAGGTTACTACAGTCTTTTTAGGCACTGGTATAATTGAAATCTGCTTGAATCAAGTGTGACCTCAGACTGCCAAAGTGAGAGGTTAAACATATTGGTGAACAACTCCAGCCAGTTGATCAGCACAGGTCTTTAGTACTTGGCCAGGTACCCCTCTGGGCCATGCAGTTGACAACTAGAAACTTAAAGCTGCTCACCTTTTCTGCTGCTGTTCTCCTGACTTCCCCTTCTTGAAGTCCAAAATCAATTTCTCATGTTGATGTTGCGTGATGCCATTCAACCACCCAATCCATCTCTCTACAGTACACCTCCATGTCACTATCTGAGATTCTGTCAATAATGGTATCATCTGTGAATTTATAAATGGCGTTTGAGCAATGCACATAGTCTTGAGCATAGAAAGAGGAGAGTAGCAGCCTAAGCATGCATCTTTGAGATATGCCTGGTGTTGTTGCCATCAACGAGCAGATGCCACAAGTAGTCTCTCTAACTTTGCCTGTATCTACACTAGGAATGACCATCTGGCTTAGTTAGCAAGAGGTAATTGGCACCCATGGAATTGTATTGCTGCAGCAGTGTCATCAGAGGTACGTAAAGAAGATAAAAGAGTTATGCTATTAAAAGGAACACAGGCTGGGGTAAAGACAAATTACCAGAATTACTAAGAGTTTCATTGAAATCTGTTGCTGATTGCCACATGTAAATAATCTTTGTGTGTGCGCATACACTTACTTTTACCATAAATTTAAATTACGTGAATTTTTTTTAAATATCAGGAAAACATAATGATTTTTAAAATGTGGAGGCAACATAATACTTCTGAACAAGAAATGCTGCTTTGAAAACACCCACATATCAGGAGAATTTTTACTGCCAGGTGCCTATGTAACCACAAATATGAAAATAAACTGTCATCTCACTTTGAGCCTGCAAAGGAAAATACCAGGCATCATACCTGTTAAGGAGAGAAATTAGACAAATAAGTTAAAAGGGCAAAGGGCAGCAGAGTGGTGCAACATTTTACGCTAAATGTTTGTAGCTCCATAGCCTCGGGTTCAGTCATGACCTTGGTTGCTGTCTGGTGGATTTCTCAAATTTACCAACTGCAAGGGTTTCATTCAATTAGACTTGTTTCTACACACATCCTAAAGGAATGCAGACTTCCATATACTGGTTATCTAAACTCTACAGTCCTGATGCAGGGTCTCAACTCAGAATGTCAACCAACACATTCAAAATACTGGAGGAACTCAGCAGTCCAGGAAGCACCTATGGTAAAAAAAGAGTACGATCAACATTTCAGGCCAAAACCTGTCAAAAGGACCCTGCTGGATGAGTTCCGCCAAAAACATTGGCTGTACGTTTTTCCATAGATGCTGCCTGGCCTGCTGAATTCCTCCAGCATTTTGTGTGTGTTGCTCGGATTTCCAGCATCTGCTGATTTTTTTCTTGTTCAAAATGTCAACCATCACTTTGCTTCCACAAATGCCATTCGGTTGTCAAGTTTGTCTGTTGCTCATACAACAGCAATTTCGTGTCTCCAAACCGCAAGAGTTGTGTGCACTCTTTTGCAGTTCACCACATAAAAAAGGATTCTCCACAGCCACTCCCATTTTCTTCACATATTATGATCGGCTATCCCAATGTAAGAATTTTCATTTTCTTCCTCATCACATCCCCAGCACAAGGCATAGCATTTTGCAACTAATAAATTAACTCAGAATTGTAGTCATTACAGTTATGGTGAGAAATGCAACAGTCAAATATACACAGAGAGCAAATGAGATGATCAGCTAAATGGCTTTGGTTGTTCTAGTTGATGGAGAATTGTTACAGAAAAAAACTCTTTATTAGTCTTTAGATATAAGACTCACTATTTTGTATTGAATTGAACAGGCAAATAGAGGACTAGTATTTTCATTAAGAATTAAAGCCATCATCTTCAATAATATCTGAATATATGCGCAAACTCTGCTTAGGAGGATTTGCAACTGAGGGAACCCGATACATCCTATGTATGAACATTAATGAGACATACAATGTAATTGCTGCTTCATTATTTTCCAATGTGGAAGTCAAGCCTTAATGTTGTTTTCTAATAAGCACTTCACTTTCCACTTCTCTTGTCAGTGCAGGCTCATACAGTTGCAAAAGATAACAGTCAGAAGCTGATAAACTGCAAATGGGCTTGGAAAGTTGTCATCAAACCTGGTCTGGTCCTTTTCACTCTTCTTTGTCACACCTTCAAACACCAACCTACACTTTTTCCACTCTTCATACAAAATACATCTTTCACATACTTTAAATGTGCAATCATTAGTTCCATAAAGTTAGAAAATTAAATAATTGCTACTGAACTACAGGTGGCCATTTCCAAACACAGATTCCTGTTCTCACAACATGAGGTCAAAACTGTGACATTTTATTGGTTCAAATCTCAAAAACTAATGCAACCGAAAATGATCCTGTGGGAAGACATTATATTTAAAAAAAAATTAGGATCAGAAGCAAGTGTTCAAGCACCAGAGCCCTCTTTTGCTATTCAGCTCCATGCACCCTACATTTCCTCATGTGTATAAATGTCTTTGGTTAATACACTTAAAATTAACCTGCATAAACTGTTTATGGAACAGATTTCCAAATTTACACCATCCTGCATGCAGAGATACTTGGTGGAACACAGCAGGCCAGGCAGCATCTATAGGGAGAAGCAATGTCGACGAGAAGCACTGTTCTCCCTATAGATGCTGCCTGGCCTGCTGTGTTCCACCAGCATTTTGTGTTTGTCACTGTTTGTATTTCCAGCATCTGCAGATTTCCTCGTGTTTGCAGAGATATTTGCTAGCTTCTATCCTGAAAGGCTCAATTCTAATCCTAAGATTCTCTGGCAACAGACACCCAAGGGAACAGATACATACTGCTTTTAAAAACTGAAATACATTGAATGCAGGTGAATTTTCTTTATTCCAGATTTCCCAACCATCCTAATATCTGCCAAAAGCAACATAGATATTCATGGAATACCCTTGTAAAGGATCCATAATATCTGATGTCAGTACCACACTCACGTTTGTATTAAAGTCTATGTTATAATTAATCTAGGCAGAAGTATAAATGAAAATAAGTTTACTTAACAAGGCTCTGAATATGGCTAAATTATTCTTTCTTACCTCTGGTGACATGCGGTGCATGCGGTGACATGCGGTGCATGGAGGCGGTGCAAACAAGTAGCAGAGGCCTCTATTAGTGGGAATGTTCTATTTTTACCTTGGGGACTTAGTGTGGAGTATGCTTCACAAAGGAGTCCTGTGTAAAAAAACATTTTAAACAGTTTCATAAACTCCTAGTCCGATAACTTCTGTGGTAAGGGGTTACTTGTGTTCCATAGCAACATGGCTTTGAGAGATTGTAGCACATCTGGCAGTACTTGAAACTGTTCAAGTTTTGTTTGTAACGCAGTCCCATTTTCATTAAACAAGAGAAAATCTGCCAATGCTGGAAATCCAAGCAACACACAGTCCGAGCACAACTGAAAGATTAGGATGCTGCCTTCAGACCCGGGGATAAAACAGCTCTCAGCTTAGCAAGACCTGCACTTTCCCAAGCCATCAGAAAAGCAAAAGGGGAATATTCACACAGAACATACAATCATTGCTGTGACACCAGAGTCAGGAGGCACATGTGGCAGGGCATTCAGATCATAACCATAATGGACTACAAGTCCGTCTGTACGGTTTGATGCATAGAACGATGGCCAGTTAGGAAGGACCCACTTCCTACCCCCTCCCGCCACCCCCCGAGAAGCATTCTGGCCATAGCTGATGTGTGGAAAACTTCAGCCAGGGTCAACCACATAAAGCTGCAGGGCTTGATAACATATCTGGTCAGGTACTGAGGGAATGTGTAGTCCAGTTAACAGAAGGTCTAAAGGACATCTTCAACGTCTCTCTGGAATAGTCCACTGTGCCCCCAGGCTTCAAAGCAGCCACCATCATCCCAGTGCTAAAGAGGGCAACAGTAACTTGCATTAACGACTGCCATCCAGTGGTATGACCTCAATAATAAAGAAGAACTTTGAGCAACTGGTTATGTGTCGGATTAAAATTTTCCTGCTACATTAAACCCTTTCCAGTTCAGTTATTGCTCAAATCAGTCCACTAATTTGCCACAGATTCTACACTCCATCCTGTCTCATATGGCAAATGATGCCTGATATACCAGGATACTGTTTATTGACTTCAGCTCAGCAATTATCCCTCAGAGCTGGTGGGTAAACTGCCCTCCTTGGGTCTCAACACCTACTTCTGTAATTAGACCTTGGACTTCTTGGCAGTCCCGTCTGCATTGGCAGAAACATCTCTATCTCCATCACGCTGAGCAATGGTACTCCCCAGGGTTGTGTGCTCCAACCCACTGCTGTAAATGCTGCTGACACATAACAGATCCAGTTCAAATCAAATCTTCAAGTTTGCTGATGACAGTAGTTGGCCTCATCAGTAAAAACAACAAGGCACCATCCAGACAGGAGGTAGAATGGTGTGAGCACAACAAACTTGACCTTCAACTTGGACAAGACTAAATAAATGATTGTGGACTTTTGAAAGATACAGGCTGACCATTCCACACTGCACTTAAAACAGCTTCTCCATGAAGCACCAAGTTTCTGGCAATGCACATAATAGACAACCTCATCTGGTCCCTCAACACCACTTCTTTGGTCAAGAAAGCTCAGCAGCTTCTCCCCTTCGAGGTGTTTGAGGCGAGCAAAACTACCCCCCCCCCCAATCTAACCAATTTTTACAGCAGCACCATTGAGAGTGCCCTGACCAGCTGTATCACCATCTGGTACAGGATGTGCTATGGCATCTGACTGCAAGTCCCTACAAAGATTGTAAGGACTGCTGAGAGGATTATCAGGGTCTCTCTTCCACCCACCAGAGGTATTTATCAGGAATGCTGTGTATGCAGGGCCTTTAGCATTGTCAATGATCCCTTCCATCTGTCCAACAATCTCTTTGACCCCCTACCATCAGGCAGAAGATACCGTAGTAATACATACAAAATGCTGGAGGAACTCAACAGGTCAAACAGCATCTATGGAAATGATTAAAGAGTTAACGTTTTGGGCTGTCACCCTTGAGCAGGACGGTCCACTTGCATACTCAAGTCCTTCTGCAACTGGTGAGTATTCCAGAGGCTGGAGTTCAAAGGTACCATTACAATTATTCTTTATCTTTTGGTCGAGAAAGTTATTGTGGGGAAACAAAAACATAAAATGGCATCCTCTATACAACGTTAACTGGATTCCTAAGAATCATCCAGGAAACAGGTATGCATCCTTAGCCTCACACTTGGTAACAAGTGAGTAAGCCTTAGCATTCACTTAGCTTTTTGCAAATTGCAATCATCAAGATCAAACAAGGCACAACTTTGATGAACCTAATTTGCACGACATTGTCTAAGGACCCAAATGGTTAGAACAAAAAACACTTACTGTTTTACAATAGCTGGATGCTAGTCTCTTGCCAAATTGCTATCATTTTTAAGGTAACCAAAAATAATGCTAAAGCCAGGTATGGAAAGAAAGCCTCCTATCTCTGCTAACCATTGTATATTCAAATACGTTTGCAAATTAAGAGATCAAAATCACCTTTTCTCCCCCTTTATGGAATTTGTGAACTTTTCATGGGAGTGCCGAGGAAAAAAAAACATACCAAAGCCTTTGTCAGGAGAAAGAACAACACAATGAGATTACATTTAACTAAAATAGGAGCCTGTTAGTTGGTTAAAATGTTACACCAAAACATCTTCATTACTCTCACATAATTGTAAATCATCCCTTGGAGTTAAAGAGGAAGTGACTCAAATGTGAATCAAAGATGATGTTTATAAGAACAAGCCTGGGAGTGAAATAATTAACATACGAGGAGCATCTGATGACTCTGGGCCTAAACTTGTTGAAGTTTAGAACAACGAGGAGGTCTCACTGAAACCTACCAAATATTGAAAGGCCTAAAGAGTGGAAACACACAATGGTTCCAATTGTGGAAGAATCTAAAACCAGAAGAGGGCGCAGCCTCAAAATAGAATTATGTCCCTTTCGAACAGACCGAGGAGAAGGCAAGGGAATTGGGTTGGGGGAAAAATAAAAGCCATATTCAAATGGTGGAGCAGGCAAATTACCTGATTCTTCTGTGCTTTCACCAAAATTGAAGCCTCAATTCTGATAATTCAGGGAGGCAAATTCCAAGCTTCAGGACTGATGATGACCCACTTATCAATGACAATATTGCAATTTTTTCTTTAAAAATAGCTGATTTAGTACATCACTGATTTTTTCCCCCTTCTGACTGCCTAATACCCACTCCAGTCCAACCATCATCCTAGGAAGAGAACATTTCAGTATACTGCAGCCATGTATAAAAACAGTGGGTCTGTCGAATGCAGATGACTGAGTGTAATTAAGCCCACGAGGCTGCAGATGTTAGCTGGGAAAGGATGCCAACATCGGTTTGCTTATCCTCCCTGTGGATTTGTAGGTTTCTGAAGAGACAGTGGTATCTTTCTTGGTGTTTTGATATGCCTGCTATAGGGAGTCCAGATCTAAAACACATTTAGGAGGACAGTGATCAGAAATGTGAGCCACACATAAACTGCTGGAGGAAGTGCTCTGGTTTCCTCCCACAGTCCAAAGATGTACTGGTTGGTAGGTTAATCGGTCATTGTAAATTGCCCAATGATTAGGCTAGGATTAAATTGGGGTATTGCTGGGTGGTGTGGTTTGATGGGCCTATTCCACATTGTATCTCAATAACTCAGCAGGTCAGAAAGCATCTATGCACAGAAACTGAATAGTCAACAATTCAGGCAGAGTCCTTTTATCAGCATTAATCTGATGAACTTTGAAATTCCAATGGCAAAGGAGAATTTCACCATTTACCTTCAGCAATGGTTCCCGAAATATGGTTTATATTTGACAAAGGCTCATTGGAACCTTTACTGGCAGAGGGTGGTGTCAAACAGCAGAGAGCAGGTTTGTAGAAAACCCCTCCCTTGCTGCTATTGAGTGCATGATCTATCTTTGCTTTTTCTTCACTGAGACACAAAACCAGAAGTGCTGGAGTCTGGAGCAACAAATGACCTACCACACTATCCGTCTTCATATCTACATATCTAAATCTACATATGCTGGAAATCTGAAGCAAAACAAACACAAAAATTCTGGAGGAACTCAAGCAGGTCAGTCAGCATCTATGAAAAAGAGTAAACAGTTGACGTTTTGGGCTGAGACCCTTATTCAGGACTGAGAGGGAAGGGGCGAGATGCCTTCATTTTCTGCACAGAAGAGATTCTGCAGATATTGTAAATCTTGAGCAATGCACACAAAATGTTAGAGAAAATCAATGGGACAGGCAGTATCTATGGAGGGAAATAAACAATTCACACATCATCATTCAGAGGTAATTCACTAATTATGTTTGGTCTGATGAAGGGCTTCAACCCAAAAGTTGACAATTCCTCTTTCTCCTCCCTATATCGCACCCCCAAACTTGCTGCTCAACTTAGAAGTCCATGATGGCTAGGAAATGCCAGCCAATGAACATAAATGCAAATAATGTCTACATATTGCAGCTCAACAACTGAGGTGGGATACCTTGAATTTGGATAGTTAGATAGGTTGAATAGTTTTCAATCAGTTTTGAAAAGTAGCTCCACAAAGTCTGTGAGGCAGACAAAGTCAATGAGGCAACATGCCACATTGCTGGAAAAACTATTGTATCACTGACACTGTTTTGATTGACACTAGTCTTCAAGGAGATTTGGTCTGTTGCATATCCAACGGCTTGCATGAAAGCAAACTTAAGATGGATTTCTCTGGACATGCAAAATTTGAGGAGAATGTGGCAAGTCACCCCCAGTTAATTGAGTCAAAAGCTTTTGAAGGCTCAAAAATGTTGTCAGGATTAGTGGTTGGTACTACTCCTTGCATTTTCTCTTAGAGTTGTTGCTCATTTTCAAAATAAAGTTGAACTCTAATTCATCATCAGAAACGAACAACAATAACTTTAGAACCAAAACATTTAAAGTGAAATAGGCTGCTGAAGATGATACTCAAGGTCAAAGATCAAGTTCAACCCAGGTTGAACCACAGACAAAATTGACCAGTCATTAGTAATTTTAAATCTATTTCTTGATTGTTTTACTCTTTTAAAACTAATCTTTGTCTAAACCTTTGGTCACCTTCAAGGTGTAAATCTCTTTGCTTCCATTTTTCTAAATGCATTTGCTCAAAATATTTTGCAACATTTGAAAACACAAGTACTACATAAAATCAAACTGCTGTTAATTCTACAATATCTAAAATTAGGGCAATGTTCTTCATTAAAATTATTTAATTGCAAGCGTAATTGCATGAGTAAAGTGGACTTCAAATCTTTTCACAATTTAACATGTCTTTGTTTGAAAGGAGGAAGCAATTTTCACCTCAAAGTGTGGCAATTCACAGGACTACTGTGTCTAGTATCTTACAAATGTCAGGCCAAATATCAAGGAAGCCAATGGCAGGCCAGCCATCTGAGAAGGAGCACAACAAAGCAAATTCTTATCCATAAGTAACATTAGTTCATACATTTTCCACCCGTGAGACAAAAGTGCCAGGCTCCATTCAAATCTTCTTTCTCTCCAGTTCAGCGTAACACATTTGAAATTATAACAGTCACCAGTACAGCTATCTCTTGCCACCAATAAAATGAATATTCAAGTCGAATATGTTTTATTTCTCCGGCAATAATTTCTTTGACAGCACTCAGGCAATATAACATTCTCACCTTCCAACCACTGCCAGCTTCTCTGTAATAGGGAAAGTTGTCACAGATCCACTGATAGATCTCACTAAGTGTCATCTTCTTTTTTGGGGAGCTGTTAATAGCAAAGGTAATGAGACTGGCATAACTGTATGGTGGTTTGCCATCTTTGTTCTGAGCATCCTGGTCCAGAGTAGTGTTTGGATCCAGAAGGGAGGTCTTCTTTGTAACCCCGCCACCAGCCACATTCTGAGCAGCATCAGCTTTCTGAATGGCTGCCCTCATTGTCAGCTGTGGCAGCCAATCCATGGACGTCAGGCTGCTCTCCAGCTCTGACGTCATTGTGCTGAATGTCTTCTTCACCAGCTCCCAAATTAATTTGTAATCCACACGGTCAGATCTTCCTCTCTCAACAAAGAAGCCACACTGCAGATAATTCCCAGACTCTCAATTCACCGCAAACAGAAAGTTGTTTTATTCTAGAAGAATAAAAGAGATGGTTATAATTCTGTTCAAGTAGTACATTCAAACACAATTCACTTCAGTAAAATTAACCTTAGCTTTGCATTACATTTAATATAATGAAGAATTTTTTTCATTGGGCTTTCCTACCATAAAAAAATCTTGGCTATAAATGGAAAAACTGGATAGCCAGAAATGGAAGAGCTGAATATCCTAACAGTTGTTAAGCATAATCTTTTAGTGCAATAGAGAAAGAGTCATGCAAGTTTTTATCTGATTCCCACTATAATATTAACATTCCCGACACCCACCCCACTGAGGTAAAGTGTCAGTATTTCAGGTTAGCCACATTTATGACTTAGCATGCCACAAGTACAAATTTTGATTGCAATATTAAAGTATAAAGGGTATTTTTCATGGTTCAAATGGTCATCCAATTCATTTTCAGTTTATCTTCCTGTGTGGTCTGTCTTGTCCACTGTAACCCTGCAAGTGTTGTGTTATTGATCATAATGGTTATCCTTTCTCCCACTGTTGATCTGATCCTGGTCTTTAACTTTCTACACTCACACTGGGCTCAAAGAAATTAAAGAAAATTGGAGTTGGCCAGTCATCCATTTGAGCCAGTCTTACCATTCAATACAATCATGGCTAAATATCCAAATTCAGTAATCTCTTCCTGCTTTCTCCCATATCCTTTTATTTCTATTGTCTTAAGAACTATACCCAATGCCTCAACACATTTAATAACCTGACTTCAAATCCCCCTCACCCAAATCTCTCTGAAAACCCACCTTTCGCTATTCAGATAATAAACTGCTTTCCTCGCTTTGCCACTGAAGTGGATAACTTCTCATTTATCCATGCTGTACTGCAATTGCCGTGTGTTGCCCAACCACTCAACCTATGCAAATCATCCTGGAGTCTCTTGGCATCAACCGCACAGCTCAAAAGTGCATCTAACTTTGTGTAATCTGCAGAGATATTACATTTAATTCCCAGATCTAAATCATTAATTTCATAAATAGCCCTACAGTGTTACTAATCATTGCCTACCACTCCAAAAAGAGACCATTTACTCCGGTCTTTGCTTCCTGATGGCCAACCTGACCCCTATCCTATGTGCTTTCACTTTGCACTTAACTGTTACGTGGGTCCATGTCCAAAACCTTCTGAAAGTTTAAATATACAAGATCCATTGGTTCTCTCCCATTCATTTTACTAGTTACATCAATCAAGAACTTCAAAGTAGAAGAGCATAGTTTCTCTTTTACAAATCCATGTTGACTTTGACCCTGTCACTGACTTCCAAATGTTCTGCTATAAATGGATAGCTATTTTATTGATCCCAAAGGAAATTACAGTGTCACAGCAGCATTACAAGTGTACAGATATACAAATATTAGAAGAGAAGTAAGAAAGAATCAAAAATAAGTTACCTCAAACAGTCTAACAGGAAGGGGTTCCCCAGCTCTTTACATCTTATTATATCTTTTACATAGGACCCCTCACATTTTTCCCATTACAGATATTAGGCAAACCAGACAATAATTTTATTTTCTCCCTCCTATAATAGTGAAGTTACATTAGCTACCCTCCAAAACAGTGGTATGTGAAAATACAAAGAATTTTGGAAAATGGCTACCAGCACATTCACCGCTTCTAGAGCTACATCCTTTGTTCTCAGAGATACAAACTGGAATTTATTAGCTTTTCATTTCATCAGTTTCCCTATAACTTCTGAATAATTTTTATTTCTTCCTCACTACTACTACTCCCTACCCGAACATTTCTGGAAGGTTATTTGCATCTTCCTTTTATGAAAACCGAACCAAAATATTTGGTCATTCAGTCTGCCATTTCTCTGATCCTTTTTATAAATTCCACTGTTTCTGTCTGTGAGGGGCCTACATTTGTCTTAGACATAGCATGGGAACAGGCATTTTGTCCCAAGTCCATACCAACCATCAAGCACTGATTTTTTTTAATATACTCATTCTACCTTAAACCACTTTATTTATATCAATTCCAGCCAGATCCAACCTACACACAAAGATCAATTTACTGTGAACCTTACAAGCTGCACACCTTAACGCACTGCTCTACACCCATGGCTAGGCACAGCTCAAATACCATCTATAAATTTGCTGACAATACAAACATTGTAGGCAGGATTTCAGAATGTGAATGGTCTTTATGAGAGGGTGTACAGGTGTGAGATACATCAGCTAGTTGAGTGATGTCACAGCAATAACCTTGCATCCGCATCAGTAAGACCAAAGAATTGACTGTGGACTTCAGAAAGGATAAGACAAGTAAATTCCTCAGAGGGATCAGAAGTGGAAAGAGTGAGCAATTTCAAGCCCTGAGTGTCAGTATCTCTGAGTATTTAACCTGAGCCCAATATATCGATGCAGATACAAAGAAGGCATGACAGTGGCTATATTTCATTAGGAGTTTGAAAAGATTTGATATGCCATCTAAAACACACTTGAATTTCTATAGTTGTAGGGTGGAGAGCGTTCTAACTGGCTACGTCACTGTCCAGTATGGGGGCAGGGGGCGGTGGTTGGGAGGGCAACTGCACAGGATCAAAGTAAGCTGCAGAGAGTTGTAAACTTTGTTCATACATATATTGTATGGCTTATGTCTTGGTAAACTCATTTATATTGTAACTATTGTTTATGTTTTTTTCATATGTAATGGAATTTGTATGTTTGTAATTTCTTTATCGATATATCATTTGTATTCTGTCCATATTACTAATAATAATAAAAAGATTTAGAAAAAAAAGAGAGTTGTAAACTTAATCAGCCCCATCCTGGGCACTAGCCTCCATAATATCCAGGCCACCTTTAAGGCATACATTCAATTCTGGAACAGCTTCTTCCCTTCACATCCGATTTCCGAATGGACATTGAATCGATGAACACTACCTCACTACTTTTAATTTCAATTTTTGTACTAATTATTTAACAACTATATACTTACTGTAATTCACGTTTTCCCATTATGTATTACATTTGACAGCAAATTTCATGACATATGCCGGTGATATTAAACCTGATTGTTTCTTTAATATGTGGAAGGAAACCAGAGCACCCAGTGAAAATCTACAGGATCAAGGGAAGAATGTACACACTCCACACAGACACTCAAATCACTGAGATGGAGAAAGCAGGTCTATTAAGCTGCACCACTGTTCTGTTTAAATATTCATTTTCACTAGCTTTTTTTCCCACTTTGCATATCTTCAGAAGCTTTAATGTCAGTTTTTACATTCCATACCAACTATTTTCTTCCCCACCCACCCATCCCTTCCCTCTTCATAACCTGCTTCTCCTCTGAATTTAAAACCGTTACAAGTTGCTGCTTTATCAAGCTAATTTATGTCTCCCTTCCCTGAATCTGATACCTTCACTAACTGATCTTGTTGGTCACAGATAAGCCAACCTACCACAGAACAAAAACACCATGGACAATGTTTTATATAGTTTCAGGTGTTCATCCTTCCACACAGCCAGAAATGAATATGCCTAGCAACTATATCAAATTGCCACAATGATTAGAGTGATTATGATGGAGTTTATTAAACAACACACTCAAAAAAATGGGGAACGGAAAAAGAGAAAAGGGAGTGGGGAGAAACTGGCAGGAGTTAGAGAGATCAATGTTCATACCATCAAGTTGGAGAACGTTTTTTGTAAATATGTCAAGATAAATTAATCGGGAAATCTTGGAATTATGTTTTGGAGGAAAAGCCAGTGTTCAAATTGAAGTCTACTTTTTCTTCCCCAGTTCTTCAACACAAGTTTCCATCCACCCAACAATTAACCCACAAGTGAAAAAGGAACTAGTGCTTATGGTAGCTAACCCTCAAGTGTTATGGTATTTTTGCTTTTCACAACTTTGATAATTCAGCAAGGTTACCCTTTATAAAAGCTATACTCTGTTCTGCTCATGCTCACACTGATATTTTAAAGCAGCAAATGACTGAAAGATTTTTTACACACAAGTAAATTTATTTGTTACGGGCAAACTTATGTATGAAATGATCTGTCCGGGTGGCATGGAAAGAAAAGCTTTCATTGTATCTCAGTACTTACGATAATAATAAACTAATCACCAACTAGAAAATGGAGGCGGGGAAGCACAGAAAAGTAGAGATGGTCAAAAAATATTGCTATAACAATAAATACAAAGGACAAAAACCTGGAAAATAAAAAATAGCATTAATACCTACACACATAAAATGCTGGAGGAACTCAGCAGATCAGGCAGCATCTGAGCAGGAATATGAACAGATGGTGATTTAGGCTGAGACCCTTCGCTCAGGACTGAAAAGAAAAGGGGGTAGAAAGTAAAGTACAGGTGGGGGAGGAGCAGGAGCCAGCAGGTGAATCCACATTACAAGTGCTTTATGCAGGTCAGGCATATGCATTTAGAATTATACAAAAATATAAGTAATTCAACCTTTTGTGAGAGGTGACCAAGACAAGGGGTACTGCAGAAAGGAATTTTTTTGAGCAAGGATAAATAACTCAGCAGAAAGGGCAAAAATATTGCAGAAAATAGACAGAAATGCGTAAATGTCCCACCTCTGGATAAGAATAGGGAATTAACTGAAAGGTTACAGTGACTAACATTGAAAGGTTTGCAAAAGCAGATCGAGCCAAGTCACAAATTAATTATAAATGGAGATGATTCTGAATGTAATCATCTGAGAAACATTCCAAAATTAATAAGGATGTGGATAACAAAGGAACTAGACTTCAGACAAAACTAGAGACTAGAAAGGAGCAAAAAAGTTCAACTCTCAGGGTGATAAAAGTAATTCACATGGAAGTAAAAAAAGGTATTAAGATGACATTTCTTTTTATCCATGGGCAACATTATACTTTATTGACTCAGACGTCAATGTGCTATGCAATTTTTTTTAAATGAGTTGATTTCATTTTCCCACCCAATTAATTATAACTCATAAAGCAAGCTCTTCCCTCAGTTGCTATTGCCACCCCACCCCATCCCCCCAACAGATGAATAGAAGTCTTTGAAGACCCAATAAGCCAAATGTTTGTAAGGAAGTAAAGCTAGGATCAACCAGCCAAGACATGAAACCTACTCAATATTGAGAAATTTATGACATTGTCTTTGATGCCTTTATGTATTTACAAAGTGTCATCCAGAAAGAATAGTATACAAAAAATACCAATGTACCTGACATCACACTATACCTCATACACACCCAAATCTGAAAGCTGAAGGGAATCCTTTTGAAAATGTGCACGTGGCACCAGAGCCTTGCAATTCTGCACCTTTTTTTTTGAAAAAAGGAAAAGCATTTCATTCATCAACAATTGTCAGGAACCTCTTCAGCATAGCCTTAGATAGGGAGAGGAGAAAATGTTATTTAACTGGGGAAGTGGGGGGTGGGGGGGGGGTGAATTTGATACTATTAGGCAGGAACTTGTACTCAGATGTTAATGGAAATGTAGAAGCTGTTTAGAGAGCACTTACATGGGGATCTGGATAGGGTTTTCCCATTTAGGAAGGGATGGTAGGGTGAAGGAACCATGGTTGACAAGAGAAGTGGAACATCTAGTCAAGAGGAAGTAGGAAGCATACGCAAGGTTCAGGAAGCGAGGATCAGACAAGGCTGCAACATTCCCTCTACTTTCTTTTCCTAGAGCTGTATGGACCAGCCACTGCTCCAAGCAGGAAATTTATTTATTTATTTAACACCAGAAAAATAACATAATATTCATACAGTGAATATTTTGAATGAAATTTGAAAAAATTACACACTTTTGATTTTCTTTATTAATTGAAGGGTGTAATGAAATACAGTACAACGTAGAAAATGTTTCACATTTCATGAACTTTTTCTGGTCTGTCTTAATTACAAATACGTTGTCTATAAACACTGTACAGATTAATTTCACAGTTAGATTAAATATGCCTTAGTCCTAAATAGATCATCTAAATGTTCCATTTCTAGTCTGTTACTGGATTTTAATTTGATTGAATTCCTAAGACTAAATCCACATTCAGTCAGCACTCGAAGCTTTTAATGTTCCAACCATGTCAACAAGAATTCAAAGGAGAATTGTCAACAATTGACAGTTCTTCAAATTCATTTCTAAGTACATAGTTCAACATGAGTGAATGTCTTAATTTAACCAGTCTTAACTTTCTCAGAAACAACATATTTGAAATCACAGTACTGCTGTGATATTTTTGAGGCAACACTTTCCTCATAGTTCATAATAGTAACTGAGTATTAGTTTGTAATTTGAAACACAGTAAAGCTCTAAAATGTTTCAAAGTAATGGTTGTGTATGTTTATTATTTAGAAAATTTATGGATTATATTCATTAACAATTGACTACCTTGCTTCAGTATTCTCCGAAGAGAAGGCCCTTGATGGATGAAAGGTCAGGATAGAATAGGCCAATATGCTAGAACATGTTGATATTAAGAGGATGTGATGGACATCGTAAAATCACTAGGCTAGATAAGAGCAGGGGCTAGATGGGATAAACCTCGTTACTATGGAAAGCGAGGAAAGAGACCGCTGCACCCTCTGCAATGATCTTTGCATCACTGCTTGGCACCTGTCAGAAGACTGCAAGGTGGCTAATGTTATTCCCTTGTTCAAAAAAAAAGGTAACAGAACTAATCCTGGGAATAATAGACCAGCGAGTCTTACATCTGTGGTGAGTAACTACTGGAGGGGATTCTTTGAGACAGGATTTACAAGCATTTGGAGAAGCACAATCTGATTAGGGATAGTGGGCATTGCTTTGTGAGGGGTACGTCATACCTTATGAACTTGATGGAATTCTTCAAAGTACTGACTAAACAAATTGATGAAGGTAGAACAGTGGATGTGGCGTATATGGATTTTAGTAGGCATTCGGTTCCCATGGTAGACTTATTTAAAAAGTCAGGAGGTATGAGATCCAGGGAAACTTGGCTGCGTGGATTCAGAATTGGCTTGCACACAGTATGAATATGAATAAGTGGAGTGCATTCTGCCTGGAGGTCCATGACAAGTGATGTTCCACAGGAGCCCCTGCTCTTTGATTTTTATAAATGACTTGAATGGGGAACTGGAAGTGTAAGTTGTTACATTTGCAGATGACATAAAAGTTGGTGTTTTGGATAGTGTAGAAGGGTGTCGTAGGTTACTACGAGCCATTGACAGAATGCAGAGCAGGTCTAGGAAGTGGCAGATGAGATTCAATCTGGATAAGTATGAAGTGATGCGCTTTGGGAGATCAAAACTTGAAAGCAGATAACAGGGTTCTTAAAGAGTGTGAATGAACAGAAGGATCCTGGGGTCCATGTCTATATCTCCCTCAAAGCTGCCATGTAATTTGATATAGTGGTTATAAAAGCAATGGTGTGTTGGCCTTTATTAGTTGGTGAACAGAGTTCATGAAGCACTTCAGCTTGATAAAACTCTGGTTTGGCCACACTTTGAGCACTGTGTTCAGTTCTGGATCACCTCAATATAGCAGAGGGTGCAGAGATTTATTACGATGCTGCCTGGATAAGACAGCATGACTTAAGAGGAAAGGCTGAGCCAAATGGGGCTTTTCTATTTGGAGCACAGGAGGATCAGAGGTGACTTTATAGAGGTGTGTAAGATAATAAGAATAGATAGAATGGACAACCAGCACTTTTCCCCTCCCAGGGTGGCAATGGCTAATACAAGTGCAAATGAGGTAAAGAGCCAGAAATTCAGAGAACAAGGGGGCCCAGCCAACAAAAAGAGTCAAAGTATGGGGCATTAGAAGTTAGGAATATGTGTATGTTTGCTGCCAGAACTGGTGTCTGGAGTGTTCACATATTTCCCGCTCCATTTAATGTCAATGGGTTCACTGAAAAATTTATTATACTGTATGTTTAAATAATGGTGATATGTTGAGGCTCATCCAAAATATATCATCCAAAAACCTAAAAACTCTACCAGACTGACACCAAAAGGCCTAAGGGTGCCAGATTATCGCAGTTTTAAATTGTAACCCTACTTTTATCGGGTTAAATCACAGGTACCTCCACTCTTTTTGCTGAGTAAATTGACTTTGCTGTACAATACAGACCACTTGCTAACTGTATTTTTTTTCTTGTCCTCCTTCCAGTACAATAAGTCAGCACAGCATTGCTAAACAACACAAGAAAAATCTCTCAATGATTTTTTTTAAGTGCTCGAGTTGAATGGCAAGCAGATTTAGCTTTTGTCAATGTAGGACGTGCTGGGAGCATTTGACATCTCATACATTTGCCACTTTCTAGATCACTAACTCAAGATTGTGCAGTGCAGAACCATTTACTTCAGAAATCCAATTCAGATAGTTCTTAAATTATTTTGTACTAATAGAGAAAAGAGAGATATTTTTCAGTTTATTCAAACTGTAATTGAATCTCACAGAAACAAATGCCCAACATCCAAGAGATAACACTACTCATTTTACCCTAATGTCAAAGGAACAAATTTCAACACAGCATACTGATTAAGAGTTAACAAGTAAATTAACCTGCATAATTAGGATATTTATGGCAACTGAAATGCAATTAGGAAAATGAAAAGCACATAACCAACACAGTCCACAGAAATGGATGTGCCTTAATAAATGAAGCATGCCAGAAAATAGGAGCAGTACACGCTGCCCCTTAGAAGTTTCTCTGCCATTCATACGATCATGATTAATTGCCTCAGGCCTCATCTCTTCTCCTTTGCCAGTTCCATAGAACTACCAATCCCCTGATCTTGCAAGATTTATTTACTTCCACTTTTAATAACACCAACCACCTCCCCCATTATACAGCCTCCAGAAACCTCTGGATAGTTACAAGTGGTTGGACAAACTTTCCAATCAATTAGCTTAATTAATCTCTTTTAGATTGTTACCAATACCAATATATCCTTTCTTCCAGAAAGAGACCAAAACTGCATTTTTCTGGCTGTTGCTTCACCAGTACTTTTTTGTAAAACTCTAACTCACAGAACAAACTCAAATGTGGCAAAAAGGCAGAAGATGTAGTTTTTCTTGGTCACAAAATAATTCGATAAACTGTTTTTAAAAAGGGTTTTCATTTGCTCCATTCATCCATGCCCTGCACATACTCAAAGTCTTAAGCTCCAATACTACATTGTCTAAAAGGGTTCTTCAACAGCCTGGCAGGCCAGTTGTTCTATATGAACTTAAACAGGCTTTCTCCATATTGTCTTTATATTTTTATTTTCCTGGCTTTGAGATTAATAATTTCAGACTTCCTAGACATCAAATGGTTCCTGCAGCTAGGTGAAAGGCAAACTCAAAGAGTCAACTGCATTTTGACATTACTAGGCGTGATGTTAAGCACCCCACTTTCAACACATCACAACTCCAGAGAATTTAGATAATACTAAAATGTCTGGGTTATAAACTTTTATTACTTTAAGGTCTTAAAACCTTTTGAAGCATAATAGATTTTGGGAGTTAACCTTAAAAAGCACAGTATTAAATTAAAACCCACAAGACAGAACAGAATTAGGCCATTCAGTCCAATAAGTCTGCTCCGCTATTCATTCGTGGCTGATTTGCTATCTCTCTAAACTCCATTCTCCTGCCTTTTCCCCATAATCTTTGATAGCTTGACTAATTAAGCACTCATCACCTCCACTTGAAATATACTCAATGACTTGGCCTCCACGGCCATCCATGGCAATGAATTCCACAGATTCACTACCTTCTGCCTCATGAAATTCCTAATCTCTGTTCTAAATGAATGTTCCTCTATTAAGGCTGAGTCCCCAGAACAGAGGAACACCAAGTCAGGCACAATTCCCTGTTTTAGCAAGTTGCTAATTTTTCTTGAGAAATGTTATAAAGAAGTGAAACACTTGATTTGCATCGCTTTTTCAGCAGCAACTGCAGCCAAGTGGAAGTCTTCCAAAGATTAGCATTTTGATAACCAAAACAACTGGAGCTCCATCCATGAAACAAACAATAAAGGTAGGATGTTTAGTCTTTTAAAAGGCAGGTGGCAATGCTAGAACAATACTTGCTTTGTTCAATTCTTACCACATCAAGTACTACAACTAGGGTCAACCTGAATGGAGTACCTAACAAAGCATTTAAGAACACAAGAAATGGGAGTTGGCCAACTGGCCTTTTGAGCCTACTTTGCCATTCATCAATCACACCTGATCTTCTACCTCACACTATATTTCTTGTAATCCGGTAATTTGTGTACAAGGACACATGAGTCCTTTAAACATCAAAAATATCTAATCATGACTGATGGGAAAGCAAGCATATAAACAATCAAATAATAACTTAATCATGTGGGAAAAATACAAACTGGTTATTTGCAACCAGTCGAGGAAATCAATATTCCTGACTACGTTTAACAGACTGGCAGCACGAGCAATTTCAATATCAATGGAGAGGAAATTGAAGTGACTGACAGTTTCAACTTGGATCAATGATTAACACCAAAGCAGTAAGCAGTCAAGAAATCCAACAAAGAATTGCTCCTGTCAAAGCAGCCATGGAGGATTTAGAGAAGATCCTCCGAAACAGGAATCTATTTCTACATACAAAGACTCGACTTGTGCAGGCAAGGGTGTCCTCAATAATATTATCTGGAAGAAATTCATTGAATTCTCCAACTTCCAGTAATTCCTTCCCGTTCCCTTCCCCCATTCCATTTTCATTGTCTCCTCTTCTAACTGCCTATCACCTCTCTCATGATTCTGCCTTCTTTTACTACCCACAGTGCTTTCCCCTTAGATTCCTTCTTCACCTCTCCTGCCTATCCCCTCCCTGCTTCGCCTCCCCCACCCCTTGATCTTTCCTCTGATTGGTTTTTCACATGGCACCTTCCACCCTCCCCTCACCTTCTTTATAGGGCCCCTGCCCCCTCCTTCTTCAGTCCCGACAAAGGGTCTCGGGCCGAAACGTTGACTGCTCCTTTCAATGGATGCTGCCCGACCTGCTGAGTTCATCCAGCTTTCTTATACGTCTTGATTTGACCACAGCATCTGCAGTGTACTTTGTGATAGCTTGTACACCTGGCAGTTCTCATTCCGTATATTGCTGGAGTCTTGCTTGCATGACCTTTAGCATTACCTTGTTAGCATGTGAAATTAGTGAAACTGTTTGGTAATTTGAATATTCCTTTACATTTCCCTTCTCGGGAATTGGGATATAAACAAATCTTTTCCAGTCTAAAGGCCATTGTTGGGTTTTCCAGATCAAAGTTTTCAACAATTTAACTGGAATCCTATCAAATCCTGCAGCCTTATTATTGGCAATGTTTTCTATCACCCATTCCACTTCACCTTCCTGAATGTCGGGCTCAAGATGGATGAGGGAGTCATTGCTCTTGCCTTCGCTGTTGGGATCTTTCCTGTACAATTCTTCTGTGTATTCCTGCCATTACTTTTTAAAGTCTTCTGCTTCTGTAAGGTCCTTCCCTCCTTTGTCTTTTAATATACTAATTTTTGCATGAAATCTTCTTGAATAGATTTCTCATTCTCCCAATTGTTATCTTCTTGAACTTTGCGTTCAGTTGGAGGTATTTGTTCCAATCTCCATTGGCCTTCACTTCTCTTCGCTGCTCAGCCACTTGTACAGCCTCCGCAAAAAGCTATTTTGCTTTACTGGTCTTCTTTTTGTTTGCAATATTTTTGTTGCCACCTCTGTATAATGCTCCTTTCTTCTATCCATAGTTCTTCTGGCTTTCTCTCTACCAGGTTTAATCCATCCTGTTCTTCACCTCCACGGCATCCTATATCTTATGGTCTAACATCAAACTTTGCTGGTATGTTGGTTTTCTTGATGCTCTTCAGTTTCATTCTGAATATTGCAACAAGCAGCTCATGTCTGAGCCACAAGTTTCTCCTGAGCCACAACATGAGGGAGTAAAAATCTTCACATTGTGTCTCCGTCGTTATGTACAAGCAATAAGGAAGGGAAATGTGGAAGGATTTTGCCAAAACACCAAGATTGTATACATAATTGTTTTGTGTACAGTCAGATTTGCAATCAGATCAATGTGTTTTGATAAATTCAATAGCCCAGCGAAAGAAGCTATCCTGTAGGCTGTTGGTCTTAAAGATGTGATACAGTTTGCCAGACGGAAACAGCTGGAAGAGTTTGTGGTTGGGGTGGCTGGAGATCCTGATGATCCTCCAGACCCTTTTTATGCACCTGCTACTGTAAATGTCTTGAATAGAGAGAAGTTCACATCCACAGATGCACTGGGCTGTCTGCTCCACTCTCTGCAGTGCCCTGTGACTGAGGATAGTACAGTTCCCATACCAGGTGGTGTCACAGCCAGCCAGGATGCTCTCAGTGGAGCCCCTGTAGAAAGTCCCGAGGATTTGGGGACTCATGTCAAATTGGTATAAGTTCATAAGTACTGGACACAGCTTTTTATTTATTTTCCCAAAACATATCAAAACACTAAAACAACTTAATGTTCACTTGGATGCAGTACCCATCAAGGATAGGCTCATACTTTCTATTACTACAGTAATTAATATAAGCAATTTTCCCTCCCTAGTCCAAACTACAGACCGTCTAAAGTCAAGAGAGTATTAAACTAATTTAGCTACTGAATTTCCAATATCCCCAATCCAAACAGAGCAGTATGGAACCAACTTCCAATGAATCCATATGCTAAAAGTGCAACTTGGGGATAATTCTAACACACGAATTATCATTCTAACAGTCCTTGTTGTGTTTAAACACCTCCCTCTGTAACTCCGGTTTTGGTGGAGAGACCTCAGACAGTCCATGTTAGCAGCAACATTACTAGCTTGCTCCGTCACGCTGAGCACCAATGCCCCCAGGGCTATGTGCTCAGTCTGCTGCTGTTCACACTACTGACACGCAACTGTACTGCTAGATCCAGCTCTCACCATATCAGTAAGTTCCCTGATGACACAGCAGTGGCTGACCTCATCAGCAACAATGAGTCAGCAAACAGAGAGAATGTAGAGTGGCTTATGGACTGATGGGAACACAACTTATGTCTCAACGTGGACAAGACTAAAGTGATGATTGCGGACTTCAGGGAAGTACAGATGCCCACCCCTATTGTGCATCCACAGTCCTTCCGTGGAGAGAGGTCAGAAGCACCAAGCTTCTTGGAGTGCACATCGCAGATAATCTTACCTAGTCTCTAACACCACCTCTTCAGTCAAGAAAGCAGAGCTGTACCTCCACTTCCTGAGGAGACTGGGCACATAAGACCCCTTAATGCCCTTCTTACTATATTCTGCTGGAGCACAATTGAGAGTGTCCTGACCAGCTGTATCACCATCTGCTGTAGGAATTGCAAGGAATCTGACCACAAAACCCTACAACAGATAATGAGGACTGCTGAGAGAATCCAGGATACATACCAGAAGTGCTGCATTTGCAGAACCCTCAGCATTGTCAAGGACCCCTCCTGTCCATCCCAAAATCCCTTTGACCTCCTATCATTGGGAAGAAGGAACCACAGTACAAGAACGAGGTCTGTTAGACCAGGAAACAGCTTCTTCCCCAGTTCAAAATCTTGAAATAGTTAATTATGATATATGATACTTCAGTTAAGCACAGTTGCTTCATTAAAAATGCAATATAAACATGATTTTGAATGGAATAGAAGATACTGGAAAACATTTCAATAGCAATGTAGAATAAATTCAGAGCCAAATTTTAAAACACTATTAATTCAATTTTCAGACCAAATCTAAAGATTGCTACTACTACTACATCACAACATGAAGAATTTAGAGCAACTGGTTCTCTCGATAATACCTATTTGGAGGAGATCATTAAACTTCTTTCAAACCAATTCTATAATTCATAACATCTACACAGAAACTGGTAATTTAACAATGTTGCTTATTAGAGTTCTATAGGTCTAGAATTCAAATAAAGTCCTGCATCCCTTTCTTCCTGCCATTTTTCTGGCTTCGGCCATTACTGGCAAGGCCAGAACTTATTGCTCATAGCTAATTCTTGAGAAAGTGGTGTTGAATCTTTCTGAACTGCTGCAGTTTCTCTCACGATACTGATGAAGATGCAGCTCTAGGATTTAGATCCAGCAATAATGATGGAGGAACAATCTAAGTGGATTCCAGGTAATTGGGCCATCAGTTAATCATGGCAACCACTTATTCAGCACAATTCTTAAAGAACAAAAACTAATTCAGAAAATAGCTGAGATTCCCTTAGTTTATTTAGGACACTCTGCCTCTTAATTGGGACAGGAGACTGTTGCCAAACAGCTTCTAACAAGTGTCAGTCACATGGATTTGTGTGGCTGTTAGACACAACACTGTGATCAAGCAAGCGGTTTTTAAATAGCATCAGTTGTGTGTGCTTGTGTTCAAAAAGCAGTGATGTTTGGTGAAAAAATAAGCAGTAAGACAATTCAGAACCGTTTTGCTCTCTGCAGTTTCAAACATTGAGGCTTGGAGGTGCCAGAAACAGCCAGAAATGAAAACGAGATTATTTCATTATTTCAACAAACTAGGAACTACAAAGAATTTGAAGGTATCAACAATCATCTTAAATGTTACAAGGAAAATGAAGATTTGGAGGATGCATTCATCAATAGGCAGTCCATTATCTGAACTAGGTGTCTGCGCTGATTTTGTTCATTTACAGTCAAAAGAACACGACAAAGATAAATACTTACATTGATAGCCAATAATACAGTTTTATAGTACCACAGTAGTATTGGTAGTGTTGTAATTTGTTCTCCATTTCATTTAATATATAACTTGTTACTCATTTTGTTTTTTTTTATACCTTTTTAACTATTTCCATGAAACTGGTTAATTGGGACAGCTGCTTAATTGGGCTAAAACGTACTGGGTGTTAGATGTAACACATGCTTATGTGAGAATGCTGTCTTGGACTACAGCTCAGCATTCAACACCATAATTTCATTTAGGCACAACAGGAAACTCAAGAGACCTCGGCCTTGACCCTGCCTTGTGCAGCTGGATCCTGGACTTCCTGTCAGATCACCAGCAGGTGGTAAGAGTGGGCTCCCTCACCTCCACCCCTCTAACTCTCAAACACAGGAACCCCGCAGAACTGTGTACTAAGACCCCTCCTTTACTCCCTGTATACCCACAACTGTGTCGCCATCCACAGCTCTAATCTGCTAATTAAATTTGTTGACGAAATGACATTGATTTGCCTAATCTCAAACAATAATGAGGTGGCCTACAAAGAAGTCATCTCTCTGACACAGTGGTGTCAAGAAAGCAACCTCTCCCTCATTGTTGCAAAAACAAAGGAGCTGGTTGTGGATTACAGGAGGAATGGACATGGGCTAACTCCTATTGACATCAATAGGTCTGGGGTTGAGAGGGTAAACAGCTTTAAGTTCCTTGGCATCCGCATCACTGAGGACCTATACACACCATGTGTGATGAAAAAGGCAAAGCAGCACCTCTTTTACTTCAGACAGTTGAGGAAGTTTGGTATGGGCCCCCAAATCCTACGAACTTTCTACAGAGGCACAACTGAGAACATTCTGACTGGCTGCATCACCGCCTGGTATGGGAACTGTACCTCCCTTATTCGTAGGATTCTGTAGAGAGTGGTGCGGACAGCCCAGCGCATGCATAGTTGTGAACTTCCCATGATTCAGAACATTTAGAAAGACAGGTGTGAAAAAAGGGCCTGGTGGATCATTGGGGACCTCAGTCACCCTGACCATAATCTATTCTAGCTGCTACCATCTGGGAAATGTTGCCACAGCATAAAAGTCAGGACTAACAGGTTCTGGGACAGCTTCTTCCACCAGGCCATCAGAATGATTAACTCATGCTGATTTGAGTGTATTTCTATGTTACAATGACTTCTATTTATTCTAAATTATTATGATTGCACTTTGCACATTTAGACAAGGGCGCAACAAAGATTTTTACTCATGTGAAGAATATAAGAAATAAGTCAATTCAATTCAATTCACAAAAAGCTGGAAGAACTCAGCAGGCCAGGCAGCATTTATGAAAAAAAGTACTTTTTTTCCAAAGATGCTGCCTGGCTGCTGAGTTCCTCCAGCATTTTGTGCATGTTGCTCAGATTTCCAGCATCTGCAGATTCTCTCTTATGGGTGTTAGATGTTGCAGTTTAGGGAACTGTCAGAGTACCCAGAGCAAGCTAATGGAATATACTTTGCCACCGAGCGCCATTGGCTGTGGGAATGAATGGTTAGGGCTGTGCAGAGAATACACAGCAAATTTGCCCTGGGTTGCATTGAATTACTTGATCATTTTACTTGTCAAAGCAAGTGGAGCAGATTGAGGATTGCTAACTTATGCCATCAAGAGTATGCGACAAAATACTGTTGCTGGAAATTTGAACGGAAAACAGAAGGTGCAGGGGAAAGACAGAGAACATACGTGAAAAGAGAAACAGTTAATGTTGCACGTTTGGAATCCTTCATCAGGACCAAGAAAGTTATTCAGGGAGCAGAGGAGATGGGGAGAGGACAATGAATGAAACAAAGCAAATTTCTCTGAGTGAAAAAAATGGAAGTTAATCTCCTTTGACTCTGTAATGTGTTGTTAATTTTATTAAATTCTATAGTGCAGGCTACTGGGATATGCCCAACAGACAGTAATACACAAATTTTAAAAATGAGATGGGAGGCAAAAAAAAAATCAGTCCTGATAGACAGAAAGAGCAAGTTGCCTCAAGTTGAAGAATTCAATATAGAACCTTACAGGTTGCAACGTGCCCATACAAAAAATGAAGTGGTGTTCCTTGAACTTGTGTTAGCTCTTGTAACAGAGCAGGAGCCATAAACAGAGAAGTCAGTGTAGGAATGGGATGATGAACTGAAGTGGTCAACAATCAGAAGTTTAGGGTCACTCCTGTGGACTAAGTGCAGTTTTCACAAATCAAACACCAAACCTACATTTAGTTCCTCCATGAGGTGACGTTGAGAAAACGGAATGCAGTACACTAGATTAGAAAAAAGCAAGTAAATATTATCTGTAAAGGCTGTTTAGACCCAGGGATGATCGGAAGGGAAGAAGTGAAACAATACCACATCTTCTGCAGTGCTGGGGGAAAAAGTCATACAATGGATAAACGTAGTCAGGGACAGAAGAATACAAAGAATGGAAAAGGGAATGATTGTTTCAAAATGTTGAAAGGGGAGAGTAGGGTAATATGTCTAATAAAGAAAGAAACCTGTAAAAATTGCAAAGGATTGAAGGCAAAGGCTGATAGTATGGAAAGTAAGGACCAGGATATGTTCCTTCTCTCTCCAGAAGTATGGGAAATAGATAAAATGCAGTCAAGAGCTCTGGTAAGAGAAGAAACCATGGTTTATGGAGATGGAAGAAATGAGAGAATGGAGTCCTTTCAGGAGGCGGAGTCAGAAGAAGTCTAACAAAATGCAGTAGTCTATGGATTTGAGTTGATGATGGTGACATTGATGAGTGCTGAGCATTGAAGCCCCCCCACCCTGAGTACATCTGTGCCTTTGTCACTTTCAATACGCCTTCCAAGTATTGTTCAATAAGGAGTAACACTAACTAATCAACTAAAAGATTGATGGTAGATGGTGGTCAAGAGATTTCCTTGTCTGTGTTTGGCCTGATACCAACAGATTTTCATGATGTGTGGAATCATACTGAGGACATCCAAGAGCTATTTCTTCCTACCTGTAACCCAGGTGGAAGTGAAATTGTCCTGTGAGTGGGACAGGAAGTACTTGGTACAAAAAGTACTTAGCAATTACAATAGAGAAATCTAGCTAATTGAGTCTGAAGTATCATTCTGAGTGAGAGACTATATTGAGCAAAAGCCGGACTAGTATGTGGACAGCTCTCAAGGTTTATACGCCAGGACAAACCTGGGAGCAACTTTGCCCTATGCAAATTAGATACCTAGGTCGATGTCAAGTCGTTCACTCATTTTCCTCCTCTGTTTAAGCATAGTAGTTAAGTGGCTTGCCATGCCATTTCATTGAGATACTTACAGTCAACTGTGAATTGGATCTAGACTCATGTAGGCCAGACCTGATCAGGATGCCAGATATCATGACCAGAAAGACATTAGTAGATAAGCTGATTCTGTCAACAATCTACTATTTTTTGTGGTCATCACTAAGACAAATTGTTATAACTAATCTAAAATTCCAGATTATTAACTGAATGTAAATCCTACATTTCTAATGGTAGAATTTGAACAGAGGTTCTTGGAGTGTTAGTGATTACTTCTTGATTGCTAGTGTGATAATTTAACTGCTGCATCACTGCTTTTCATCAAACTGAAATGTTAACTGCTTTTTCTACAAACACTGCCTGACCTACTTAATATTCCAACAGGCCATTCAGTTCAGTGCAGCTCAAAGCATACATGGGCTCAAAGTGCAGAACTGCTTTGAACCAGAAAACATCATACTCTTGATGTAGGGAGCATTAATCTGAGAGAGAAAGGAACAAATCCACTTGGCATTCATCAGCTTTAGAAAGGTAACTCCTACATCTGCAGATTTTGCTTTTCCAACTTGTGTCTTATATACCATTTATATGCATCCTGAAAAAGATTCAAAACTCTTTACTCAGTGACGCAAGTTTAGCAAAGATGAGTCATTATGCATAAAGCAGTATTCCACAAACAAAAATATGAGCTGAATTCTTATGGGTTTTTTTTAGACATAGTGGTCAAGAAAGTATTTGAGCCCACATTTTTAATTAATGGATTGTTTGCATAAATATAAGCAGACATAATATTACCTCGTTGGTTTGATATGTCATGTCATTCAAAATTTGCTACCTGTACTAATCCAACATTCCTACAGCACTGAATGGTGAGACTGAATCACTTACTTGCTCCAAAAACTTGATACTATTATTTTGACAAAAAGTAAGAGCATTGCTAGCAGAAGGTTCAAGACGACTCTGGCTCTCCACTTAGCCAAGCTATAATTCATCACAGATAGTGGGTCAAGAAATTGCACAGAAACATGTATTCAACACGTATTTCCTAGCTACAATTTCCTAGACACAATATTGGTCAATGACATCAAGTCCTTGACAGACATATATAAGGGTAGAGGACCAAGAATTTTCCATGGTTCACACTTGGCAGTCGTTAACACTACACGCAGTGGCCACCTTCTTGTTAAAAGTGCTAATAGTTAATCAGCCAATCATCTGGCAGCAACCCAAAGCATAAAAGCATGCAGACATGGTCAAGAGGCTCAGTTGTTCAGACCAAACATCAGAATGGGGAAGAAATGTGATCTAAGTGACTTTGACAGTAGAATGATTGTTGGTACCAGATGTAATGGTTTGAGTATCTCAGAAACTGCAGATTTCCTGGAATTTTCCACGCACAGCAGTTCTGTGGGCAAACATGCCCCGTTAATGAGAAAGGTTAGAGGAGAATGGCCAGAGTGGTTCAAGCTGACAGGGAGCCAACAGGAACTCAAAAAAAACATGTTAGTGGTTACTTGGTGTGCAAAAGAGCATCTCTGAACACACAGCACATCCAATCTTGAAATGGATGAGCTACAGCAGCAGAAGACCATGAACGTGCACTCGGTGACCATTTTATTAGGTACAGGAGATACCTAGAAAGGGGCTACTGAGTATTTCTAATGCCCAAACATTCAGATCTCTGTCATGGTGATGAAAAACAAATTTAGATTTCATTTTGAATGATAAATTCTCCTTGCCCGTGTCCATTAAATTCTCCTTCTTACAAGTCCTAAAAGTTGAAAGGTCCAGGAGGCTATTTTGTATAGGCAATTATGTGTGTGGGCTAAAGGATTAGTCTAAAATCTACGGCTACGGCTTGAGAGGCTTAAACAAGTGAGTGGCACAGGTGAGTGGCAGGTAAGAACAGGCAAGATTTTTTTTGTTATAGAGTAGATAACAGATACCAAATTATAACAAATTAAATAAAATAGGGGTGCAGGATAAGGTGACATGTTGTAGCTGCATGACATGGGAGCTGGAGCTGGTGGAACTCTCTGTGATTCCTGGTGACCATATATGCAGCAAGTGTTGGTTAATCATGGAACTCCAGGCTCCAAGTTGATGAACTATAACCTGAGCTTCAAACACTGCAATACATTGGGGGGGGGGGGGGGGGTTACTGGACAGAGTTTTTCAGGAGACAGTCTCACCATTAGTCTCACTTCAAATTCACACTGCGGCCAGGAACAAGAGAGTATGACTGAGATTGAGGCAGGTAGGAGGATCCTAGAGGTAGTGCAGAAGGAGCCTCAGCCCATGAGCTTGTTCAATAGGTCTGAAATTGTTGCCCACCGAGAGGGTGAGAGTGAGAAACCTGAGCAACAAAATTGTGCACCATGGATCAGGAAGCCTTTCAAGAGGCAAAAGAGAGATGTGGTTGTAATTAGGGACAGCCTAGTCAGTGGAATAGACACAATGCTCTTCTGCAAACACAGATAATCTAGAAGACTGTATTGTCTGCCTGGTACTGTGGTTCGGGACATCTCATCTGACCTGCAGAGAAATCTGGAATGGGAGGGGAAAAAAATCCAGCTGTCATCATCATTGTGGATACCACCAACGTAGGAAGAACAATGAAAGAGGTTCTGCTGAATTTGAGCAGCTTGGGACCAAACAAGAATACAGAATCCAAAAGGTGATACTAGCTGGGTCATTAACTGAGCCACATGCAAACTGCCATAGTGTTAATAAGATCAGAGCGCCAAAGATTGGTGTCAGAGAAGTGGGTTTGAAATCGTAGAAAAGTGTCACCACTTTGGGGAAGAGGGAGTTGTTACAATGAGACGAACTCTATCTGAACCATACTGGGACCAAGATCCATGCAAATCGCACAAGAGCTATGAGCAGGGCTTAAAACTAAAAGTTGGTTGAACAGCCTGGAAAAGTACAGATAAAATATTGAAAAGAAAAGAGAGTGCAAGAAATGTTATTGAGGACTCCAGAATAAAGAATAAAACAAAGTTGAAGTTTACAAACAGCAATATGAAGACACACTTGAAAGGGGAAGTGAATACAAGACTGAATGTGTTATACTTGACTATGTGCAGTACATGTAACAAGGTTGATAAGCTTGCAGCACAGTTAGAAATTGGCAGGTATGACGGTGTGGGCATCACTAAATTGTGGCTGAAAGAAGATTACAGTCAGGAGCTTAACAACCAGGGATACACATTGTATCAAAAGGACAGGCAAGGGTACAAAGAGTGTGGGATGGTTTTGTTGATAAAAAAAATGAAATCAAATCCTTCAAAAGAAACGACATAGGATCAGAACATGTAGAATCTTTGAGTGTAGAGTTAAGAAACAGCGAGGGTAAAAGAGACCCTAATGGGTGATACAATGGCTATAAAAGGTATTCACCCACCTTGGAAGTTTTCTTTTTTTTTAACCACATTGAATCACGTGGATTTGATTTGGCTTTTTTGACTCTGATCAACAGGAATGAGTCGTGTCAAAGTGAAAACAAACCTCTACAAATTGTAATTTATGACAACTATTAAACATAAACTAATTGATTGCATAATTACTCACCCCTTTCAAGTCAGTATTTAGTAGATGCACCTTCGGCAGCAATTACAGCCTTGAGTCTGTGTGGATACGGCTCTCTATCAGCTTTACATATCAGGACACTAACTTTTCCCCCATTCTTATTTACGAAACAGCTCAAGTTCTGTCAGATTGAATGAATTGCCCATTTCAAGTCCAGCCACAAATTCTCAATTGAATTGAGGTCTGGACACTGACTTGGCCACTCCAGGACATTAACTTTGTTGTTTTTAAGCCATTCCGGTATCACTTTGGCTTTATGCTTGGGGTCATTGTCATTGTCAAATCTTCTCCCAAGTCACAGTTCTCTTGTTGACTGCATCAGGCTTTCCTTCAGGATTTCCCTGTATTTTGCTGTATTAATTTTACCTTTTATCTTCACAAGCCTTCAAGTGCCTGGTGCAGTGAAGCATCCCCACAGCATGATGCAGTCACATCATGCTTCACAGTAAGGATGGTGTTTTTTGATGATGTGCGATGTTTGGCCTATGCCAAATATAATGTTTAGTCTGATGGTCAAACAGCTCAATTTTGTTTCATCAGACCAGAGAATCTTCTTCCAAGTGACTTCAGAGTCTCCCATGTACCTTCTGGCAAAATCTAGCTGATATTTCATGTGAGTTCCCCTCCCCACCCCCCCAAAAGTTGCTTTCTCTTCGCCATTCTCCCAGTAAGCTGTGACAGGTGAAGCACCCGGGCACAATTGTTGTATGCACAGTCTCTCCCATCTCAGCCACTGAAGCTTGTAACTCCTCCAGAGCTGTCATGGGTCTCTTGGTAGCCTCCCTTACTACTCCCCTTCTTGCACGGTTACTCAAGTTTTGAGGACAGCCTGCACTATGCATATTTACTGTGGTGCCATATTCTTTCAATTTTTTTGATGATTGTACTCCAAGGGTTAGTCAGTGACTTGGAAATTTTCTTGTATCCATCTCCTGACAAAAATAAGTGGGGGGGGGGGGGGCAGGTAGTGTTGAGGAAGCAGGGAGCCTGCAGAAGGACTTTGATTGGGAGGAGGAGGAGCAGATGGAATAAAGCATTGGGAAGTGCATGATTATGACTTTGGTAGAAGGAATAAAGGTATAAACTGTTTTCGAAATAGGCAGCAAATTCAGCAATCGGAAAAGTGACTTGGGACTCCTCGTGCAGTATTCCCTGAAGATTAACTTGCAGGTTGAGTCAATAATAGGAAAGGCAAATATAATGTTAGCATTCATTTCAAAAGGACTGAAATGTAAGAGTAATGGTGTATTGATGAGGCTTTATCAGGCATTGATTAGATCACACTTGGAGTACTGCAAATAGCTTGGGCCCTTATCTAAGAAAATATGTGCTGGCACTGGGGAGTGTCCAGAGGAGGCTCATGAGAATAATCCCAGGAATGAAAGGGTTAACATATGAGAAGCATTTAATGGTTCTGGGTTTGTACTCAATGGTGTTGAGAATGAAGAGAAGGAGGGGAATGTCATTGAAGCCTACCAGATATTGAAAGGTCTAGGGCCAAAGGTCATCACCGCAGAATAGGACAGAAATGAGGAGGATTTTTTTAAGCCAGAGGATAGTGAATCAATCTATGGAATTCACTGCCATTGCCATCTGTGGAGGCCAAGTCAATGGATATCTTTGAAGTGGAAATTGACAGATTCTTGCTCGGTAAAGGCCTTAATGGTTAAGGTGAGAAGGCAGAACAATGGCATTGAGAGGGAAAATAAATTAATCATGATTGGATGGCAGAATAGGTTTAATGGGCCAAATGACCCAATTCTGCTGCTATGTTTTATGGTCTAAACAAACTGAAGACTTTAATTATGATTCCTTAAGGTTGAAGCAAATTGGAAAAGTCAACGTTTCAGGTTGAGACTTCAATCAGTTGTAAAATAATTTATGTTCCTTAAGCCAAAGACAAAAGGTCAGATTGAGAATGGAATAGATTACCATAATTCAAATTGAAGTTTGAAAAGAGATCTATTAAAAAATCTAAAAGAATAAATGAATTGGAAGGACTGTATGGGTCCCTGCATATCCAGGAGGAAAGTGGTAAAGAAGAGAGAGCTGAATCTTCTATGACTGCATAAGAAAGTGGGTACTGAGAAAAATGGAAGCATGGACCAGAACAGTGCAGAGTTAATTACCTCACTAGAATGCTCAAAGGGAAGGGAAGCGAAAAGTGAAAAGGGCAGTGGCATAATTTTGAGACCATGTTTTTAGTGCTTGATACTTTTGGATTTAACACTTAGAATCAGAATCAGATTTATCACCGGCATGAGACGTGAAATTTGTTAACTTAGCAGCAGCAGTTCAATGCAAATTAAAAGGAGTCAAAGAAAATTCCTTAAATTTTGGGGCATGACTTTCAATGGCACGTCCACAGTAACTCCCACGATAATCAATTTTCTGATTGGAAGACACATTAATGGAGCAGTGCTGGATAAGGAGCTAGCACTGGCACACATCTGTTATGTACGCTAAATGGTGGTTAGCATAATACTCCTACAAATTTGGGACAATGCTCTAAAACTGTAACTTAAATGCTCTCAACTACTAAAACAAACTTTGATTTGTTCTGTAAACAACCACTTCAAATAAGCTTTAAGTTGATCTTATCTCCTTTCAAATGAAATTCAAATCAAAGTGACTCATGAGAGACAAAAAACAGATTTGTCTCATCTTGCTCTCAAAAGCACAAAACAACCTCAGTACACCAACAACTACCCAAGAAGTCAGCACTTCATGCTTTGCAGTGGTTGTCAGCAACAACACATGAAGGCCCTTGAGAACTTCCCCACTGAAATTGACAGCCTACCAAAAAACACAAAACTTTCTTTTGAAGTCTAGTTTTGACAGTGAAGTGTGCCACTTTGCATCTCTTCACTTCCCTCACATGAACTGTTCAACAGAACAGCAAGAACTGAAGAAACTGATTTATGTAACAGCTGCCAAGCTTGAGGATGTGAACTTGTCATAATCATTCACAAAATCAGATTTATTATCACCGACCTATAGTATAAGAGACAACAGTACAGTGCAAAAAGTACTATAACTTACAAATAAATAGGGGATTCTGGATAACTGCAACACACTAAGAGCAGTACATTATGACCCAATTAAGTGTTTCACCAATTAACCAAAGTTTCATGGAAATAGTTAAAAAGGTATTAAAAAGCAAACTACTGTTTAACTGAGTAACAAATAATATATTTAAGTGAAATACATAACAAATTAGAATACCAATACTACTACTCTACTATAAAACTATTAGTTCCTAATTGTTATCAGAAGAATTCATCCAGTGTACCTGTAAACTATCATATTCTTTTTATTGACTATAATCAGTGCAGACATCTAGCGTAGATAATAGATGCCTTCATAAAATGCTACCAGCAACTGCATCCTCATTTTCATTGTAACATTCAAGGTGATTGTTGATACTTCTATAGTTCCTAATATGAAGTCATGAAGTCGTTTCATTTTTAGTCCCAGCCATTTCTAGCACCTCCAAGCCTGTATGCTTGCAATCACAGTTTGATTGCCTAAATTGTTCTAAATTCTAAATTGTTCTAAATTGTCTTATTGCTCACCAATTATCAGTGACCAAAATCACTGTTTTTTTTAATATAAGCACGCACAACTGAAGCTATTTAAAAACTGTTTGCTCTAAGTACAGTGTAGCATCTAACATCCACACAAGTGCATGCATCTGACACGAGTCACAAACTATTCAACAAGTCCCCTGGCCTAATTAAGCAGCAGCAGAGAGTCCCAAATAAAAGCAGGAAATGCTGGATAGTTTCTCCAATTAGCTTTTATTCGTTAAGAGCTGCCCCAAATAACTGGAATCCACTATAGCACAAAGTAAGGAATAAAAAGGTTGTGTTCATGGATTGCTCAGAAATCTGATGGTGGAGGAAAAGCTGAGTACAAGGCTCCTGGCTCCTGCATCTCATCCTCAACATTAGTAATGAGAAGAGGACATGGCCCAGTTGGCAAGGATGCCTCTTGAACATCAAGGGTATCTTCAAGTTCAAAATAAGTTTATTATCAAAGTACATATATTGTATTTTTACTACCTCGAAAAAATTTTCACGCAGGCTTTTAAACAAATAAAAAGTACAATAGAATTTTATGAAAAACGATGCAAGCAACAAAAGTGCAAAGGGTGATAATCTGTGCAAATAGAATAATAGTGTAAACGTGAGTTTTAAAAGTCCTTGAAAGTGAGTATGCATGTCATAGAATCATTTCAGAGTAGTGATGACTGAAATGATCAATGTCAGTTCAGGAGCCTAATGGTTGCAGAGGGAAGAGTTCCTGAACCTAGCCGTGTGGAATCTAAAGCTTCCATAACTCCTGTCCAATGTTAGTAGTTAGAAGAGGGCACAGCCTAGATCACAGAAGTCTTTGATTATGGATTCTGCTTTCTTAAGGCAGCACTCTATATAAATGCCACTCAGTGGAAGGGAGGGTTATGCCCATGACAGAGGTGGCTGAATATACACCCCTCTGCAGCCTCTTGAGATCCTATGAATTAAAGCCTCCATATCAGGCATTCAGTCAGAATGCTTTCCACTGTACATCTATGATAATTTGCAAGTCTCTGGTAACATACCAGTCTTGGAATTAGATCAACCAGCTGCATTCTCATGCAATTTGAAGTTAATACAAACAAGACACTATCTAAGATGACAATACAGCGCCACAGGAAAAGGTACAACTGATGCTTCCGGAAACTGCACTTGAATAGATAATTGTTAAGTCACATTCATGAATGTGGTATCAGAATTCACTGCCATGCAGCCCACCCAAAAGTTTGTTCACATTCTTACATAAAGACCAAGCAGAGTACAGGAGGAAGTTTTGGGACTGAAGATTTAGTTAAACAGACCTATTCTCCACTATTGCTGAATATTAATAAATTACAGAAACCAGAAGCTAGAAACACCAGCACAAAGGCTCAGCAGTTTAACACATCAACATGAATTAAAGAGGATGCCATACCTACACACTAACATACACAAAGGAACTCAGTGGGCCAGGCAGCATTTACGGTAAAGAGTAAACAGTCAACGTTTCAGGCCGAGAAGGGTTTCCAGCATTTGTGTGTTGCCAAGATTTTCAGCATCTGCAGATTTTCTTGTCTTTACACTGACACACTAATTCGTTTCATCCAAACATTAATTTTCGTCAGGACGTCCTGATGAAGGGTCTCAGCCTGAAACGTCGACAGTGCTTCTCTTTATGGATGCTGCCTGGCCTGCTGTGTTCCACCAACATTTTGTGTGTGTTGTTTACAGCATATGTATATTGAATAAATCAAAAATTCATCCAAAAACAGAAATAATGCTAAAAATGTGAGGTAGTGTTCATGGGTTCAATGTCCATTTAGCAATCGGATGGCAGAGGGGAAGAAGCTGTTCCTGAATCACTGAGTGTGCGCCCTCAGGCTTCTGTATCTCCTGCCTAATGGTATCAGTGAGAAAAGGGCATGCCCTGGGTGCTGGGGGTCCTTAATAGTGGATGCTGCCTTTCTGAGACAATGCTCCTTGAAGATGTCTGGGTACTTTGTCAGCTAGTCCCCAAGATGGAGCCTACTAAATTTACAATGCTCTGCAGCTTCTTCCGGTCCTGTTCAGCAGCAACCCCACCCCCCCCACCCCCCCCAATACCAGACAGTGATGCAGCCCATCAAAATACTCTGCTCGGTACATCAATAGAAGCTTTTGAGTATTTTTGTTGATCTACCAAATCTCTTCCAATTCCTAATGAAGTATAGTCACTGTCTTGCCTTCTTTAAAGCTGCATCATTATGTTGGGATCGGGTTAAGTCCTCAGAGATCGTGACATCCAGGAACTTGAAACTGCTCACTCTCTCCACTTACAATCCCTCTATGAGGATTAGTATGTGTTCCTTCATCTTACCTTTCCTGAAGTCAACAATCAGCTCTTTTGACTTACTGATGTTGAGTGCAAGTTTGTTGCTGCAACACCATTCCACTAGTTGGTGTATCTCAGTCCTGTACAGTCTCTTGTCTCCATCTGAGAATCTACCAACAATGGTTGCATCATCAGCAAATTTAAAGATGGTATTTGAGCTATGCATAGCCACACAGTCATGGGTATAGAGAGAGTAGAGCAGTAGGCTCTATCCCTGAGGTGCACCAGTGTTGATCACCAGCGAGGAGGAGATATTATCACCAATCCAGACAGATTTTGGTCTTCTGGTTAGGAAGTTGAAGATCCAATTGCAGAAGGAGATACAGAGGCCCAGGTTCTATATCTTATCAATCAGGATTGTGGGAATGATGGTGTTAACTGCTGAGCTATAATCGATGACAGCATCCTGACATAGATGCGTGTTTTGTCCATTTAGTACATTCATTTAGCAAGTTCATTTGGTCGTGCAAGAAACAGAAATTTATATTGATAAAGCCATTTTATCACATCAAACCACTGAAATGTAATGATGCTTGTGAACAAGTGTGCCAGAAACATTGTGTACTGCATTTCCACAAATAGCAATAACTTGAACTTCTATTTTCAGTTTCATTACTTGAAGTAAGAATGCTGTACAGAGAACCTCATACTCTCAATGTGGCTATTAATATGTATATCTGGACAATTAGGTCATTTCAGCTTTAAAAAAATCTACAGATATTACTTCAGACATGGAGCACTCACCACCACTGTAGTTTGCTCCATTACACAGCCACCATTTCAAGTCCAAGAACCTGGCCCAAAGACAATCTTCATATCTCATCTATGCAAGTTCAAGTTTAATTGTCATTCACCATACACATGAATACAGACAAACAAATTAGTGTTCTTCCAGGGCCAAGGTGCAGCACACAGTCCCAGCAGTCACACAAATCACATATAGTTACAATTGCCGGAGAACAGTCACAAAAATCCCTGACTCACGGCCATCCTCATCATGTACCAATGCAACCGCAGACAAAGGCAATCTAACAAGTCTTCACTGAGAGAACACTGGAGGGCAGCACAGACAGGACAGGGCAGCCCCCAACCCAACACAGACTCCAGCTCTCTCGCACATCAGCTCCAGCATCACCTTTCCAGGGCGGTTGAGCCCAAGGCACAAGGGCCTGGTCTGCACACAACCGAGACCATGCAGCTTTCCTACTGTTGATCTCACCAACGAACTGGACTTTCGGTATTCTACATTCCCAATGTGTACCAGGGTCTTGTGATCATGAGAAACACCGCCAAGACAATTATTTGCACTATTTGTTGGACCACGCATCGCCTCTTACATCTTCCTTCTTCGGTGGCTGCAACCACCAACAACACAGTGCACAATGAATCCAGCTCCACTACCATCAAGCTACTTGCCAGTGGGTCAGACCTGCAGCACATGATGTTCTCAATATCCAGCAGTTAATTGTGATTGCACAAAAAAATATAAAGGTCAAATAATTACACCTTTATTTGGACCTAGAGAAGCTGCTGCAACCAAGCGTGCCACCATCTTACTGGATCAATGATACTGCCCATTTCCATCCCAAAGACATTACCTTGCTGTCTCTTCTGTTTTGAGTGGCTGAAACCCTCACAGACCATTACCCTGAAGTTTTACTATTCAGAGAAATCTACAAGCCTCCAATTCAACTGTCCAAATTTTAAATTCATTCGAATTTCAGCCTATTCATGTTCAAAATTCCATCAATCCACATTTGTCTATCACTCTGTTCCATGATGTTCTCAATAATAAAATTCTCACACTTATTTTCAAATCCTTGCATTGTAGCGGTGTGCTACACGCAGCGCTGAAATAACAACACGGAGTCAGTAAACTGCAATTAAAGAAGATTTTATTCGAACTTCGTGGCTTCGCTTTAAAGCCTCCCTGATCCCGCCCTCCCCGGGCGCAGATGCTGTAGGAGGCACATATTCACAATCCCGCGCGAGCTTTTCCCTTTGTTAGTGAAGCAGACCTGGCGCCCTTTTGGGACTGGCCTTTATGCCGGCACACTGGCTATTTGAGAGCCGGTTCGAGTGCACTAGGAAGGGTCGCCACATAACCCCCCCCCCCCAGAACCGGCGATACACCCCCCAATGTCCACAGTCTGGGCTGGATCCTGTTTGGGAGGTCGGCCCCTGCGCCGCGGTGCCGAGAACTCGACCGGTTGCGCCACATCCACATGGGCCGGTTTGAGGCGGTCCACCGTGAAAACATCCTCTCTTCCCCCCCAACGTCCAGCACGAACGTGGATCCGTTGTTCCTGATCACCGTAAACGGCCCCTCGTATGGCCGTTGCAGCGGTGGCCGATGCCCGCCCCTTCATACAAACACAAACTTACAGTTCTGCAGGTCTTTGGGTACGCAGGTCGGGTTCTGCCAATGCTGCGAAGTGGGTATGGGGGCCAGGTTGCCGAGCCTCTCGCGTAGTCTGCCCAGGACTGCTGCGGGTTCTTCGTTGTGCCCCCTTGGGGCTGGTATGAACTCCCCGGGGACGACCAGGGGTGCGCCGTACACCAACTCGGCCGACGAGGTCTGCAGATCATTTTTGGGCGCCGTGCGGATGCCGAGTAGGACCCAGGGAAGCTCGTCCACCCAGTTAGCTCCTCGCAGGCAGGCCATGAGAGCCGACTTTAGGTGACGGTGGAATCTCTCCACCAGGCCGTTCGACTGTGGGTGGTAGGCAGTTGTGTGGTGCAGCTGTGTCCCCAAAAGGCTGGCCATAGCTGACCACAGGCTGGAGGTGAACTGGGCGCCTCTGTCAGAGGTAATGTGGGCTGGTACACCAAAGCGGGACACCCAAGTGGTGATCAGTGCCCTGGTGCAAGATTCGGAGGTGGTGTTGGTGAGCGGGATCGCCTCCTGCCATCTGGTGAACCGGTCCACGATAGTGAGGAGGTGCCGCGCGGACACTAGCAGGGGGCCCACGATATCCACATGAATGTGGTGGAACTGCTGTGGCAGAGCTTTGGTGTGCCACTGCACCTTAGCCGTCTGGCAGTGCATGCACGTTTTGGTCCATTCACTGACCTGCTTGCGGAGACCGTGCCAAACGAACCTGCTGGAGACCATCCAGACGGTTGTCCTGATGGAGGGGTGCGCTATGTTATGAATGGAGTCGAAAACACGGCGCCGCCTGTTTGCTGGGACAACGGGACGGGGTTGGCCGGTGGTGACGTCACAGAGTAGGGTCCTCTCAACTGGGCCTACCGGGAGGTCCTGGAGCTGCAAACCGGAGACTGCGGTCCTGTAACTAGGGATCTCCTCTTCTGCCTGCTGTGCCTCTGCCAGCGCCTCAAAGTCTACCCCTTGGGAAAGGGCATGAACATTAGGGTGAGAGAGCACGTCCGCCACGACATTATCCTTACCCGAAACGTGCCGGACATCGATCGTGTATTCAGAGATGTAGGACAGATAGCGCTGCTGGCGGGATGACCAGGGGTCAGACACCTTTGTGAACGTAAAGGTAAGCGGCTTGGGGTCCATGAATGCGGTGAAGGGCCTACCTTCCAAGAAGTACCTGAAATGCTGGATTGCCAGCACCAACAGCTCCCGGTCGAAAGCACTGTATTTGAGCTCGGGCGGTCGCAGGTGTTTGCTGAAAAACACCAGGGGTTGCCAGCGACCCGCGATGAGTTGCTCCAGTACCCCACCGACTGCCATGTTAGATGCATCCACTGTGATGGGCGGTAGGGACGTCCATTCTGGGGTGCACTAGCATCACGGCATTTGCCAAGGCTTCTTTTGTTTTAATGAAAGTGGTAGCGGACTCCTCGTCCCAGGTAACGTCCTTGCCCAGACCCAACATCAGGGTGAACAGGGGGCGCATGATTCGGGCAGCTGAAGGGAAGAAGCGGTGGTAGAAATTTACCATATCCATGAATTCCTGAAGGCCTTTGATTGTGGTGGGTCAGGGGAAATGGCGGACTGCGTCTACCTTAGCGGGCAGAGGGGTTGCCCCGTCTTTAGTAATCCTGTGGCCCAGGAAGTCGATGGTGTCAAGCCCACACTGGCATTTGGCCGGGTTGATTGTTAGACCATATTCACTCAGTCAGGCATAGAGTTGACGGAGGTGAGACAGATGCTCCTGACGACTGATGCCGTCCAAATAGATGAAAGCGAAGTCCAGGTCACATCCCACCGCAACCATTAACCGCTGGAACATCTGTGCGGCATTCTTCAGGCCGAACGGCATGCGGAGGAACTCGAAAAGGCCGAACGGGGTGATGAGTGCCGTTTTGGGGACGTCGTCAGGATGCATCGGGATTTGATGGTATCCCCAGACGAGGTCTACCTTGGAGAAGATCCGTGCGCCGTGCAGGTTTACTGCAAAATCCTGAATGTGCAGCACAGGGTAGCGGTCCGGTGTTGTAGCCTCGTTCAGCCTGCGGTAGTCACCGCATGGTCTCCAGCCCCCTGTCACTTTGGGCACCATGTGCAGGGGGGAGGCCCATGGGTTGTCGGACCTCCATATGATCCCCAATTCCTCCATCCTCTTGAACTCCTCCTTCGCCAGTCAGAGCTTGTCCGGGGGAAGCCTTCGAGCGCGGGCGTGGAGGGGTGGTCCCTGGGTCAGGATGTGGTGCTGTACGCCGTGTCAGGGCATGGCTGCTGTGAACTGCGGTGCCAGAACCAATGGGAAATCCGCCAGGACCCTGGTAAAGTCGTTGTCGAACAGCGTGATGGATTCGAGGTGAGGGGCTGGCAACTGGGCTGCACCCAGGGAGAACGTCTGAAAGGTCTCGGCGTGGACCAGTCTCTTCCTGAGCAGGTCGACCAGTAGGCTGTGAGCCCGCAAAAAATCCGCACCCAGAAGCGGTTGGGCTATGGCGGCCAGTGTGAAGTCCCACGTGAACTGGCTGGAGCCGAACTGTAGCTGCACCTGACGGGTGTCATAGGTCCTTACTGTGCTGCCGTTCACGGCCCTCGGGGGGGACCCGGTGCCCTGTTACGGGTGTCGTAACTCGTCGGAGGTAAGACGCTGATCTCGGCACCGGTGTCGACCAAAAAACGGCGTCCCGACCGCTTGTCCCACACATACAGGAGGCTATCCCGATGGCCAGCCGCCGCAGCCATCAGTGGCGGCTGGCCCAGGCGCATCCCGGGAACTTGCAGGGCGGGCTACAGTGGTGGGCTTCTGCGCCCCACTGCTGGTGGTAGAAGCACCATTGTTCGTTGGGCTCCCCACCCCTGCCTCTGGGGTTAGCGGGCTCTGTGGCCGAGCCTGGTCTGGTTTACTGCTGGGAGCATGGCCTGGTGATCTGTGCGACGGATGCCCCACTCACCTTCTTGGCGTTCCACAGCAAGTCCGCCCGGGCTGCCACCTTCCAGGGGTCGCTGAAATCCGCGTCGGACAGCAGCAGGCGTATGTCCTCAGGCGTCTGCTCCAGGAATGCCTGCTCAAACATGAGGGAGGGCTTGTGTCCTCCGGCCAGAGACAGCATCTCATTCATTAAAGCAGATGGAGGTCTGTCTCCCAAGTCATCCAGGTGCAGTAAACGGGCAGCCCGCTCGCGCCGTGAGAGTCCGAAAGTCCTTATGAGCAGGGCTTTGAATTCCGTGCACTTGCCGTCCGCTGGGGGAGACTGTACGGACTCCTCAATCTGGGCCGCTGTGTCCTGGTCGAGGAAGCTCAACACGTGGTAAAAACGTGTGTCCTCTGAGGTTATCTGCCGAACGTGGAATTGGGCTTCTGTTTGCTGGAACCACAGGTGAGGTCACAGCGTCCAGAAACCTGGCAGTTTCAACGAAACTGCATGAACAGATTTAGCGTCATTCATCTCCGGTCCAAATATCGTTTGGACCGTCGGGGTCACCAATTGTAGCGATGTGCTACATGCAGCGCTGAAATAACGACACGGAGTCGGTAAACTGCAGTTAAAGAAGATTTTATTCAAACTTCGCGGCTTCGCTTTAAAGCCTCCCTGATCCCGCCCTCCCTGGGCGCGGATGCTGTAGGAGGCACGTATTCACAGTCCCGTGCGAACTTTTCCCTTTGTTAGTGAAGCAGACCTGACGCCCTTTTGGGACTGGCCTTTATGCCGGCGCACTGGCTATTTGTGAGCTGGTTCGAGTGCGCTAGGAAGTGGGTCGCCACAGCATTGTATTTTCACATCAGGCAAACTGCTAGGTATGAATTCCTCTAAAGCGAATCTAGGGTTGCGATAATGGTTAAGTGTTCCACAAACTCTTTTCATCCTCCCAAATGGTCCCTAACCTTGGCCTGGTAAATCTTTCTCCCAGTGTTAAATAATTTTATAAAACTCCTGTAAAATGCCTGGGGCCATGCATTAAAGGCTAAATTTAAGTACACGTTATTGATGAATCCCTGAAAAAAGTAATAGGTTAAAATAACCATCGACTTAGTCAAACTGACACTGGTGATAAAAAGCTAGAGATTCTGAAGTGTACTTATACCAGCATGCTTTAATGTAATTTCAACTATTTAAACATACCTTTCAAAAGTGACCGGTAACCAAGATGTAGCCATTAGGAATTCATCCAACAGTTCAAAACATCAAAAAAAACAAGTCTGGAACACTAAAATCTTTAGTTGTGGGTATTTTTCACAGATCAAAATTACACAATACCAAAACTTTCTTTATTACAATGACAATGTAACAGTGGTGTTAAATACCACAAGCTTTTTTCCCTGGGAGGCAATACCCACGTCCTGAGGCATAAGCTACAAATTAGTTGCCTTGAAGGGAGAAAGAATTACGGCAGCTACCTCTCAGACCTTGATAAAACTTGTAAACTAAAAGCCTGGAAATCATTACCATAGATGTAAAGATGCCAGTACAGAGAATACTGATTACTGGATTGCAGAGGGCAAACAAGGCTGACAACATTCAATTTCATTGAAAAATTACCACCCTTCAAAATTTAACTGAATTCTTGTCAGTAAATTGTCTCAACAAGTTTTTCAGGACTCCCTTAAGGCACTGACATGTAAAACAGAACTTGGTGTGACCTGAAACACGCAGATCAGGAAGCTATAGTTTCCCCTAACAATCATACCTGTAACGACTACACCCAATGAAGAACAGAAAGCCAAGGCTCCTATTTAGCATTCTAGCTGAAAATTAAACAGGTAACTTAAACTTAGCCTTGATTCGCTTTCTTTATAAACTCTGAGAGCAAGCTCAAAATCATTGCTCCGACTCACACATGGTACACGATAGTTTTATGGCTGACAATAGGAAAAGGGCACTGCCAAGATAGGAAGGAGAAAAGCAAGATGGGGAAAAGATGTGTGAAATACCTCCTCAAAATGATGTCTAATGCTAAGTTCTCCCCTTTGACAAAGCAGTCTACAGTCTTTTTAGTGAAATACAACTAAGTTGTCTGTGTGGCAGCAACTCTCAACCTATTAAAAGGAGTCTGTGAATATATACTTAAGACACCACAGGACAAATATGATGTTACATCTTAAGGAGTGTTATAGAGTAGTCACATTTAATTTTGTTTAGACAGCTGAAGATGGTAATAATATTACTTATTGGCAGCAAATGTCTTCTCCAGCAGCAAAACTAGCTAACCTGAAAGGCAAATTAAATAGATTAACAAAACAAACATTGAAAAGTGGAGCAAACACGAGGAAATCTGCAGATGCTGGAAATTCAAACAACACACACAAAATGCTGGTAGAACACAGCAGGCTAGGCAGCATCTATAGGGAGAAGCACTGTCGACATTTCGGGCCGAGACCCTTTGTCAGGACTAACCGAAAGGAAAGATAGTAAGAGATTTGAAAGTAGTGGGGGGAGGGGGAAATGCGAAATGATAGGAGAAGACCGGAGGAGGTGGGATGAAGAGCTGGACAGGTGATTGGCGAAAGTGATACAGAGCTGGAGAAGGGAAAGGATCATGGGACGGGAGGTCTCAGGAGAAAGAAAGGGGGGGAGCACCAGAGGAAGATGGAGAACAGGCAAACAACTAAATATGTCAGGGATGGGGTAAGAAGGGGAGGAGGGGCATTAACGGAAGTTAGAGAAGTCAATGTTCATGCCATCAGGTTGGAGGCTACCCAGCCAGTATATAAGGTGTTGTTCCTCCAACCTGAGTTTGGATTCATTTTGACAATAGAGGAGGCCATGGATAGACATATCAGAATGGGAATGGGATGTGGAATTAAAAGTGATGAAAAGTGAAAATGAAAAGTGGATTTCTAGATCTTGAGCTGGAGTTAATCAGCTGATATGTTCAGAACGGGGGGGGGGGGGGTTAAATAGGTTTAAAGACCATCCACATGCAGAGACAAACAATCACATTATAAATAGATGCTTGGACAAACAGTATTCACTCTAAGCCATAGTAAACAGATCAAGGGAGGCTTCTGAAGACAGGATAAAAATATAAAGACAGATACAGTAAAGGGGTTTCGTTGAACCAGTTTTTTGGAGCAGGGGCAGCAACTCACATACCACAGGGGTAGCAATGGGAACAGGGAACAGTAATCATACAGTTCAAAGGAACTAAGTGTGTGCAACAACAAACCTCCAATAAAAACCTACAGAATCTTGCTGCAGTGATATTTATAAAATTTAAGGATTAGAATCAGTGAAGCTTGGCAAAGTGATGGGATTGTGAGCAGGGTAATGAACTACACTATTACAGATCCTTTGATGGCTGTGAAAGCTCAAAGCAATAAACTACATTCCACCATGGAGACCAAAATATGTAACTTCTAAAAGCACTATACAGATTTGGAAAATAACATATTTTGCTCTCTCTGATCTGGCTAAGTTATTGGAAGTCCAACTAACTTACAATCAGTTGAAAGAGCAAACTAATTGCTTTAGCAGTTTTCTTAAATTCAAATTAAAATCAAAGTCAAAAGCTTCAGGAATTTTAAATTTGAAAATCTAAATCTGCAAAGGAGAGGATTAAACTAGATTTTCACTCCAGGATCTAAATCCAGCATGGACTGAAGAAAACCAGATTCTGAGTAGTAAGAATACAACTTTGATTTAATTGGCACAAAATGCTAGCCTCACAAGAGATGTAATATGTGGCAAACAGGAAAAACTACACACACGCTTCAGAAACTGGGACTAAGGTATGCAGTCAGGGCAGATTAGAGCTTCACCTAATAAGTACTGCACCTAATAGGTCAACTACTCAGAGGGGCCAAGTACAATTAACATTTCAGTAACACAGAACATCAATATTAACTATTTTTTCTCTCTGCACATGATACCTCAAAGTGCTTACAATGTTGCATTAATTTCATATTTGCAGCTTCATGTATTTCATTTTCCGACAATTGTTTAACATGCTTTAATTATTACTCAATAGGTTTCAATAGGTACATTTAAAGTCAGAGAAATGTATACAATATACACCATGAAATCCTTTCTTCTGAAACAGATCTGAATCATTTTAATGCTAATCATCAGGAGACAAAATTAAAAAGCCTTTAGGATCTTTCATTTTAATAACAAAAGTACATTGAAGAATACAGTTCACAATTCTCTTAATTTCAAAACACAAAGTCAAATAAGCACAAAGCAGTTACCAAACTTGTAATTTTTGGAATCTAAGTTAGTACACAAAATTTTCCCTAAAATCTATTCATAAAGTCCAAAGCACTCATGTATACAGCAACTTTACAATGTTTTAATTCATTCTACCCATTATTTATTTGTATCATTAAAAATTCCACCAAGATGTTGATAGCTATTTCATTTCTATAAGGAATACTCTCTCATTTTTCATCTTTTTTATTCCTTTGTCTGATAAACAATATTTCCATAAGGAAGTGTACAGCACATGCCTGTGAATGGATTGTCTAAAGTTATCAAAGGAAGACCTAAAGATAATTTTACCTCTACATTCAGATCATGAACTGACTAGTAAATTCCCACTACCGTTCCACCCCCAAACCAAAACTGATGGAGGGAAGGATGTAATTAGAATCCTTATTGGAAAGAAAGATGTAGTATTTAAGACTTATCATCCTACTTCATGGACAATGAAGCAGTTCAAAGCTACTGGGCCTCTGTACCTCTTTCTGCAATTGGATCCTCGACTTCCTAACCATAAAACCACAATCTGTGCAGATTAGTGATCCTCCTCGCTGACGATCAACACTGGTGCACCTCAGGGGTGTGTATTTAGCCCACTGCTCTATTCTCTCTATACCCACGACCGTGTAGCTATGCATAGCACAAATACCATCTATAAATTTGCTGACAATACAACAATTGTTGGTAGAATCTCAGATGATGACCAGTGGGCATACAGGAGCAAGATATGCCGACTAGTGGTGTGGTGTTGCAGCAACAACCTGGCACTCAACTTTAGTAAGACAAAATAACTTAATGTAAAATTGGTAGGACATACCAATCCTCAGAAGGATCAGAAGTGGAGAGAGTGAACATTTTCAAGTTGCTGGCTGTCAAGACCTTTGAGGACCTAATCAGGTCCCAACATATCAATGCAGCTACAAAGAAGGCAAGACAGTGACTATACTTCATTACGAGTTGAAGAGATTTGGTATGTCAACAAATACACTCAATAACTTCTATAGATGTACTCTGGACAGCATTCTGACAGGCTGCATCACTATCTGGTATGGCGGGGGCTACTGCATAGGACCAGAAGAAGCTACAGAGGGTTGTAAATCTAGTCAGCTTCATCTTGGGTACCAGCCTGCAAAGTACCCAGGACATCTTTGAGGAATGGTGTCTCAGAAAGGCAGCATCCATTATTAAGGTCTTCCAGCACCCAGGGCATGCCCTTTTCTCACTATTACTATCAGGTAGGAGGTACAGAAATCTGAAGGCACACACTCAGCGATTCAAAAACAGCTTCTCCCATTTGCCATCCAATTCCTAAATGGACATTGAACCCTTGAACACCACCTTTTTTAATACATATTATTTGTTTTTGCATGATTTTTAATCTGTTCAATATATGTATACTGTAATTAATTTAGTTATTATTTGATTATTTTCTTCTATATTAAGTATTGCATTGAACTGCTGCTGCTAACAAATTTCACGATACATGCTGGTGATAACAAACCTGCTTCTGATTCTACTGTTACAGTGCACAGAATATAGCAAGCAATTTATATCTCAGTGAAACTGCACCACTGAGAAGTGCACAGCTTGTCATTCTGCACTATCAATCTGAATGATGTCCTCAGATTGCAAAAGGAGTCTGGGTACAAGATGAGTTAACTCAAAAAAGAAAACACAAATAGCCTGCCAAAACTGACATTTGTCCATGTTTCATCACATGGCTAACTCTGGCTACGATTTGCCTGGATCCCTCGTCTGGAAAATATTTCAGGTATAAGACATTTGCAGTTTAGGAGACCTCCAAAATAAGACTTTTGTTACATTTAATATAATCAGTCAAGTGTCAATATTTCATACATGAAAAATTGTTCACAAAACCCTTCAATATTTGTATAAGAAATCTTCTATTCCTATGGATATGGAAATATCCAACCCAAAACAGTTTTCACAAATTTACCTTTTGATGAAGCATCAGGGGACGACAAGGGGGAAGAAAAATTAAAATCACTTCCTTCATAATATGTAAATTGTGGATGATCCCCATAATCCCAAACAAAAGACTTAAGAGATGAAAAGACAAGTTTGGGAGGTTTTGCCTGATTTCTTTAAAGAACTATTCAGCATACCATCAATAATCCTTGGTAGAGGAACTAAGAAAAACTCACCAACTTTCAGACACTAGCCATTTTCATGTGCCTGGATGGGTACACCCATAGTCTAGATGGCCCTCATCCTGATTGCAGCAAATAAATATTAAAAAATAAATATATAAAAAAATATTGCTCCAAATTTTTGTTGCTCAATTTTGCACTTTTTAAAAGCAAATTGCAAAAAAGAAAAACAAAGCCAGCCCCCTCAGCTTCTGGAGAAAAGCATCATTCAGTACAGCAATAACCACTACATGAAGTCTTGCACTCAAAAATATTCCCAGGATGGCAGTCACTTTCAAGAATTTGCCACCACACCCAAGACAAGCAAAAACATCCTGACCAGCTGCATCTCTGCCTGGTATGGGAAATGTATCTCCCTTAATCGTAGGATTCTGCAGAGAGTGGCGTGGACAGCCCAGTGCATGTGTAGTTGTGAACTTCCCATGATTCAGAACATTTACAAATATAGGTGTGATAAAAAAAAGGGCCCAAAGGCTAATTGGGGACCCAAGTCACCTCGACCACAATCTATTCCAGCTGCTACCATCTGGAAAATGGCACCACAGCATAAAAGCCAGGGCCAACAGGCTCCAGGACAGTTTCTTCCACCGGGCCACCAGTCTGTTTAATTCTATGTATTTCTATATATGTATGCAACTGTATTTCTAGGTTATATTGATTACCCTGTTGTACATCATATTTTTTTATAAATTACTTTAATTGCACATTGCACATTTGAATGAAGACATAACGTGAAGATGAAACCAGGAGACAGGGAGTAGTGAAGTAAAGAGCTCAATTTCACCTGCCACCTCATGTTTCTTCCTCTCCTCCCCCCACATTCTAACTCTGACTCTTTTTTTTTCGCCAGTCCTGATAATGGGTCTCAGACTGAAATGTCGACAGTACTCTTTTCCACAGATGCTGCCTGGCCTGCTGAGTTCCTCCAGCATTGTGTGTACTGCTTGGATTTCCAGCATCTGCAGATTTTCCCTTGTTTGCAATTAAATTGATTTTGAATGTGTTCAACAAATTACATGTTCATAAAATTTCTTCATTGAAAGCTCACTTTAGCTCTCCATACCAGATCTCTTATCACAATATTATTGTAACGAAGCTTGCAAAAGTTGATAACCATAGTTTGCACCCACTGTCCCACAACACAAATGACACCAAGACTGATAGCCGTACCATACAACCACCATCACTCCACCACTTCGGCCATTTTCCAGTCCAACAAGTGTTTTAAACCAAGACCTGCAATCACCTTTGATAATCACAATGTAAAATGAAAATAAACAAAATTAACATATACAACTATACCAAGCTGTAATATTATCTGCTTGTGATTCACGGAACTTGGAATATTGGGTTTTATACACTCACCTTTTTGGTCTCATCCTGCTTCAATGAACATGTATGAAAAGCTGGCTCAGTCACAACTAGATCAATGTTTGAGTTCTGAGAGCTACACTTACCTTAGGGTGTGAAAGTTTAGAAGAGAATGCAAATAAACCTTACCAGAATTAGTCCTGGAATAATAGTTTACTTACGTGGGAAAGCTAAGGTTGTTCTTTTGGAATACAAGTGCTTATTAAGAGATTTGATTTTAAAAAATGTGAGAAGCTCTGACAGAGAGAACCATTCAAATAGAGAATAAAAATAAGACAAAAATTAACTCTCAAGTACCACTACTAGTTGTACTAGTTGTACTACTAGTACCACTACCTTCTAAGATTTCACTGAACTCCCATGTTCTGGATACAACTTAAAACATCTGCCAAACATTCTACATAAAATCTTTCTCAAAATAACAATTGATCTTTAGTGAAATGAATAAGAAACAAGCACAGGAAACAATATACCAACGGCAGGTAAACAGGTTAGCTCATCACTTCAGTAAACTACAACATATGAACGTTAGCAATGGAATAAAACTTTGTTTTTTGGTCAATTAATGGGTCTGTTTAAATAGGGTCATGTGACTAAAGAGACTTCAGCTAAACCTTAATTAATGAACAAACAACTTCCATACTAATCAGCAATATTTGACGGCAGCTAACAGTCTATATCAAAACATAGAAGAGTCAGAATACTAGTAAGTCTTGTCACATAAAATAGACCCAGTGGCTACTTTTAGGGACAGTTGCTTGTAAATGCAAATATCTAATCAGCCAATCATTCGGCAGCAACTCAACACATAAAAGCATGCAGGCATGGTCAAGAGGTACAGTTATTCAGACCAAATATCAGAATGGAGAGGAAATGCGATCTCAGTGACTTTGACTGTAGAATGATTGTTCATGCCAGATGAGATGGCTTGAGTATGTCAAAAACTGCTGATCTCCTGGGATTTTCATGCACAACAGCCACTAGAGCAGAGACTTCCAACCTCTTTTTAATGTCATAGACCAATGCCATTAAGCAAGGGGTCCGTGGACTCGGTTGGGAACTACTACTCTAGAGCTTTTAGAGAATGGTGCAGAGAAACAAAAATGTCAGAGAATAATGGCTAGACTGGTTCAAGCTGACAAGAAGACAACAGTAACTCAAATAACCAGGCATTACAACAGTGGTGTGCAAAAGATCATCTCTGAACACACACTTTGAACTTTGAAGTAGATTGGCTACAAGAGTTCCACTCTTGTTCCTAGTAAAATAGCTGAGAGTACAGTGCATATAAAAAGTACTCACCCCCTTGGAAGTTTTCATGTTTTATTGTTTTACAACATTAAGTAAGAGTGGATTTGTTTTTTTTTGACACTGATCAACAGAAAAAGACTCTTTCATGTCAAAGGGGAAGCAGATCTCTACAAAATGATCTAAATCAATTATAAATATAAAACAGAAAATAATTGATTGCATAAGTATTTAGCCCCCCCCCCCTTTAATATGATACACCAAATCATCACTGATGCAGCCAATTGATTTTAGAAGTCACATAATTAGTTAAATGGAGATCTGTTTTGGAGACCCAAGTTCAGTCAAGGTGTTTCAACTGATTGTAGTAAAAATAGACCATGTCTGAAAGCTCCAACTTCTGGTGAGTTAGTATCCTAGCAAAAAAATACACCATTAAGACAAAAGAACACTCCAAGCAACTCCACAGGATAGTTATTGAAAAGCACCAGTCAGGAGATGAATATAAGAAAATCTCCAAACTACTGAATATCCTTTGAGAATAGTTAAGTCAATCGTCAAGAAATGGAAAGAACATGGCAAGCTGTTTTCAAAAACAGAGTGACCATGCAAGAAAGGGACTAGTGAGGGAGGCCACCAAGAGATCTATAACAACTCTGTAGGAATTACAAGCTTCAGTGGCTATGGGAGAGACTGCACATACAAAAACTGTTACCTGAGTGCTTCACCAGTCACAGCTTTATGGGAAAATGGGAAAAAGAAAGCCACTGTTGAAAAAATTCACATGAAATCTCAACTAGGATTTGCTAAAAACAATATGGGAGACTCTGAAGACAACTGGAAGAAGGTTCTGAGGTCCATAATTGAGCTTTTTGGTCATCAGACTAAACAGCATCATTAAAAACACACCCTCCCGACTGTGAAGCATGGTGGTGGCTGCATCATACTGCGGAGGTTGCTTCACTGCAACAGGCCCTGAAAGGCCTGTGAAGGTAGAGGGTAAAATGAATGCAGCAAAATACAAGGAAATCCTGGAGGAAAACCTGATGCAGTCCACAAGAGAACTGCGAATTCGGAGAAGATTTTTATTTTTCAGCAAGACAATGACCCCAAGCATAAAGCCAAAGCTACACAGGAATGGCTTAAAACAACAAAGTTAATGTCCTGGACTGGCCAAGTCAGAGTCCAGACCTCAATCCAATTGAGAACTTGTGGCTGGACTTGAAAAGGGCTGCTCACTCAAAATCTCCATGCAATCTGACAGAGCTTGAGCAGCTTTGTAAAGAAGAATGGGTGAAAAATTACAGTGTCCTGGTGCCCAAAGCTGTTAGAGACTTATCCACACAGACCCAAGGCTGTAATTGCTGCCAAAGATGCATTTACTAAATACTGACTTGGGCAAGACATATTAAAGTGCCAGGGTTAGGACTGAGCTTAAGTTACCACTCAATGCACTTTAGTAAACTATTTAAGAACTTTTTAAAAGCTATCTATTAATGCTTTTTGGGAGGGTAATTTTAGATGCATATCATATTTATACTGTTAAATACAGTAGGTAATTAGTTTTGCTACAATAAGTGTATGGGACACTGGAAAAATGTTTGAATTTCCCCTTGGGGATGAATAAAGTATCTATCTATCTATCTACTTAAGCAATCAATTATTTTGTATATTATATTTGTAATTAATTTAAATCACTTTGTAGAGATCAGTTTTCACTTTGACACGAAAGAGTCATTTTCTGTTGATCAGTGTCATAAAAGCCAAATTAAATCCACTGTGATTCAATATTGTAAAACAATAAAACATGAAAACTTCCAAGGGTGTGAATACTTTTGATAAGCACTATATGCCATATATCTTCACATATTTGACATTCCCCTCCACCCCAGGAAAAAAACCATCAATGAATGTTTTTAAAAGACCTTAAACCTGATACAAAAGTATATAGTCTAACAAACAACTTGTATGCTTCAGACACCAGAAAGATACCAACACTGCTTCAAAATAACCCTCCATTTCCAGTGGCAGGATCAGCAAACCAACACATCATAATCCTCTCCCAATACAGAAGCCTAAACACACACACTCAGCAAATCAGGAACAGCTTCTTCCCTTCTGCCATCTGAATGAACTTTGAAGCTTGGACACTACCTCACTTTATTAATATACAGTATTTCTGTTTTTGTACATTTTAATGATCTATTCTATATATGCAATTGATTTACTTGTTTATTATGTTTTTATTTTTTTTCTCACTCTCTGCTAGATTATGTATTGCATTGAATTGCTGCTGCTAAGCTAACAAATCTCACGTCACCTGCCGGTGATAATAAACCTGATTCGGATACCAGTGCCCTAATTACAAGGGGTACACCATATGGCTCATATGTCCAACACCAGCTTCTCAAAATGGAATTACCAAGTGGACAGAGCAAAAAATAATTTCCAGGGTGCTCTCAAAGCTTCCCCAACATTCTTAGGAATCCATGACCCACAATTATTCAGAATGGGGGGGGGGGGGGGGGGGGGACAGTCAGCATAGCACTGAGAACTGCTAATTCATTCAATGGGAACACAAGCCCTACATAAACAACAAAAGATACAAACCACTTTTGAAATTACCCACCCTCCCTCAGTTCTCAACCCACCTGTGCCAGAGACTGCAAATCCCATACTGTCATCAGCCACCCGAGGACCCAAAGAACTGAAGTGGAAGCAAGTCATCTTCGATCCTGAGGGATTGCCTATGAAGAATTATTAATGATTTAATATTCAGTCACTGGAGCTATTTAATTTTTGTTTCAAACATTTCTCCAACTTAAAGCCTACTGTATGAATATAATCTGTGAAATAAAGCACGTAAAAAACATATTTAATAATTATTGGCTACTTTTACCCAGCTGTTTACAGTCTGAGTTAGACAATTCTGGTTTTCAGTCTCACAACATGACTTAAGCATATAAATTAAGATACCATTCCTCAGTTATGGGAGCTACAAAGTACTTCAACACATCTTTAAAGGAAAAGAAACAGGAGGAGGTCATTCAAATATTCAAACTTAATTTACATGTTAGATACCTGACCAATAATCAAGAGCTTCCACTAATAACAGAGTCCAGAGTTCAAATCCCACATTGGCAGCTATGGAATTTAAATTCAGCTAATATTCTGAAATTTCTATTTTAAAAGCCCATGTTACGACCTTCATAAAACTACCAAAACGTGACACAAAAAAACCACCTATATTAATACAAACAAGAGAAAATCTGCAGATGCTGGAAATCCAAATTACCACAAAATGCTGGAGGAACTCAGCAGGCCAAGCAGCATCTGTGGAAAAGAGTACAGTTGTCATTTAGGGCCAAGACCCTTCAGCAGGACACTTTATTAATACCCTGCTGATCTTGCCGGTAACAGTAGATTCCAATTAATTGAGATACACTGGGACCAATACATATTGGCCTAATTAAGCAGGTGCCCCAACTAGCCAAAATTTCATGAAAGCAGCTAGAGGTATAAAATGATAAACTACTGTTTAACTGTGTAACAAATTGTGTATTTAAATGAAATATGGAACAAATAGAACTGTGTCCAGTTCTGGTCACCTCACTATAGGAAGGATGTGGAAGCATTGGAAAGGGTACAGAGGAAATTTGCCAGGATGCTGCCTGGTTTAGAGAGTATGGATTATGATCAGAGATTAAGGGAGCTAGGGCTTTACTCTTTGGAGAGGAGGAGGATGAGAGGAGACATGATAGAGGTATACAAGATATTAAGAGGAATAGATAGAGTGGACAGCCAGCGCCTCTTCCCCAGGGCACCACTGCTCAGTAAAAGAGGACACGGTTTTAAGGTAAGGGGAGGGAAGTTCAAGGGGGATATTAGAGGAAGGTTTTTTACTCAGAGAGTGTCTGGTGCGTGGAATGCACTGCCTCAGTCAGTGGTGGAGACAGATACACTAGTGAAGTTTAAGAGACTACTAGACAGGTATATGGAGGAATTTAAGGTGGGGGGTTATATAGGAGGCAGGGTTTGAGGGTCGGCACAATATTGTATGCCAAAGGGCCTATAATGTGCTGTACTATTCTATGTTTCAATACTACTACCGTAATATAAAAGTATATTAATTTCTAATTGTCATAGATGTAGGAATTCATCCAGTGTACCTGTACACTCTTGTGCTCTTTTGATAGACTTCAAATGAACAAATCAGCCCAGACACCTAGTGTAGGTAATGAACTGCCCTGCAGAATGTGATTGACATTTGCATCCTCCAATCTTCATTTTCACTTAACATTCAAAATGATTGTTGATACCATTTTAAACTGTGGTCATCAAACCAGTTGTGAATTGTCTTACTGCTTATTTCTCACCAACTATCAGTGACAAAATTCACTGCTTTTCAACTCAAGCTTATGCAAGTGCTACTATTTTAAAACTTCTGTGTAAGCACGGCATAGTGTCTGACGGCCACACAAGCGCACACATCTGACACTAGTTAGAAACTGTTCAACAACAGTCTCCTCCCCCCAATAAGTGTCTCAAACAAACAATGGGATTATCGGCTATATCCTCAATTAGTTTTTGTTCTTTAAATGTTGCCCAACATGAGCAGCTGCTTCAAATTAACTGATGGCCCAATTAATTGGAATCCACTGTATAATTCCAGATTCAACAGTTTGGTTGATGTGTAAATGTCCTCAAAAATAATTACCAAATTAGGCAGATCGGGGCAATTTGAGACAATAAATTATCACTTTGTTAATTGAAAAATTATATAAAAGTACAATTTCCTTTAATTGCCCCGTCGATATTTAATATTCTCACCAATACTGATCCAATATTGAATGCCTTTATATAGTGGTCATTGGGTAGAGTGAGCCAGCAGCAGAAATGGGCAGAAAAGTTGTGAGATTCCAAATTTATATTACCTTTCTGCCTGCTGGATTCTATCCCTAGATGAAGTTGGTTTAATTTTTAAGACTATGCACCTTTCCTCCCCAGAAAAGGACCAGACCAAGCCCACTAGTCATCTCAAACACTTTGCTTAACCACTCTTCTGCCAACTAAATTTAAGGGACTAAGCATAGATTATGTTTGCTACCTTGCATAATTTAATGCTTTTTTTATACCCAGCATTATTCGATACCCAGCTCACCACCCTCATCTCTTCTTCTGTCTGCCCAATATTACTAACAAGCAATTTGAAATAATATACCAATGTTAACAATGAAAGAAGTTCCCAAACACAGGATCAACATAGTGGATGAAGTTAAAAATCCAAGTGTGGTTCAGTCCAGCAGCATAGAGCAACATTAACTTTAATCCCATTCATCTGTGTTGATCAGCTATGTCAGTACCCTTGAGCTTAAAAACCTAATTTCCCATGTTAATACAAACACACGCACATAGCGTTCATAATGTTAATAAAGTCTTCATGTACCACTAAGTTCGAACTATTCAACTGCTCATCCTGGAGCCAGATACCCTGCATTTACACAACTATCCTGCACACATTTAGCAATGCACATAATTTAAAATAAAGCAGGTTAGCATGCACACGCGCATGTGTGTGTTTTATATTTTTATTTATATAAATGCAAAACTGACCTAACAAAAGCCATTTATTCACTGAATACCCAGGTAAAATCCATCAAACTGGTCTGAGATTTTATTGATCCGTAGGCATTGATCTGAACAAGAAAGTAGTAAAAGACAAGACCAATAGCCTGATCTAGCTGAAGACTGGAGTTAGAATGAAATAACTTTAATAAAACCCTCTGAGAGTGGATGTCCTATATGCCAGATAAGCAAAACGCACCTGCAAACAGTCAAAGATTCACCAAGGGTCATTCACAAATGGCAACCATGGTGAAAATGAAGACAAGGACAGTTAATTCCTGTGAAAATGGACTTCAGTGTGAATCAGCTTTTTGTTAGGAAAAATTTCATTAAATTAAAACATCTATTATTTCAGAATCAACAGCAGCAGCAATCATGATAATATATTAGGGACACAGACAAGACTCCACATGAAGCTTCAGGATGAATGAGAATTTTTTTCTCATATGGGTACACTGTACTACACCATCTTCAAAAAAAAATGACAATTTTCAAGAATGAGTAATATAGTAAAAATTCCATCAATCCTGGCTGCAGGAAATTAAATATGCACAACCCCAGGCAGATTTTTATGAGCATCAAGATATTAATTCCTGTATCAATTTGCATCTTTATAAAGCTCGAGTCAGTTTGCATTTGGAATACTGCATTCAGTTCTGGACATTGAACTAGTTGTAAGAGAACAAAGTTTTGGAGAAAATGCAGAAAAGATATACCAGGATGTTGCCTGGATTAGGTGGCTGGACAAACTTTGGTTGTTTTCTCTGGAGGCAGAGGTTGAGGGAGATCTCATAGAGGTTTATGAGATTATGAGGCATCAATAGAATAGACAGCCACCATGATTTTCTTAGGGTTGACATGTTTAATACCTGAGGGCATACCAGGCAGTGGGGTGCCTGGTATGCACTACCTTGAGTGATTGGATGTAAATATAATGGAGCTGCTGAAAAGGTGCTTAAATAAACTCATGAATGCGCCAGAAATGGAAGGACATGGACACTGTGAAGGCAGAAGAAATTACTTCAGTTGGCCATTTGATTAGTTTGGCACAACACTGCGAGCCAAGGGGCCTGTTCCTGTTCTGTATTGTTCTGCGTTGGAATTAAGCAGTGATACTAGCTGCCTATAAACAAAGGAATCCAAATGTTAGACATGGACAGTCATCTGGTTAAGACGAGGCCAACAGAGGCAAACAGTAAACATGCCACCAAACTTTTCTCATAATGAAACTATAGAACATGCAACTACACAAATTGCCTGATATTTAAATGCTTAATTTTCCAGATTAGTAGCATTCGTACTTCAATTCCATTCAAGCACCCAACAGGCTTAAATTCTGAATGTGCACACAACCGACAAATCAATTCTTTCCAAAGTATTTAAACTAAAACATAACACTGTCACGACATACGCTGCTGATATTAAACCTGATTCTGAAGATCTTTGCATTTCAATACAAATTAAATGTTTTATATGGTTTATAGTGTACAATTACCATCAGCAATAGGAAAAGACTGGAATAAAAGTAGAGAGGAAAAGTAACATGAAGACAATAGCCATTACAACATCATCAACATTCTGCAGAAATTTGCACACCACAATTTCAGCAACATTTTTAGAAACTTAAATTGCCTCTTGAATACTTTTTTCAGGAATGTGATCAGAATAGCTTCTGAGAAAATTTTGGGGGCAGAAGAGGGGGTTAAATGTAAAGACTCAGGTGTGAGAATTTGCAAACACCAAACTTTATTAAAAGAGATTACTCTTACTCTGCACAAGACAAAATAAACAACATTGTTTAATATATGAAGGTACAATCACCTAAGTGTAGTATAGAAGACTTAAACAGAATTCAATGTACTAAGGGTTGAATGAAGGAAACCTGTTGGCTAGCGGGCAAAGCCAATACTACTGGTCGCAAGCTTGAACAGCAATAATGACAGCATGGAAACTACCAGAAAGATTAAATGATCCGGAAGAAAGAAATTTATATTTGTCTCCCAATTTTAACTGCAATTCCAACTGAACTAGCAAGCCACTCAGTTCTGGGGAAATTAGTAATGGATACTGAAAGCTGTCCAGTATGCAAAAGCAACAGCCATATTATATGAATGGTAGAAATAAATTGTTAAATATTATGTGTTCTTTGTAGTAAAGGCATTCAATATGTATTTGTAGAAATTACTAGTATATTCATAACATTTATTGCAGCACTTTGGGTTGCTCCAATGGTCCATCTCATAAAGATCTATCAGAAAAAAATCTAAGACCATAACACAAAGGATCAGAATTTAGCCATTCGGCTCAGCAAGTCTGTTCTTCAGGTCTAATTCTGGTCTACAGAGCAACAAGGACTAGCACTAAAATTGACAGCATTTACAAATAAAATTTAGTCAGGGAGCTGACCCCATTACAGTTGTTTAATGATGAATATGTAAATGTTGAATAAATGTGGCTTGCACACAAGATATTCCAAGTTGGGCATACAAATACTTGGAAGGGTGATCGCTGTCCCATGTTCAATAAACTTTGTCACTCTTCTTAACATGCAAGTTTTAAATTACGGATACCAGCTGCTAAGTTGACATCTAAACATACTGCACAATTCAATCCCCCAAATTCATACCCCCTTACATCTCCATTACTTTAAATTTGGGATGAAGCTGTCAACTGCTTTTTGGTTTGCTGTTGTATCCTGGAATAACACATTTTGGATTCATCACCTCCTGAGAAGAATTCATTAAAACAGAACCATTCCAGAGCAACACCACCTTAGCTACCATCAAATCTTTTCTTACTGCCATTAGAAGCAATATTTATGGTTCTTACTGGTGAACACAGTTGTTAACAACAGACATCACTAAATCACTCAAGCATACTACATCACTGAAAAGTATTAATTTTAGGACATACTGTTAGATTACTGCAATAACAGATTTGAAGCTATACTCCAATGCTATCAAGGTTGGCCCCAAATCTCAACTGCATATTGAAAATTTCAAAGGATATCAGGTAACATTTGTGTGCAAAACTGTCAAATGCTCAGATTGTGTTACAGATTCAGAAACGACTTCCCAAGTCAACCGTTCATTTTTCTTCGTGTCTAGTATAGTGAAATCCATCAACACACTTAAACTGCTGAGAGAACCACAAAGTTGTTGGATCTCACATGACTCCTTCCATCCATCAATCCCACTACAGGAATCCTAAGAATGCAGATCCAGCTGAATAAAAGCCTAAGACTCACGTTTGCTCTGAGATAGTAATTTAATGTAATGTAATCAAGGCTACATGGACCCAAGCTGGGAGAATGCCAGCCCTCACTGACAAGGCAATTGCTAGTTCCAGGACCATGGGTGATCCATCTGGCAAATCAACAAAAGAAAATCCAAGGCAAAGGAGGCAATCTGCCCTATCAGATTTATAACAACCAAAATAGAAATTGCTACCCAGCTATTCCTACCTTCTACCACTGATCTGTAACACAGCAGGTGATGGCCATCCAAGTATACATTTGAATACTTATTCTGAAATGTGGTAATGGCTCTGCTTCCACTACATTTCAAGCAGCGAGTCCCAGAAGCTATTACCCACCAGATCAAAGCATTTTTCATAATGCTCTCTGGCTCTGACAAATCAGCTAAGAAAAACAGGTCCTTGCTGTTAACTCTGTCGAGGACTTTCACAATTTTATATACCTCAAAACCAACCTACAACCTCCTGTGTTCCAATGAAAACTCACTCCCACAGCCAATTTCTCACCATGGTAAACTTTTCCAGTCCAGGCACCATCCACCCTAAGTAATCAGAGTGTGTATTCCAAGTTTGCTGTGCTTCCCACTGGTTTGAAAGGAATTCTCTAGGCCACTATTGCTAAATAATTTCTCAGCTTAGTAACATTTACTTTTCTATCTTATATCTACATCACTAATTCTATTTTGCTTGCTTTGTTGCACCTTCCCCAAATGCATTCTCACATATTTACATTAAATTCTATTTGCCACTTTTCTGCCCAATTGACAAAATCATCTTTTTCCCTTCAGATCAAAATTAGTCAAACAAAATTTTGTTGGATAATCTGCAAACTTTAATCATGTGCTATACATTTAAATTTAATGTATTAATATTTACAACAAACTGCAAGAAATTATGTACTAATAATTGTGAAACTCAACCCATACCAGCACTCCAGTTAAAAAAAAATCAATTACTACCCTCAGCTTTTTACCACTGATCCAGTTTGCCAGTCACTACAGGATATAGTCCTTTTCCATGTGGGACCATTTCAAAAGCCTTATCATAATCAAAATGCACTACATCTTACACACAGCCCTCATTGGTCCTCTTCTTCGCCTCCAAACTCAAATTAGTCACACATTCTCTTAACAAATCTAAGACAACTGATCTAGATGAATTCAGGCTATATGAGGTTTCTCCCGACTGTTAAAATAGACTCCAATAAATTGTCCAATGAAGTTAAACAAGTTGACCCATAATTGGTCAGTTTACTGCTTCCTTCCCTTTCATACAACAACTGCAATCCTCCAAGGCTCCAGCACTATTCCTGTAAGCAGGGATAACTAAAAGCTGCTAGACAGAGTCTATGCACTTTCCTTCCTCGCTTCTTCTACAAGCATGAGATCACTATCATCCAGGTTTGATAATTTATCCACCTCCAGAAGGTATTAGGCCCCCTTATTAATTCTTTTGCGATGCACATCTTATTTCACACTTCCTCCCTAACTGCAACATTTGCACTGTCCTCCTCCCTGATTAGGACAACTACAAGGAATTCATGAAAAATACTGTGCATTTTCCTCCATCTCCACTAATAGGTCTCACTTTCTTCAGTTACCTTTTGCACTTAGTTTAAAATATCTTTTGATTTTTCCTACATTATTTTGCATTGCAATTTTCTTAATTTTCCTACAATTTTACTCCTACACTTCGTACATTCTTCTTGGATTCTGAAGTATTAATATCTTGGCATCTTATTTAAGCTTTTTTTTGCATTATCATTCTCTCTGTGGACCCTGTCAGTCAATCGGGGGTTCAAAACTGCAGGCCTGCCAAAATGTATTATGAACCTCTTGGAACTCTTTCTTGAATGCCTCCCATTACTCTGAAACAAATTTACTACAAAGCAGCTGGCTCCACTCTACTTCTGCTAACTCACTTGTCAGCCTAGTAAAAGGTCTTTTTTTTTTAAATGTTACTAATTTAGCTTTGCCTTTTTCCATAACTATGCTAAACCTAATTGAATGGTGCTACTACAAAGACCTGTCCCATTGATACTCCACCAAGTACACTCAAACCAGTGAGTTTGTGCTTTATCCTTACACTAACCATATAGTCCTTTGACATATTACCCCTTCTTATAGCCTTGAATGCTTCTTGAACCTACCAACACCAGCTTTCATTTCCTCTACTGTCAGAAAAGTAACCACAACCATTCCTGTGCCTTTCAGCTGAGTATCCATAATGACTATGGTACATTTCCATGTTGACCTTTACCTTCAGCTCACTGACCTGGTGCCTTCCTTGCATTAAGCACAGGCTGAATTTTTTTTAAAGAATATTTTCCAATGTTGGCTTTCTTTACCTTCCAAGCTTCCACTAGATTTTTGTCTTCCGTTTACAGGTCAGTTTTCTCTCTCTGAATCTATGCTCAGTTTTCCATTCTTCTGCCAAACTATCTTGAAGCCTCTACAACAGCATCAGCAAGTCTGCCTGCAGAGATATTGGCCTTGGTTGTACTTAAAGTGCAAATTAGTCATGCTGTACCCAATATCCTGCATATAAGTCTGACAGGGATCAATTCGGTTCTAAATGTCAATCATTGAACTATCAGTTCCAATCTGCATCATGATTATAACTTTCTGTAACTGCTTTAAGATTAGAAATTTAAAAAGAGAAAGTTAAAATCTTCCTGTCCACCCCCCTCAGCTTATGGATGGCGTTATGCATGTTTAGATGGGAAGGCATTTTATAGTCTGATGAGCGAGTCCAGAGAACTCTTATTTACCTTTGACTTTTGTACAACCAAATCCAATCAATCTGAACGCTGGACTAATGCCCAATTTTAAACTGCTATTTATTCATTTCAGAATTTAAATGAGAACACATTTATTATAATTCACAAAATACAGCAATTTTCAATATACTTCAAACAGAAGTAAAATTATAAAAATACCAAATAAAGTCAATTCACCAAAATAGCCAAGAGTTTTGATGGAAAAGCGCTAGATTCCTTCAAGCAACATTGTTAAGAACAAATTGACAAAAGACTCCATTTCATGCACACTGATAATAGAAATAGCATTTGGAACCCACAATCTTCTTAAAGCTATTTGCTGAATATGCCAATAGTACAGGTGAGTTAAGGTAACAGAGGCAAACCACATATACCAGAATACCTGAGATTTAATTGCTCGTGTTGAGGTAACTAATCCTATATCAGGCAAACAAGTTACTGCAATTGGCTTTGGCAGATTCCAGTTGTGAACTGGAAAGAAATAACCAGGTTCCCACACATTGCTTTTCAACCACGCTTAAGCACTTATGAACACATCTTTGGACAAATCCTAAGCTTGTCTAACACCAGCCTTCAAAGACCTATGAAGGAGGGGCTGCGGGAGAAGGACACAATGCATTCTGAGAAGTAATTTCCTGATCAAACTACCAAAGCCAATTAATGGAATTCCCCAGCAGCATATCTCATCAACAAGCACTAAGATTTCACTTAGGTGGAAATGAGAGGAATAGGAGGCTCACTTTCAACATATGCTGATCTTGAAATGGATGTGATGTGGATGAGCTGATTGTCCACCTCTTGGTAGTGTTTTTACCATGAAGCCCTGAAAACAAAATTCAAGCTTCCTTGCAAAGGTTTGACCCAGACAGTTACTATAGAGTACAACTGATCTACAGGCTGTTCCCTGGGGCACATACTAGTGGGAACATAAACTGTTGCTGCAAGTGAAAGATACACTGCAATTCGTCTACTGCTAGAACTGGTCTAAAGTGGTCTTTAAGACACAGGAGCAGAATTAGGCCATTTGGCCCATCAAGTCTGCTCTACCATTCACTATTTGCCTGACTTATTTTCCTGCTTTCACCCCATAACCTTTGATGCCTTTACTAAGCAAGAATCTATCAACCTCCACTTTAAACATACCCAATCACTTAACCTCCACAACTAACTGTGGCAATGAATTCCACAGATTAACCACCCTCTGGCTAAAGAAATGTTTCCACATCTCTGTTCTAAAGCAACGTCCTTCTATTCTGTAGCTGTACCTTCTGGTCCTGTGCTCTCCTACATTTGGGAACATCCTCTCCACGTCCATCCTATTCAGGCTTTTCAACTTTCAATAGCATTCAATGAAATCCCCCCTCCCACCCACCTCCCATTCTTATAAGCTCCAACAGGTAAAGGCCCAGAGCCATCAATCCCACGATCATTCTCATAAACCTCCTCTGGATCCTCTCATCTGCCATCCTTCCTTCAACATGGGACCCAAAATTGTCACACAAATTGATCAAACATCTCATAACATTACATCCCTGCTCTTCTATTCTATTCCTCTCAAAATGAATGCTAACATTGCATTGCCTTCCTTAACACTGACTCAATCTGCAAGTTAACCTTTCGGGAATCCTGCACAAGGACTCCCAATTCCCTCTGCACCTGATTTCTGAATTCACTCTTTGTTTTGTAAATAGTCTATGCATTTATTCCTTCTATTGAAATGCATTACCATAAACTTCCCTACACTATATTCCATCTGCCACTTTTTTGTTCATTCTCTTAATCTGTTTAAGTCCTTCTGTAGAACCCCTGCTCGTAACACTACTTATCTTTATATCATCCACAAATTTGGCCACAACTCCATTAATTCCATTATCCACATCGTTAATGTGCTTTGTGAAAAGTAGCAAACCCCACCCCAATCCCTGCAGAACACCAGAAGTAACCAGCAGCCAACAAGAAAAGGCCCTCTTTATTCTCACTCTTTGCCTCTGCCACTCAGCCAAACTTCTATCCACGCTGGTCTCTTTCCAGTAATACTATGGGTTCCAATCTTGTTTAGCAGCCTCACATACAGCAACTTGACAAAGGCCCTCTAAAAATCCAAATAAACAACATCCACTGACCCAACTTAGTTGTCCTACTTGCTGCTATTTCCTCAAAGAATTCCAACGTATTTGTCAAGCAAGATCTCCCCTTTAACAAAGCCACGCTGACTTGGCCTATATATTGTGTGCCTCCAAGTACCCTGAAATCTCTTCCTTAATAATAACTCCAACATCTAGCCAACCACTGAAGTCAAGCTAACAGGCCTATCATTTCCTGTCTTTTGCTTCCCTATCTTTTTAAATAGTGGAGTGACGTTTAAGATTTCCAGTCCTCTGGAATCGTTCCAGAGTCTCGTGATTCTTGAAAGATCAATACTAATGTCTCTATAATCTCTTCAGCTATCCCCTTCAGAACCCTGGGGTGTGGTCCCTCTGGTCTGGGTATCTACCTTCAAACCCTTCAGCTTCCTACTCCATGGCCTTACACTTATCGCTGGAGCATCTGGGCAGTAAAGATACTTACATTACACTATTAGACTATTTATTGACGACAGCTTTAACTTCAATACTATAATTCCAAGAAAACAGATCTCCAAACTCTGAGACAAGGGACTCAACACCTCCCTCCGAAACTGGACCTTCAATTTTTTGGCCAACAGACTGCTATCAGTAAGGATAGATAACAACAATGGTACTTCACTGGTTGAGTCCACAGCCTTTCACTCAAATCTTTGTTCACTCACAACTGTGTGGCCAGATCCTGCTTTAACTATATACAAGTTTGCCAATTATACCACCACAGTGGACCATGTCTCATATAACAATGAGTCAAAGTACAGGAGAGCTTAGTAACATGTGAGGACAACCTCCCCCACAATGTCAGGAAAATAAATGAGCTAGTCATTGACTTTGGGGAGGGGTGAGTGAAGTAAAACACATGCTCCTGTCTTCATCAACAGTGCTGAAATTGAGATGTCAAGTTCTTCTGGGTAAATATCACCAATATCCTGGTCCAACCACATAGATGCCTGGGCAAAGAAAAATTATCAATGGCTTTTATCCTCAGGAGGCTGAAGAAATTTGATCTGTCTGCATCGACTATGACCAATTTTTATGAATGCACAACAGAAAACATTCCATCTGGATATATCATGGCTTGGTATGGTAACTACTCTACCCATGACTGAAAGAAACTACAGAGAGTTCAGCACATCTTGGAAAGCAACCTCCCCTCCATGGACTATCTATACTACTATCCTTCCAGGTGAGGTGACGCTTGAGACCCAATGAAGACTGGGAGACCATTTTGCTGAGCACCTGCACTCCATCTGCCAGAAAAAGCGGGGTTTCCCGGTGGCCACCCATTTCAATTCTACTTCCCATTCCTATTCGGACATGTCAATCCATGATCTCCTCTACTGCCCCAATGAGGCCACACTCAGGATGGAAGAGCAACACCTTATATTCTGTCTGGGTAGCATCCAGCCCAATGGCACGAACATCGATTTGACAAACTTCTGGTAATTGCCACCCCCTCACCATTCCCCCTTTCCCTCTATCATCATATCTCCTTAACTGCTCATCAGCTCTCTCTGGTGCCCCTCCTCCTTCCATTTCTTCCAAGGTCTTCCACCCTCTCCAATCAGTTGTCCCCTTCTCCAGCCCTTTATCTCTTTCACTAACCAACTTCCCAGCTCTTTACTTCTCCCCCCCAACCTGGTTTCACCTATCACCTTGTACTACTTTCTCCCCTCCCCCCCCCCCCCCGACTTTCTTGCTTTGACCTCATCTCTTTTTTTCCCAGTCCCAGGAAGAATCTCGGCCTGAAACATCAACTTTTTACTCTTTTCTGGCTTGCTGAGTTCCTCCAACATTTTGGGTGTGTTTCTTGGATCTCCAGCATCTGTAAATTTTCTCATGTTTATCTCTACTTCTTGTTGCCTCAATAAAGCAGCCAACAGAATCAAACGCCAACCACTCTCCCTTCTTTTTGCCCCATCAAGCAGAAGATACAAAAGTCTGAAAGCACATACCACAAGTTCAAAGACAACCTCTATCCAATATGACTATTGAATGGTTCCCTAGTATAATAAAATGGACTTTTAACCTCACAATCTACCTTATGATCTTGCCACTTCCTGTCTACTTTGCACTGCACTTTCTCTGTATCTGTTGCACTTTATTCTACATTGTTATTGTTTCACCTTGTATCAGAACAATTCACTATGCAATGATGTGATCTGTAAGAATGCAGATGCAAAACAAGCTTTTCACTCCACATGGTACATGTGACGATAATAATTTTAGTTCCAAAAATTGACTGGCCTTTACAGCGTTGGGATGTCTGTAAGTGAATGCTGCTGACTGACTCACTGCAGGCTCCAGGGACACATCAAAGCTCAGAGCTGCCAATGATAAGGCTTTACAGGGAAGGACTACAATCTTGAGGTCCTGCTACCACTAGATACCGAGACTGGGGCCTGACTGTCAAACATTTGATAAGTGCACTGTTCAAAGAATCCACTTGAGTGGCATTGGTGCTTTGAACATAGAGTATACTGGTTTCACACCAAAATTATTGCACTGATTTGATGTCATGCCGAACTTAAAAATAAAGACTGGAGAATCAAGAAAGAATGCAGATACTGGAAGTCTGGAGCAATACTCAAAAATATGCTAGAGGAATTCAGCAGGTTAGGCAAAATCTATGAAGTCGATTTTTCAGGCTGAGACCCTTCAACAGGACTGGAAACAAAGCAAAAGACAGAATAAAACAGGCAGTGGGGTTGTGGAGGGGAGCATGAGCTGGTAGGTGATAGGCGAATCCAAGTGACAAGGGGAAAATAGGTAGGTGGGCAAGGCGGGAAAGTGGCAAAGATGTGAGGGGCTGGGGGTGGGGGGAGCAGCAACACAGGAGAGTGGTTGAGAAGTTAAGAGAAATAAACTGCCCCAAAGTTCCGCACAAATGACAGAACAAAACCAAATCCAAAACCTTGTAAAGAAAGATCAAAAATAAAGGGGAAACATTAGCATTTTTTTCACTTGAAGTACTTGAGCAAAGAAATACTTGCCAAACCAAAGGCCGTCCTGAGGCTAACACTCATTTGTAAAAGGTCGTGGTACTGCTTGGGAATATACTGACAGTGGTATTTGAAAAATGAATTTAAAAACCTGAAATGTTCCTTAAAAGGCAGCACACCGAGGATACTGTATTGTGACGGAGGGAATACATTCACCAAACTGTTAAACAAGCTCTGACCATAGATAAGTCAAAGGCACAGAAGCCTTCATCAAAGTAGATTGTACTGTATGCTGATAACCAACTAAGTGTCTGATTGTCCTCCAGTCTTTCCTGTAGGAAAGAGAAACATCAAAGCTTGGTTCTTAAGTCACCATAGGTACCTATAGGGTACACCATTAGGGTACATTACATAGGTTACTTCTGTGATTATAGGGTTAATTATTTCATTTTTGAAAAATCTTAATGACTACTGCATACTTCAAGTTACACACAAAATTCTCTTTCTCTGTCCTCCAGTTTTTTTTTAAATTACCAACCATATTCCACACAAAACAGTCCAGTTAATTTTACAGAACATTTAAGCCATCTGGGTTCAAGTCTAATGTTTAAGAGAAAATGCTGAAGAAGCAAGTGTATATGATTTAAAGTGCTTCTTTAAAGCTATCTAAATGTCTAGATAAAAGCAAAGGCCAGGGCAGTACTGATCAAAAGGCTGTACTTTCAGTTATCAGGCTCTGAACATTAACTGATTCAACACAGAATGAATGAAAATAAATAGAAGAGGGTTGCAACCCTTGATAACCAACTGGAAAAGTCCTCAGGCATCCACATACATGTACATCATGCCAAGGCTGGTTTCAGTCAAGCAGACTAATTTTGGATCAAAAATAATTCCTAAAGAGCCACTAATATATTTTACAAAATATTAATGAAAATTGACAAAGAATGAGCAAAAACAAATAAAACATAAATTATATTTTAAATAGTAATAAAATTGTACTAAATGTGTACCTCAAATTTTCTCTTGGAATTTTACAAATTAAAAGTTTGCTGGCAACTGGTTCTCAGGACTGTCTCAGTGACACGGAGACAGCTGCCAAAGAGCCTGAAAACTGAACAAGCTGAACAAATCTGTTTACTGCCTTCATAAAAATCAACAGCTATGTGCATGAGGAAATTATGTCAGAGAATAACCAAAATCACATTGAGCTTATTTTTGTAATCATTCACAAACTGCAAATTATTCAGACAAGCTGTAAGATCCTGTTCTCCCAAAGTCAAGATAACCACAACTACTAGCAGAGTGAAAATGTCTGCTATTAAATTATTACAGAATTCACACTACCTTGATGTAACTTCACAACCTAATTTATCTAATACTACCATTCCTTCAAAACAGTAGTAAAGTGAAAAGATTGTCTATAGAGAGCCTTCCCTCATCTAAAGTAGCAAAGAGATACCATTAATTCATTGACAGTGGGCAAATGAAGTTTGACATGTACTGTCAAAAATGATGCAAATCACTGATAGAAAAATACTAGGCTTAATTAAGGTATCGGCAAAGAAAAGATAGACATGTGCATTTAATACAAACGATTTCACGTTATGCAATACTTTAGTTTATCTCAATCTGATCTTTCATGCCGCTCCAAATGACAATCTTTGTACTTCACTTCAGAGCTCAACATTCAATCCTAAACTGTAAAGGGCAAAATGCAGGATCGTACTACTCGGTATTTTCAACAACCCAAGAGGGCAGTGTGAATATTTTATTAACAAGATCCAAGAAAATGCGCTGGATTACCCACGATCAGAGCTTTCAAAAAAAACCCCCACTGAGTGCATATATTTTGCACATGCAAAAACAAAAGCAGGATTTTTTTTAAAGATCCAATGAAACTCCACCATTTCAAGTGTTGAAATCAAGCAGAGTGCACAAAATGTCTCGAATATTTTCCCTCTCCTCTGTGTAGTACATTACGATGACCAATAATTAAAATAATCTTGGCGGCCCATGCACTGCAGCCCCAGTGTCACTCATGCCCAGTTTATCCCAGGCCTGCGATACCCGCTTCACGACCAGGCCCGGGATGCTGCCTCCATTCCAGGCCACAACAATAAGTCTTCTCCCCTAACGTGGGCCTCAGGGTCTATTTTCGGCTTCGGTATCGATAATTGGTGAGGGCCAGGGCCGAGAGGAGCTGGCTCGGACTCTGCTCCCCACCCCCTTCCCTCCTCTACACCCCCCTCTCCCCACCCCCAACCCCTGGCGGGTGCACCCCCCGCCCCCAAAGAAGCTTGACTCGGACGCCACTCCAGGCTGTCCCCAGCCGGACTCACCCTCTGCGACTCGCTTCCCTGAGAATGGCACCCCGCTGCCAGAGCTGGGGTGTTGGCCGCTGGCAGTCTTACTCCCGCTCCCACACCCGTTCCCAGTCCCGGTCCGTGTCAGCTCCAGGCTCGGCCTACACCCGGAACTATTTCGCAGGGACTTGCCACTCAATGTAGCGCTCCGCCGGCCGGGCCGCAGCACCAGCCCAGGCACTCAGAATCCCGGAAAGAGAGAGCGGACCTCGGTGGATGGTGGACCCCCGGCCCCCTGTAAAACCATCTGGTGCTGGTCAGAAGTTCTGTACGATCACTTTCAAAACTGGTCTGGAAGGAGAAAAAAAGGCAAATCGTTCTCCTGAAACTGTGAATTGATAAAAATGTAAAATCAAGGGTTAATGTTTTAAAATATCCTATTCCCCATGAACAAAATTACTTACATAACATTCCATTTTCACTACTTAAATATTCCATTTTCCCCTTGTTCACTGTATAGCAGTCATTCTAGTTCGGTGCTACTCCGTTGTCGTAAAATCCATGGGCTTTGTGCGTTAGAGAAGAGAATGGATGTAAATATTTAACGTATGCAGTTTGATCATCTGTAATTCAATAAGTAGATTTTCAGTAGATAATTCAGTAAGTAGATTTCCAGTATTTTGATGACTGCATCCTCATTATATTGAGTGACAGGGGTGGGGGGAAGCAGTTGGTCAGGTGTATTTGACCTAAACACTGGTGTATTTGAAAGAATTCATTAAGGTTACCTATAATGTGCTCAGAAAGAGGAGTGCAAATTAATTTTTAATGTATACAATTCAATAAATGAACTTTCCATGCCCGTTCCAGATTGATAAAGTGCCTTGGTTAGATTCCTTTCTATTACAATCTCATTCTTGAGAGTCTTTTGCATGGCCGGAAAAGCAATCCATCTACAGAGGTTGGGAGCATGCATGCAGGTGAATGTCCACTCTTACTATCCATCAGAGAACTTTGCAATTCTCTGCAGCTCCAGTATAGACTTGGGCTTATAGTACTATATTGTATTGTAATGCACAGATTTCACATGTACAGGAAATCGCATGTGCATTGGGTCATGAAACCTCTGCCGTTTAACCAAGCCCCAACTCAAATTGCACCATGATATCCAACAAAACATTCATGCAGTTAAGTGAAAATCTTCTCAAGGAAATACGATTTTGATAGAAAACACATTGGTAGAGATCCACTTCAAAATGAACAAATACACTTTACTTTTAAATATCATATTTTGTTACCCATTATCAGCTAAAGCAAGTGTTAAATCTTCAACTCATTGCGTGAACAAGATGACAGCTTCAAAATTTCCCCAAAACACTTGCAAAATGATAATAACTTTTATTTCCCTTTTTCAATAGTTGATGGTTTGGGGTAATTTGTTGGTTCCATTTTGTTCTTGTCTCTTTTCCTCAAACATTGCTATATAAAAATAATGATCCAATTAGGTTAATGGTGATTTCTGGATTCTGGTCAGAAGGAAGCTGTGTGGATTAGAATATACTGAACATTTAGATTTCATTGTCTGTACTTTTGTCCTTGTGGGCTGCTTGAATATGTATTGCAGAGCTCATGGACCACAAATGAAAAAACATGATGGTAATGAACTTAGAAATTGTACCTGGGGATCATCGTATTTAATTAATAATTTGGCTCCCATCTTGCAACAGTTCTAAAAGTAATCTTTTCCAAGTTGCTATTCATGTAAAATGACAAAATGTCTATTCTTAGATCCTACAGGACATGACTGGGCTGCAGTTTTAGAATCATATTTAAGAGATTTTAATTTACTTATAAAAAGGAATTGAAACTGGTAAATGAACTACTAGTCCTCAGAACAGCTGGTATTCATTCTCCATTCACACCCCAATAGGCCAATCACAACACTCAATAAATAATGAATAATCAAATAATTTGAACACTTACTGGCAAATTAATCAGGGGAATAGCTGGCACCAAAGAACCTTTCTGAATGAACTGGTACCCAGTGATTTCAAGCTTTCTATCATTGCTCACATTGGTTCTGTCCAACAGACATATGTTTCAATATTAAATGAGATGGTTGAAATTTGATAAGGTTAGTGATAAAATCTAAAAAAAGACTAATACAATTTGTTTTGAATGTATTTAAGGGATATGCACTACAACTCCTGTACCTAATAAAGTGGCCACTGAGTGTACGTTTGTAGTCTTCTGCTGCTGTAGCCCTTCTATCTCAATTTTCAACACATTGTTTAGTCAGAAATGCTCTTCTGCACACCACTGTTATAATACATTGTTACTTGTGTCACACTGCAGGATCACAGAGACTTGGAAGGGTTAACCAAAACAAGGAATTGTATTAACAAAAGAGCCAAAGTTAAACAATAAAAAAAAACTTGCAAGGTCTTAGGTAACTCGGCTAGAACTTCACTAGGCAGGGATTGAGACAACTGAGCAAAGGGGGGGGGGGGGGTTAGCACAATCCTTTATTTATGTTCCAGGGTATAAAATAATCTGTGCCCAACTATAAAACCCCAGACTAATTACAAACCAACAAGTAACTGTTCAAATAGGAAACAAAACTCCAAGGATACATAATGGGCCACCTGCGGAGTTTCAGAATTAGTTGGAAGAAATCAAGGACAATTGCAAATTAAGTGTAAACTGGAGAAGACCTAACAATAACACAGAAACCCAACAGTAGTAATACAGATAATTATAATAAAACAAAGAATACAAAGAAACCCAACAGCAAAAAAACTCAATGCCCTCAGAATACCCCCCTGATGACTCGAGGTTGTGACAATTTGAGTTACAGTCTGCTTGAACCAGTTGAGCCATTCTCCTCTGACCTCTCTCATCAACAAAGCATTTTTGGTGCTACTCATTTTTTTTTACATTTTGCATCATTCTCCGTAAACCCTAGATACTGCTGTGTCTGAGAACCCCAGGAGTTCAGCAGTTTCGGAGATATCCAAACCAACCTGTTTGGCACCAACAGTCAAAGTCACTTAGATCTTATTTCTTCCCCCATTCTGATATTCAGTCTGAACAACAAATAAACTCCTTGACCGCGTCTGCATGCTCTTATGCATTGAGTTGCTGCCACATGATTGGCTGATCAGATATTTGCATTAACGAGCAGGTATACCGGTGTATCTAATAAAGTGGCTACTGAGTTTATGTTCTTGTGGTGATTATTTTAGATTATTGATTGAAAAATGTAATCAATGCACTTCAGTTACTAATTTTTCTACCATCTGATAAAGCCACAAGGATTTTGAAGTTCACTTTTAGAAGCTGATGACATGGTAATAGAAAGATATCATTCAATTAAAAGCTGTATGGTATTGCATGCTCTGAACACAGATGAATTATTTCATTATGAATTCTAGATGATTATTCCAACACTAAAGAGAATTCTGCTGTAAAGTCCAGTGATGTAACCACTCATTAAACTCAATTCAATCTTTATTTCATTATCAACAAAGCTTGAATACTGAGCGAACCTCTCATTGATCATCCAAACTAGGATAAAAAGAATAATAATGAAAAATACTAAAATTATGAGTACAATAATACAAAATAAAACCTGCTGAAACAAAAAGAAGAGATGCGACCCTGTAAAGGAATTTTATAAATTAATATTTTGGTGTGGACTATATTCCAGAACATATTTTTATTGGATAATGTACCCTTGAACTGTTACTTTTTTTCAAATTTCATTAAACAGTAAGGGCATTTCCACCATTTTGATCATTCTAGTTGTACAAGGAGAAGTTGGGGAAAAGAATAAGTGATAGTTGAACGTTCACATCAATATAATTGTGCTTGGTATATACTAGAACTTGATCAAAGCTGTCCGCTAATTTCAGAATTTCTCTCACTGACAAAGATTACCGTGCATATTTTCAGCCTATGTAGTACTATAAAGCAATTTCTCTGGATTTCCGGAATCAGGCGATTGTGTTTTAAGTTGAGCCATTTTGTGACAGTTTCTGTGGCTGCATTAATAATCATATTGGTTCTCTGCTCTGTCACTGAAATGTAAAGCAATGTCACTATAGATAATTTATATCATTCTAAGAATTCATCATTTTTCTGTTTTAAAGTCAAAGCTTATTGGTCTGCTTTAACAATGTGACTGTTGCCATGGAAATCAATGTTCACTGGTTTTTGAACAGTGTAATAATGACTCTAATGTACAGAACCATTTACACATCTGGGTAGTGGAGTACATTTCTAAAGGTAATCTATTTATTACAAGAGTTTAACACTTAATCCAGAGAAATATTCTAGGATCTTCATGGTAGGAGTTGGCCAGCCAGTCCTTTGTCCTGTTCCACCACTCACCTGGTTCTGCCTCTCAACCATTCTCTTGCCTTTTTTGTCATGTATTGGTCAAACCTTGTAATGATAATATTTTTTTGTGAAAAATGCTGGAGCAATTGAGAATCCTACAAGTCTATAAATAAAAACCCTCAATACTGCACACTCCAATGGTCCTTTGATTCACAGCTTTTTGAAGGGCTATCAAAAACTTCCACAACCCTTTGTGCATTAAAAATAGCTTTCTGGTTCATTTTCTGACTTGTCTATCTCTCCTTGGAAGATTATATCTGATCAAATTTGATTCCTCTACTATGGTGTAGTTCACAAAATGCATACTGTCTGTGCACATACCTTTAAGAATTACATGACATGACGTCTAATATGTAGTTTTAACCTTTGACGTTAGCAGAATGTTGACTGTCTCCACTGAAGGATGTTTGTTTGGTAACTCTATCTATAACTTCACTTACCAAATAGCAACATAAAACAGCCTTCCTACACAAGGTTAGACATTTTCTTGTATCAAACTTATCAAATTTTAAACTTCAAGATCAGATTATGCCTCAGTCGTCCATAGCTCCAAGGAATATCATTTCTGTAATTGTTCTTAAAATTTAACCTTTCCAGTCCCAATATCACTGCAGGACTGAGTAAAGACAATGAAAGACTTGACCTCTACAAGACCATGTTTTTCTGGTAACCTCACCAGCATTATTTAAAAATGCCTTTGCTATGAGCATATGGCCAGTGTGATTCTACTTCAAAAATAATCCATGGCAACCATATTTGCTGTCTAATTGCAAGATGGGTGACACATCTTTAAACTGTTTTAAATTGTTGGATGTTCCGTGATATTTAGTCACATATATTTTTGTCACTGTAGACCCATACCAAATGAGAGAAGTGTTTCAAATGTAGTTCATTGAGAAGTTTGAGAACAAGAAATGTTGGACAGGTGCATGTAAATGTCTTGCAACCCATATGTTCAGTTCTTATTTTTATAACTTTCTATTTTAGTTTCCTATTTCTATTTCCTTGAAGGTAACCTTCTGGTCACATTCAGTGTAGTGAAATCAAAGCCTCCAGTTGATTGTGATAACTCAGCATCTCTGTTGTGGGAGAATGTAATAACAGACATACCAATTGGTGGGTTAATTGGTCTTTGTAAATTGTCCCATTATTGGGCTAGGATCAAATTGAGAGATTGCTGGGTGGCGTGGCTTGAAGGGCTTGTTGTACACTGCATCTCAACAAATAAATAAATAAACAAAAGAGGCAATTTCCAAAAAATGTACAAATGAGAATATTGCAATCATTGCAAAGACGAAACCTTGTCTCCATTGTGATCTTGTAATGTGAGGCGATAATTTAGAAATCTCAGAATGCCTATCTATGAAATACTGTGGGCCAAGTACATCATCACAATCTGTAATGCACAATTTGAATTTCCATCAGGATAAAAGTTCAAACATGTTTCAGTTTGACATAGAAAGACCACATCAAGTGAAGCTATCATAAAGGACTTACTGCAAAAATCCAGAAAGGGTAACATGGTTGTTCAGCAACTAGCACTCCGTTGCCACAGATCCAAAAATCTCGGGTCCACCCTGATCTCAGGTGCTTTCTGAAGAAAGTGGGTGCATCCCTGGGTAAGATACTTTGCAAAAGTCTCCTTACAGTGAGTTCCCTATCACGTACACACCAATTACAGGGCAAGCACTTGCCAGGTTTTTCAAAGTGTATCTGTGACAAATTTCTAGCACATTGACTAATGCAAAAATTACCCTTGATGAAAATCCTGAGATACGTGGAGATCTAGCTGTAAATATTTTGTTCTTCCGTGATGGTGAGATTGAAAGTGGGAGGAATACTCTAATGACTAATGTGAAGAGCAGATAGTTTGCAACTTCCTTTCCTTAACAACATTGTCAGAAACATTCCCAACTCATTCAGCACATTGAGCTTACACAAACTTAAAAGCAATCATTAGATGATGCATTGACCAAAACATTTTACTATCTTTAACTATGTTAACCAACCAAACGAGCACCACTAAACTGAGGAGGAAAAAATCTGAAAAGCTCATGTGCCCATGTATTTTTAGAACTTGCCTCCTTTTATCTTGGCAGTGTTTTCTTCTCCCTTCTCACCATTCCGTGTGCAGGGTCCAAAGAGGCTGCAGAGGGCTGTTAACTCATTGAAGCTCAATTACGGACTCAGCCACTCCTCGTCCCACCGTTGAGGACATCTTGTGTCTCAAGAAGGCAGCATCCATCATTAAGGACCCTCACCACCCTCAGGGAAGAGGTACACAAGCTTGAAGACCCACACTCAACATTTTAGGTACAGTTTCTTCACCTCCTCTGTCAGATTTCTGACAGGTCCATGAGCACCATCTCTTTATTCCTCTTTAGCATTATTTATTTACGTTTGTAACAGGGTGGTTTTTCTGCCTCGCACCTTCCTGCGGCCACAAAACAACAAAAATCACAACTCATGTCAGAGATAATACACCTGGTTCCAATTTTGATTCTGATCATAGGCAGGTCTTCATGGCCGTCTTGGGTAGAGAATTCAAAAGATTTCATCATTCTTCTTGATGAATACATTACTTCTGATCTCTGCTCTGGGACAGCTTTACATTGAGACCGACTCCTGATTCTGGACACTCCAGCTGGGGTAAACTAATAGGAAAGGGGAGACTATCAAGGACAGGATGCTTAACAAATGAAAAGGAAATGAGAGAGCAGTGGCACAGGATGATGAAGAGGGGATTGAGGAGCAAAGTGTGACAGGCCAGGCGGAAAATGTAAACAGAAGTACAAAGCAAATACAGAGTTGGTAAAAACTATCAAATAAAATCTAAACTTAATGGACTTTATTTGAAGGCACATAGCATCTGCAGGAGTTGACAGCACAGATGGTCTCATACAAGTATGATCTAATTGCTATTATGGAGATGTGATTGCAGGATGACTAGCAATGGGTGCTCAATATTTCAGGTTGTATAGTGTTCCAAAAGAGCAGGCCAATGGAAGAGACAGCATGATAGCACTGTTTATCAAGAGAGATATCAGAGTGGTGTTGAATTGTGATGTAGAGGTAGCTGATACTCGTATAAAATGAGTTTAGGTTGAAATCACAAATAGAGCAATGAACTTATAGGTGGAAGAAGTCTAAGGGCCCTCAAATCGTGAGCTCTTGAAAGGGCTGAGCGTAAGTAGTGAAATGTCCAGGTGCTGTTTGAAGAGAACTGCAATTGTTGTGAGAGATTTTAATCTACATAGCGATCGAATGAACCAGAATAGTAACGGTACTGTACAAGGGAGAGTGTTACAGAACCTCCGATTTTACATTTGCTCCTGATAAATGAGGAGGGATTAATAAAAGATCTTGTGATTAAAGATACCTAGCAGGAAGTGACCATAATATGGTAGAATTATGGAAACATCACAGGATCAAAACCACAGCCTTCAACTTAAATAAGAGCAATTATAATGGTATGAAAGTAAATTTATCTAACCTGCACTGGGGAAAAAAGCTAAAGAGACAGGTCAGTACATCAACAGTGGGATATATTCAAACAGCTGGTGCATAACACTGAGTGGGAATTTAGCACATTTAGAATGAGGGATTCCATGAGAAAGAAGCACAATCTTTGGTTAAGAAAGAAGGTCAAGGATAATATTATAAAATAGTGCATCTGGTACGCCAGAGGACTGGAAAGCTTTTACGATTCAACTGTGAAGGGATAAAAAAGCTCGTAAGAAGGGAGGAAACTGATCTTGAGAGAAAACTTGTAATTTTATAGTTTTTTTTTTGTATCTTGCGCTGTATTGCTGCCACAAAAAAAGTCATGACATAGGTCAGTAATAATGAACCTGATTCTGATTCTAATATCAAAACAAACAATAAGATGAATGGGAAAAAGATGGCTAAGGGAGACAAGAGACCAATGGTGAACATGAATGGTGAATTAATAACAAGACATAAAAAAAGTGTTGAAACAATTTATCTGCATCATTCTTTATCAAGGTAGACACTTTAAGAACCTCTAAGGTACTTAAAGGAAGGAAGTACATCAAAAGGGTGACAATCATGCCAGTGGTCAAGAAGATCAGGGTGAGCTGCCTCAATGATTATTGCACAGTTGCACTCACATCTACAGGGATGAAGTGCTTTGAAAGGTTGGTCATGGCCAGATTCAGCTTTTGCCCAAGAAAGGAACTATACCCACTGCAACTTGCCCATCACCACAATAGCTCTACGATGGATGCCAGTCACTGACTCTCCACTCAGCCTTGGATCACCTGGACAACAGCAATACCTACGTCAGGCTGCTGTTCATTGACTACAGCTCAGCGTTCAACACAATCATACCCTCAGTTCGAATCAACAAACTCCAAAACCTGCGTCTCTGTATCTCTCTCTGCAACTGGATCCTTGATTTCCTCACCGGCAGACCACAGCCAGTGCGGATCAGAAATAACATCTTCGTCTCACTAACACACCTCAAGTATGTGTGCTTAGCCACTGCTCTACTGTCACATACCCATGACTGTGTGGCTAGGCCCAGCTCAAACAACATCTACAAATTTGCTTATGACACAACTATTGTTGGCAAAATTTCAGATGGTGATGAGGAGGAGTACAGGAGCGAGATAGATCACAAACACAAGGAAGTCTGCAGATGCTGGAGTTTCAAGCAACACACACAAGATGCTGGTGGAACACAGCAGGCAGCATCTATGGAAAAGAGTACAGTCAACGCTTCAAGTCGAGACCCTTCGTCAGGACTAACGGAAAAAAGAGACAGTAAGAGATTTGAAAGTGGGAGGGGGAGGGGGAGACCCAAAATGATAGGAGAAGATGTGAGGGGGAAGGATGAAGCTAAGAGCTGGGAAATTGATTGACAAAAGGGATACAAGGCTAGAGAAGGGTATCATAGGACAGAAGGCCTTGGAAGAAAGAAAGGGGGAGGGGAGCATCAGAGGAAGATGGAGAACAGGCAAGGAGTTATTGTGAGAGGGAAAGAGAGAGAAAAAGTAGAAAAATATATATGTTATAAATAAATAGGGATGGGATAAGAAGGGGAGGAGGGGCATTAACAGAAGTTGGAGAAGTCAATGTTCATGCCATCAGGTTGGAGGCTACCCAGACGGAATATAAGGTGTTGTTCCTCCAACCTGAGTGTGGCTTCATCTCGACAGTAGAGGAGGCCATGGATTGACATATCGGAATGGGAATAAATGCCTCTTCCCATTCCCATTCCGATATGTCAATTCATGGTCTCCTTTAATGTCGAGATGAATCCAAACTCAGGTGGAGGAACAACACCTTATATACCAGCTGGGTAGTCTCCAACCTGATGACATGAACATTGATTTCCCAAACTTACGTTAATGCCCCTCCTCCTCTTCTTACCTCATCCCTATTTATATATTTGTGTGTGTGTGTGTGTGTGTGTGTGTGTGTGTGTGTGTGTGTGTGTGTGTGTGTGTGTGTGTTTCCCTCTCACAATAACTCCTCGCCTGTTCTCCATCTTCCTCTGGTGCTCCCCTCCCCCTTTCTTTCTTCCTTCTGTCCTATGATACTCCCCCTTCTCTAGCCTTGTATCCCTTTTGCCAATCAACTTCCCTCTCCTGTCTTCTCCTATCATTTCGGGTCTCCCCCCACCCCACTTTCAAATCTCTTACTATCTCTTTTTTCCGTTAGTCCTGACGAAGGGTCTTGGCCCGAAACGTCGACTGTACCTATCCCTATAGATGCTGCCTGGCCCGCTGCATTCCACCAGCATTTTGTGTGTGTTGCGAGATAGATTAGTTGTTTGAGTTGTATTGTAACAATAACCTTGCTCTCAACGTCAGTTAGACCAAGGAGTTGATTGTGGACTTCAGGAAAGGGAAATCAAGGGGAACACTCACCAGTCCTCAATGAGGGATCAGCAGTGGAAATGGTGAGCCGTTCATGGATCTCTGAAGATCTATCCTAGTCCCAATATATAGATACAATTACAAAGAAGGCAAGATAGCAGCTATATTTTATTAGGAATTTGAGAAGACTTGATATCTCACCAATGACACTCAAAAATTTCTGAAGGTGTTCTGTAGAGAGCATTAAGACCGTAAGACATAGGAGCAGATTTAGGCCATTCAGCCCATTGAGTCTGCTCCACCATTCCATCATGGCTGATCCCAGATCCCACTCAACCCCATACACCTGTCTTATCATATCCTTCGACTACCCCCCGACCAATCAAGAAACTGTTAACTTCTGCCTTAAATATACCCATACTCTAGGATGTAGTCCATCAGGCTAGATGACTTACCCACCTTAAGACCTTTGAGTTTGCCAAGGACTTCTTCCTTTGCAATAGCAATGACACTCACTCCTGCTCCCTGATACTCACAGAGCTCTGGTACACTGCTAGTGTCTTCCACAGTGAAGACTGATGCAAAGTAGTTGTTAAGTTCATCTGCCATTTCTTTGTCCTCCGTTATTACCCCACCAGCATCATTTTCCATTAGGCTAACATCAACTCTCACCTATCTTTTACTCTTGATATAACTGAAAAAAACTTTTAGTATCCTGCTTTATATTGTTGGTGAGTTTTCCCTCATTTTTCATCTTTTCCTTTCTTATAGTTTTTTTTAGTTGCCTTTTGTTGGGTTTTAAAAGCTCCCCAATCATCAAACTTCCCACTCACTTTTGCCATCTTATACACCCTTTATGCAGTCCTTAACTTCCTTTTTCAGCCACGGTTGCCTACCCCTACCATTTGAGAACTTCTTCCTCTGTTGGACATATCTATCCTGCACCTAGTGAACTATTCCCAGAAACTTCAGCCGTCTCTGCTCTGCCGTCACCCATACCAATATCCTCCTCCAATTCACCTAGCAAGCTCCTCTCTCATGCCTCTGTAATTTCCTTTATTCCGTTGTGATACTGATACACGTGACTTATGCCTCTCCCTCTCAAATTGCAGTCTGAATTCAATCCTATTATGATCACTGCCTTCCAAGGGTTCCTTTATATTATGCTCCCTGATAAGATCTGGGTTATTACACATCACCCAATGTAAGATGGCCTTTCCCCGAGTAGGCTCAAGCACAAGCTGCTCTAAAAAGCAATCTCATAGGCATTTAACAAGCTTTCTCTTGCAATCCGATACCAACCTAATTTTCCCTATCCTCTTTCATACTGAAGTCCTCCATTACCATTGTGATATCACTCTTATTAACATGCCTTTTTTTCACCTCTTTTTGCAATTTCAACCCCACATCTTGGCTACTATTTCAATAGATTTCAATAGGTACATTTAAAATCAGAGAAATGCATACAATATACAGCCTGAAATTCTTTTTCTTCACAAACTTCCACGAAAACAGAGGAGTGCCCTCAAAGAATGAATGACAGTTAAGTGTTAGAACCCCAAAGCCCCCCCAACTCCCCCCAAGCATAAGCAACAGCAAGGCAATGACCTCCCCAACCAGCAAAGAAAAGCATCAGCACCCCCGAACGAGCACGCAAATGTGCAACAGATTTGCAGCATCCGAAAGACTACTTGTTCATCTGGTAATTGAACATCACAGGCTCTCCCTCTCCCTAATAAGGGAAAAAGAGCTGCCATAATTTTTTTTAAACTCTTGCAGTTTCGTAACTCCACCCACAAAGATTTAACATTCTCTAACCCAGTGACACTTCTTTCTAAGGATGTAATTCCTCTCTTACCAACAGAGCCGCACCACCGCCTGTGCCTTCATGCCTGCCCTTTCGATACAAAGTATATCCTTTGACGTTAATCTTCTAACTGTGGCCTCCTTTCAGCCATGATTCAGTGATGCCTACAATGTCATATCAATCAATCAGTAATTGCACTACAATTTTGTCCACCTTATTCCGAATGCTACGCAAATTTAAATACAGCGCCTTCAATCCTGCATTCTTTGCCCTTTTGAATTTTGTCTCTATGGTACAATTCAACTCTTTGCTCTGTCTCCATTTGTACACAATCATTAGCTTGTCTTTCCTTACATTCATGTTACACCCATCATCTGCTTGTAAACCTGCTGGCTCATCCTCAGCTCTATCATACTGGTTCCCATCCCCTGACATATTAGTTTAAACCACTCCCAACAGCTCTAGTAAACCTGCCTGCAAGAACATTGGTTCCCCTCGAATCAAATGCAACCCATGTCTTTTGTACAGGCCACACCTGCCCAGAAGAGGTCGCAATTATCCAGAAATCTCTGCTCCAATTCTTCAGCCACACATTTATTTGCCACCTCATTTTATTCCTATCCTCACTGTTGCGTGGCACAGGCAATAATCCCAAGATTACTATCCTTGAGGTTCTGCTTCTCGGCTTCCTTCATAATTCCTTCTATTCTTTTTTCAAGGCCTCCTCCCTTTCTCTTCCTATGTCATTGGTACCAATATGCACCACGACCTCCGGCTGCTCACTCTCCATTTTCAGGATATTGAGGATGTGTCAGAAACTTTGCAAACGCTGGCACCCGGGAGGCAAACTACCATTCGTGTTTCCTTTTCGCACCCACCGAATCACCCATCTGTCCCCTGACTCTAGGGTCCCCTATCACTGCTGCCATCCTCTTCAGTTCCTTCTGAGCCGCAGGACCAGACTCTGTGCCAGAGGCACGGCCGCTGTTGCTTCCTCCAGGGAGGTCGTCATCCCCCAGCAGTACTCAAAATGGAGTACTTATTGTTGAGGGGAATGGCCACAAGGGTGCTCTCCACCACCTGATATTCTCCCTTCATTCTCCTGGCATTCTAACTGGTCGCATCACCATCTGGTATGGAGGGGCCACTGCACAGGAACGGAAAAGGCTACAGAAAGTTGTAAACGCAGCCATCTCCATCATCCAGGACACCTTCAGAAGCCAAAGCCTCAAGGGAGCATCATTCATCATTAAGGACCCCCATCACCCAGAACACGCTCTCTTTTCATTGATACCATCAAGAAGGAGGAGCCTAAAAGCACGCACTCAACTCTTCAGCTTCTTTTCCTCTGCCATGAGATTTCTGAATGGATATACAACCCATGAATACTACCCCACTACTTTATTGCTTTGCTCTCTTTTTGCACTGCTACCTTAATTTAATATTTACATGCATTTCTTATTATAATTTGTAGTTTAAAAAATATTATGGATTGCAAAGTACTGCTACTGCAAAGGAACACATTTCATGACATGTACCAGCGATAATGAACCAGACTCTGAAGTTGCTACTGAGATAGTGGACACATAGGAAGAAAATTTTCAAAACTTGGTAAATTCCTGGAGGATATCAGATGATAGGAAAACAACCAATGTGACACCTGTGTTCAAAAATCAAGAAAGACCAAAGGCAGGGAATTGAACGGAAGAGCAGTTAGTTTTACATCTATTGTTGGCAAGATGCTAAATTAACTAACTGAAAGGAAATAACTAATCAGTTTGGGAAGATGAATATTATCAAAGCTAGACAATGTGGTTTGATGAGAGGTAAACCAGCATCTGCAGATTTTCTCTTGTTTGTTAATGAGAGGTAAATCACGTTTGACAAATTTACTCTAATTCTTTGAGGATGCGATAAAGAGTGTTGATAGAGGGGAACCCATAGATGTAGTATACTTAGATTTGCAAGTGATTCAAAGATTGACAGATTCAAAGCACATTTATTATCAAAGAATGTTTAAATTATACACCTTGAAACTTGTCTGCTTATAGACAGCCTCAAAGCAAGGAACTCGAATAACCCAATATTTAAAAAAAAAACAAAATCTACTGTGCAGAGAAAAACAGAGAGGAAAAAAAAATCACACTGTGCAAGCAATAGAAGCAAGCCAACTGGATCCCGAACTAGACCAAGTCCCATCTCCGCTCCCAGAGCAGCCGGAGTAGGCCCAAACCATGCCTCAGTTCCCAGTTTCCACACCAGCAGGGCAGGATCGCACAGCAGCCGGCTCAGTCGCCAGCCTCGGCACTGCAGAGAAAGGAATGGACGTTCGCTGGAGAGCAAGTGAAAATAAGCCTGGCCTTTGCCTCTATACCCGACATTTGGGCTCCCAGTCTGTCTGGACTGGCGTTTCAATTGTCCAAGCATCAAGTTGTGCCACATTCTAGGTCCCAAATTCAGGCACCCCAGTACTCCTGGGCTGCACAGCCCGAAGCTGATATTTGACAAACGGCTACTTAAGAGGATAGCGCATAAATTAAGAGTATGTGTTAGCATAGATTGAAAACTAGCTCTCATGTGGAACACAGAAAATTGGAATAAATGAGACTTTTGAGACATGTGGAGAACCCCGGTGATCAGTTCTAGGAACTCAGTAGTGTTGTTTTATATTAATAACCTGGAAGAGGGAATGAAATGTTAAGCTTCGAGATTTGCCAATGAAGGGGAAATAGGTGAAGGGAAAGCAGTCATGAGGATATTGTGATTTGGAAGTTAACGTGGGGAAGAATGAAGTCATACACTTTGGTAATAGGAATCAAAAGGTGGACTATTATTGAATAGCACAGAGGCAGCAAATGAGTAAAGTTCAGAGGGATCCAGATGTTCTAATAAATGTACCGGGCAAAAAAAAAGTTACCAGGCAAGTCCAACAAGTTAAGAAGGCATGCAAAACTTTAGGATCAGAATCAGAGTCAGGTTCATTATCACCAGCACATGTCGTGAGATTTGTTAACCTAGCAGCAGCAATTCAACGCAATACATAATATAGGAGAAAAAGAGTAAATAAATAAATATATTACTGTACATGTATGATGAATAGATTAAAATTTGTGCAAAGACAGAAATAATATATATATTAAAAATATGAGGTAGTGTTCACTGGTTCAATGTCCATTTAGGAATTGGATGGCAGAGGGGAAGAAGCGGTTCCTGAATTATTGACTGTGTGCCTTCAGGCTTCTCTACCTCTTACCTGATGGTAACAGTGAGAAAGGGGCATGCCCTGGGTGCTGGGGGTCCTTAATAATGGACGCTGCCTTTCTGAGAAATCGCTCCTTAAAGATGTCCTGGGTACTTTGTAGGCTAGTTAGTACCCAAGGTGGAGCTGACTAAATTTACAACCCCCTGCAGCTTCTTTCAGTTCATACCAGACAGTGATGCAGCCTGTCAGAATGCTCTCCACGGTACATCCATAGAAGTTTTTAAGTGTTTTTGTTGACATACCAAATCTCTTCAAACCCCTAATGTAGTATAGTCACAGTCTTGCCTTCTTTATAACTGCATCAATATGTTGGGACCAGATTAGGTCCTCAGAGATCTTGACACCCAGGAACTTGAAGCTGCTCACTCTCTCCACTTCTGATCCCTCTATGAGGATTGGTTTGTGTTTCTTCGTCTTACTCTTGAAGTCCACCACCAGCTCTTTCATCTTACTGACATTGAGTGCCAGGTTGTTGCTGCGACACCACTCCACTAGTTGGAATATCTCGCTCCTGTATGCCCTCATGTGTCCATCTGGGATTCTACCAACGTTAGTTGTATCATCAGCAAATTTATAGATGGTATTTGAGCTACACCTAGCCACACAGTCATGGGTATAGTCATTTTAACCTTCATTGTGAAAAGCTTGGCATTTAATAGCAGGATGGTTCTGTTGCAGTTGTGCACGATATCGATGAGGCTTCACCTGGAATACTGTGCATATGCTTTGGAGGCAGTCCAAAGGAGATTCCTTAGTGCTATTACTAGGATGAGGGGTCTGAAAAATCAAGGGAGGCTGGACAGTGTGCATTCCTTGTAGTTTCGAAGAACAAGGAACTCCTTATTCAAACATATAAGATTGTAAAGGGTTTAACAAGATAGACGATGAGATGTTTCCACAAATGGTAAAGTCATGAACAAGGGTCATAGCTACCAAAGTTAGTGGTTGGTCGTTTAGAACTAAGGTGTTTAGAAATTTCTTTTCTCAAAGGGTAGAAGAAGAAGAAGAAGAAAGTGCTTAATTCCGAGTGGAGTCATCGGGACACCTTCATAACAGCGTTTTATTAGCAGGCTTTCTTGTTTTTACAAGGCTGCGTTGCTAGCTTGATGTTCAACCCAGCACAGGTGGAAAGCCTTCAAGGGAGCAGGCTGGATTCGAACTCAAGAGCCTTCGCTCTGAAGGCCGGCGCTGATGCCACTAAGCCACCAGTCTCAAAGGGTAGAGAATCTCCAGAATTTTCTGCCCCAAAAGTGGTAGAGGCCAAATGATTACATATATTTAAGGTGGAGATAGGTATATGCATGTGAGAGTTAAGGTGAGCTGGCAGAGTGGAAGAAATGAAACCACCTTAGTTCAGCCTTGAGCACATTGAACAGTGGGGCAGGCCCGAGAGGCACAGTGGCCACCTCCTGCTCCTTTTTTTCTCGTGTTCTGCATGCTCCTTGTCAATCCCTGAAGAACATTATACATTTCAATGAGGTCAGCTCTCAGTTTTCTAAAATCAGGAGGTGCATTGACCCAGCCTGCTTAATTGCTTTTCATACAACAAACCTGTCATCCAAGCATTCAATCCAGTGACTCGTCATATATCTATCCTTAGACGGAGCCGAGTGCTCGATGTTCCCGATGCAGTCTCACTAAGACACTATATAACTGAACCAGGGTATCTCTGTTGTACCCCCCCAAAGGCCAACATGTTTCCTTTTATGATTGCTTGCTGTACCTATATGTTAATTTTCAAGAAAGCCAGATTCCTCTGAAAGCCAACACCCCTCAATTACTCACCATTGCTATTTTTTTCAACCAAAGTGATGACCTCACATTTTCCATATTATATTTCATCTGCCATGTATCATCAATTATTACCAAGGCCCTTAGTATTATCAAGGATCCCACCCATCCATCCAGAATCCTCTTTGACTTTCTACCATCAGGCAGGAGACTCCGATGCATAAAAACAAGAACAATCAGGATGGGAAGCAGTTTCTCCAGTCAGGCCATTAGGCTTCTGAACTCCCTGCCACATCACATTCCAAGTGTCACTAGTTAATCTGTTCTGCACCTGACAATACTTAATCTATGCACTTTACTTTGTTTATTTATGTATAATTTATCTGTAGATTTTATCCTAACATTCTTAAGTTATTGTGTGTTGTGCGTAGTACTGTTCTTTACATCCTGGTTCAGAGAAACACCGTCTCATTTGATGGCATACATGTACCTAGTTAAATGAAAATTACCTTGACTTACGGTGACTTGATTAACCTATCTAGATCTCCTTGAAAGTTCTTTGTTTACCTCTCTTAATTACATTGTTATCTAATTTTATATTGCCTCAAACTTGGAAGCATTATCTTTGATTCCCCTCAGATGAACACATGATCCAGATTATGATATTTGGGGCTGCTGCATTTACCCCTATTCACAGTTTCCCTCGGGATCAATAAAGTATGTCTGTCTGTCTGTCAACCCAAATATTACATGTTTATTCCCATCTTCTGTTTTCTATTCATGAGCCAATGCTCAATCTGCACCAGCACATTTCTCCTAATAGTAAGCACACTAATCTTATTTGATAATCTCTTCTGAGGCACTTTATTAACAGGCACATAGAAGTCCAAATACACAGCACTCACCGGTTCCTCTGATATACTGTACTCTGCTAGTTATAACAGGGTTGGCTTTCATAACTTCATGTTAACTGTGTGCAATCTTACAGTTATTTTTCTGTGCGCTATTACCATTTGCAAAACGATATATCCCACAGCTAGCACAGTAGTGTAATGTACTGCACCAGCAATCACCAATCACGGTTCAGTTCCTGCTGCTGTCTGTAAAGAGCTTGTACGTTCTCCCCGTGACCACATGGATTTACACCAAGTGCTCCAGCTTCCTCCCTCATTCCAAAGACATATGAGTAAGGGTTGGGGTTAGTAAATTGGGGGCATCCTATGTTGGCGCTAGTAACTTGCAGCTAATTCCAGGACGTCCTCAAACTATGTTGGTCATTGATGCAAAGGTATGCAATTGATGCAATTTCACTGTATGTTTCAATGTTTCTTGTGAAAAATAAAGCTAATCTTCTTCATCTATGAGCTCCACTATTACTGATATTTGGCAAACTGGTTTACTCCCTGTTTGCTCTCTCCCTCCTTTTATAGATAAGGAAGTGTGGGAGCAGTTCCAGCTTTCCAATCTATAGGAGTTTTTCTAGAATCTAAGGATACAACTTTAAATGCACTGCATTTGAACTAGAAGATGCAGGTCACATGATCACAGGGATTTTAGTGTCTTTCAAACCCACTAACTTCTCCAATACTAATTTTAACACTAAAGCTCCAAAACTAATACTAACTCCACTGTCTTTGATCTTCCAGTTCATCCCAGACTGTTGGATCAGAGTTTTCTTGCATGATTACAAGTTCAAAGTACTTTAATTTTTCTGCCATTTCCTTCATCTCCAATAGAATGCCTGAAGTTTTAGTCTGCAACAGTCTCACATAGCTAAATTTTTGCATATCAAAAGAAGTTCTTACCATCCGAATTTTGTACATCATATTAGATTACTTTTTGCATTCTACCTACACTTTCCTTATCAGCTTCTGTTTTCTCTTTCTTCATAGAGTCCATTAACCTCCAGCTGACATCATTAAACTTTATAGCTCTCTGACCTAACACTGAATGGGGCTGGAGTCCCTCCAAACATTAAGACTGAACCGCGAGGAAAAAGCAGCACACGTCAATGGACGGATGACATACTAAAACCAATTTTCCCGTTTTGCCACTAAGTTGCAAAGGAATTATTCAAGACCTTGAAACAAATGCTTGTATTAGAAGATTACGTCATATTGAAACAACTAAGAAAGCCCTACCTCAAATGGTAAGAACAGAAGGTGGTGTAGATCATAAAGTGGTAAATTTGAGAATGATACCAGGTCTTCCTCACACAAAGCATAATTAACACATGGAATGGATTTTGCCTTTTGTCTTCATTGTTTCAAACTGCAGCTTGCAATATTCTTCTTGATGTTAAAATATCCCATTATGCTTTAAGGCCAATGATTGAATGAACTCTGCGCTGTAATGTGAGGATACATGGAGGCCCGTTTGCAATGAGTCAAAAGTCAGAAAATCTGTTTGGAGTTCGTTGATGAATAAATGTTGGATAAGGTACTGGAAGAAAACTCCTTTGCTTCTTCTTTTGAAGAGTATAATTGGGTCTTTTATGTACACTTGAAGGAGTTACTCAGAGCCTTAGAATATTTCCCTCACTGAAATATTTCATCTTTGACTGTGCAGTATTTCCTCAGTATTATATCAAAGTATAGAACCAGATTACATTGTATAGAACCTATATCCTCTTGATTCTGAAATAAAAATGGTATAAATGAACTAAAGATGAGATTAAAAGGCAGCTGGTTGTAATAATGAAGAGCAATAGGGATGTTTGTGTAATATTGTGTATTTGATATTTTCAGTATCCTGACGAAGGGTCTCGGCCCGAAACATCGACAGTGCTTCTCCCTATAGATGCTGCCTGGCCTGCTGTGTTCCACCAGCATTTTGTGTGTGTTTTTTTCGTATCTATCTTGAATTCAAGTTCAACGAATTCAAAGTACCTTTCTGGTAATAAATGCAAAAAAGATTCTGTAGATGCTGGGAATCCGGAGTAAAACACACACACACAAAGTTCTGGAGGAAATCAGCAGGTCAGGCAGCATCTATGGAGAGGAATAAACAGTCAATGTTTTGAGCCAAGACCCTTCGTCAGAACAGGAAAGGAAAGGGGAAGGAGCCACAATAAGAAGGTGGGAGACGGACGGGAAGGAGTACAAACTGGCAGGTGACAGGTGAAGCCAGGTGAGGAGGAAGGGGGAAGGTGGGTGGGTACGGGAGGGGAGATGAGGTGAAAAGCTGGGAAATGATAGGTGGAAAAGGCTGAAGAAGAAGGAATTTTAAAGGAGATGATGGCGTACAATGGGAGAAAAGGAACGAGAATGGGCACCAGAGGGAGATGATAGGCAGTTGAGGAGAAGAGAAGGGGTGAGAATGTGGAATGGAAAAAGACAGAAGGGGAGAGGTCTGAGAATTGACCATAGCAATGAGAGATTTTTAATCTCTCCATGCTACAATCGGAAGTTCCCACCTGCTTCAAAAGGGCACCAATCATACCAGTGCTCGAGAAGAGCAGGGTGAGCTGCCTTAATAACTATCATCCAGTAGCACTCACATCTACAGTGATGAAGTGCTTTGAGAGGTTGGTTACGGCAAGGATCAACTCCTGCCTCAGCAAGAACCTGGACCCACTTCAATTTGCCTATCGCCACAATAGGTCTACAGTGATCTCATTGGTTCTTCACGTGGTTTTGGATCACCTGGACAATACCAATACTTACGCCAGACTGCTGTTTATCGACTATAGCTCAGTGTTTAGCATAATCATTCCTTCAGTTCTGACCAAAAGACTCTAAAACTTGGACCTCTGTACCTGTCTCTATAACTGGATCCTTAACATCCTCACTGGAAGACCATTGTCTGTGTAGCTCTCAAGGATGTGTGCTTAGCCCACTGCTCTACTCTCTCTGCACCCATGACTGTGTGGTTAGGCACAGCTCAAATGCTGCCTATAGATTTGCTGACAATACAACCATTGTGATCTGTATGAGAGGGTGTACAGGTGCAAGATATATCAGCTAGTTGAGAGGTGTTGCAACAATAATCTTGCACTCAGCATCAGCAAGGCCAAAGGGTAAGATGAGGGAACACACCGTAGCCCTCATTGATGGATCAGAAGTGGAAAGAGTGAGCAATTTCAAGTTCCTAGGTGTCAACATTTCTGAGGATCTATTCTGGACCCAATTTATTGATGCAGTTTCAAAGAAGCCACAATAGTGGCTATATTTCATTAGGAGTTTGAGCAGATTTGGTATGTCACCAAAGACAATCGCAAATTTCTACATATGTACTATGGAGAGCGTTCTAACTGGCTGCATCACTGTGTGGTATGGGTGGCGGGGTGGGGGTGGGGGGTTCACGGCACGGGATCAAAGTAAGTTGCAGAAAGTTGTAAACTCAACCAGCTCTAGTATGGGAACTAGCCTCCACAGTATCCAGGATATCTTCAAGGAGTGATGCCCCAGAAAGGCAGCATCTATCACTAATACCCCCACCACTCAGGACATGCCCTCTTCTCATAGTTACCAACAGGGAGGGGGCTCCCAAAGCCTCAAGGCACACACTCAGTGTTTCAGGAATAGCTTCCTCTCCTCTACCATCAGATTTCTGAATGGACATTGAGCCCATGAACATGGTGCATTACTTATTTAATTTAACTCTGCAAATATACACATTTAACTATTATATACTGTTTTATTAATTATGTATTGCAATGCATTGGAGCCATGAAACAACAAATTTCATGACACATGCCAGTGATATTAAACCAGATTCTGATTCTAGTAAATTCTTCCTTGCAATTCAGGCCCACAAGATGGCAGCATTAATCCAGCAGCGACACCTCACTATTGCAGCGACAAAGTCCATGTACTCAGTGGTTGTCAATTGATAGTTCCAGTGTGACGTGTACTGTATCAGGAAATTGCCAAGGAACAACTGATCCCCATTCCTTCAGACTTCTTTGCAGTAGGATGCTGCTGGAAGCACCTACTTCTTTTCACAGAATAGCATTCCATTGGACAGACATGCTTTAAGTTTGTCATTCATCAAATGTTATTTTAACACTGGTCTAGGCTGAAACTGAACAAGCTGGTAGATGTTAGGCGAGACCAGGTGAGGGCGGTGGGTGAATGGGTAGGGGAGCGAGGCATGAAATAAGAAGCTGGGAATGAATAGGTGGAAGAGCTGAAGAACACTTTTTCATTCTGGCTTCTGACCCCTTCCTTTCCATTTATGACGAAGCATCCCAGCCTGAATCATCGACCGCTCACTCCACTCCATTGATGTCACTGTACTATTTTGTACTATTTAACTCTTTGAATTTTATGACCATTGGGTTTCTCACCAGTTATATAGTAGAAGAAGAAGGAGAAAGCCCTTAACTCTGAGTGGAGTCATCGGGACACTGTCGTGACGGTGTTTTTTATGAGGCCGAGTTGCTAGTAACCCAGCACGGATGGAAAGCGTGCAAGGGAGCCGGCTGGTTGCGAACGCGGGAGCCTTTGCTCCGAAGTCTGGCGCTGATGCCGCTACGCCACCAGCTGGCCAGTTATATAGTACTCTATTTCATATTTTCCCAACAAAATGCAAATCTTACATCTTCCATGTTATATCCCATCTGCCATGTCATCACCTTAGCATGCCTTTATTTCCTTGTGGCCTCTCCAAGCCTCAAAGCTTGGGTATGTTATACTTGATGCCTGCTTCTAAACCACTGGTAAAGATTATGGACTGCTTGTGTTCCAGCACCAATCCTGAAATCATCCAGAAATTGCACTTCTGCTTAATAACCTCTTGTGTGGCATCTTCTTAAAGTTCAAATTCTCTGCTTCCACTGGTTCCCTTATTCAACCAGTTGCAAACTCAAAAATCTTTGACATATTTGACGAACACGATTTTCATTTCCTAAATCCACTTCAACTCTGGCCATTCCTCTGCTACCACTTCCTTCGGAGCAGATTCTTCCATTTTGCCTGTTTCTGATCTGTGGTCAGGTGTGGTCAGGTCAGGTCTTATTGAAGAAACCTCGGCTTTCACAGACAAGAGCAGGGCAGTGAAACAAATCACTTCAGTTTGTAAGTACTATTAAGCACCCTTATTCGACAAATAGACAAAGAGTTGCAGTTTTATCTAACAAAATAACTTTTAACAAAATAAGTACATTTATGAAAAAGAGAGTTAAGATGATGAAACATTTTTTATGCAGTAAGTTTTGATGAGAATGCTGTGCTTTAAAAGTGATGGAGGGACATTCAGTACTAATTTCCAAAAGCTAATTGGATAAATACTTGATAGATAAAAATTACAAGGTGATGGAGAACAAAGTTCATAATTGGCACAAATTTGATAAATCTTTCAAAGAGCTGACAATGGACCGAATGTCTGCTTTTAGACTTATTCCATGATTCCATGTACGATCATTCCCTCAACACTAAAAGGTCAAAATAAATTTATTGTCAAAGTACGTACTGTAGATGTAATCATAAATTACTTGGAGATTCATTTTCTTGCAGGAAAAAGAAGGGAATGCAGCAGTTTTTTTTTTGAAAAACTACATATAAATAAACAAAAACTGACAAGCACCAATATGCAAAGAAGACAAACTGTGCAAGTAAATATAATTCTGAGAGCCTGAGTTTAAAGAGTCCGTAAGTTTTAGAATCAGTTCAGTGTAGTGGTGATTGAAGTTATCTGCATTGATTCAGGAGCCTGATAGTTGTAGGGTAACTGCTCTTCCTGAACCTGGTGGTGTGGCACCTTAGGCTTCTATTCCTCCTTCTAGTAATGAGTCTTTGATGATGGATGCTGAATTCTTGTAGCAGTGTTTCATGTAGATGTACTCACTGTTGAGGAGGGCTTCGCCTGTGGTGGACTGGCCTGTATCTACCACGTTCCCATTTCCCATTCCTGGACCTTGGTGCTTCAGTACCAGACTATGATGAAACCAGTTAGGATACCTTCCACAGTGCATCTATATAAGTTTCTTGGAGTTTTTAGAGACATGCTGAATCTACATAAACTTCTAAGAAACTACAGATGCTGTGGCACCTTCTTTGTGATGACACTTACGACCTGGTCCCAGGACAGATCCTCTGATATGTTAATGCCAAGGAATTTAAAGCTATTGATCCTCTCCACCTCTGCTAAGGACTGTTTCGTGGACTTCCAGCTTCTTCCTCTTGTAGTCGATAATCTGCTCTTTGGTTTTGCTGACATTGAGAGAGAGGTTGTTGTTGAGGAACCACTCAAAACGGATTTTCAATCCCCCTTCTAAATACCAATTCTTCATTAAATACGGCATTGGAACTGTACTTAGCCACACAATTATAAGTAGCAAGTGAGCAGAGCAGGGGACTAAGCGCACAGTCTGAGGTAAACCTGTGCTGATCGTGTGTGTGGCGGAGATACTGTTGCCAATCTGTACTCACTGGGGTCTGCAAGTGAGGAAATCGAGGATCCAGCTGCACAGGAGGTACCGAGGCCCAGGTGTTGGAGCTTAGTGATTAACTTCAGGGGATAGTAGCGTTGAATGCTGAGCTGTAGTCAATGAGGAGCATCCTGATGTATGCACCTTCATTATAGACAATAGGTGCAGAAGTAGACCATTCGGCCCCTCGAGTCTGCACCGCCATTCTGAGATCATGGCTGATCATTCACTATCAATACCCAGTCCCTGCCTTGTCCCCATATCCCTTGATTCCCCTATCCATCGGATATCTATCCAGCTCCTTCTTGAAAGCATCCAGAGAATTGGCCTCCACCGTCTTCCGAGGCAGAGCATTCCACACCTCCACAACTCTCTGGGAGAAGAAGTTCTTCCTCAACTCTGTTTTAAATAACTGACCTCTTATTCTCAATCCATGCCCTCTGGTACTGGACTCTCCCAACATCTGGAACATATTTCCTGGCTCAATCCTATCAAATCCTTTAATTATCTTAAACGTTTCAATCAGATCCCCTCTCAATCTCCTCAATTCCAGTGTGTACAAGCCCAATCTCTCCAATCTCTCTGCGTAAGACAGCCCTGCCATCCCAGGAATCAACCTAGTGAATCTACGCTGCACTTCCTCAATTGCCAGAATGTCCTTACTTAAACCTGGAGACCAAAACCATACACAATATTCCAGGTGTGGTCTCACCAGGGCCCTGTACAAATGCAAAAGGACATCCTTGCTCTTGTACTCAATTCCCCTTGTAACAAAGGCCAACATTCCATTTGCCCTCTTCACTGCCTGTTGCACTTGCTCATTATGCGGGTGTTTCAGAGCTGAGTGAACAGATAATGAACTGGCATCTGCTGTTGACATGTTATTGTGATAGGTGAATTGGAGCAGATCCAAGTCACTCCTCAGCCAGTTGATATGCTTAATGACTAACCTCTTGAAGACATTCACAGTGAATATCAGTCTTACTGGTCAATAATCATTGAGGTAAGCTACCACATTCTTCTTGGACCCCACAACCCTCACAATATTTGCCCAAGTGTATTATTATGCAAATATACTTAACATACTTACCACCATTCTGTAGACCGAGGAGTAAATAAAACAGTTTTTTTCTTGCTCTCAAAGATATTGGAGGACTTAAGCTAACAAGACAAAGGTACTTCTTATAAAACAATAACGTTGTGCAAAGGAGCATCTCTTACAGTGGCTTTAAGAGGCAAACAAGTTCTCAGAAACACAAAGGAAAAGCAGACTTTCAATAGTTCCATTTAAAATCAGAGAAATGTATACAACATACATCCTGAAATTCTTTTTCTGGCAGCCTTTATTCTGAAATAATCTACTGTATGTCTTAGAGAGTAACCGATCTCATGCCAGAATTTTTAATCAGCTCTCAAACCATCATACTGATGTTACAGTGTCCATTACTGATTTTTAGCTTACTAATCAAAAATGCAATTAAAACATTTGGGTTTTCAATTAAAATGTGGCTAATGTATTGGGGAATATTTGTTCTGCTCACATTTGGGAACAATTTAACTTGGGCTTGGAGACTTTGGATCTCTCTACTCAGTAAAACCCTATTTGTAATTGCGTGTTAATGTATATTGTATGTGTATTAACTCACAGATCCAGTGACTATTTAAATCTGTGACAAATGCAATGCACAGGAATCAGTGCTTGGGTCCCTGATTGGCCAAGGAACAAAATACCATGATCAAACGGATAATAGGAAGAACGATAAAAGAGGGGTTCAAGGGGTATTGTGGAAAAATATTAAGTTATTCATCTTGGTACACAAAAGAAGAGTAATGGTGGAATATTGGAACATGTTAATACTCAAAAGCAACCGTCAGCCTTCTCCCTCAGCGCACTGGATTCCGATGCCAAACAGTTCGAAGGATCCCTGCTGTAGTGCATCTTGCACTTCAAGCTGCAGCTATCTCTGCATTCTACGGATCAAGCCAAGATTGCCTTCATCATCTCTCTCTTCACTGGGTCAGTTCTGACTAGGGCCACCAATTGGGACAATAAGGGCACCATCTGCGGTGAATATGAGGAGTTCACCGCCGAGTTGTACCAGGTTTTCGACCATCCGGGATGCGGAGAGGAGGTAGAGGCCTGTGTCAAGGCTTGCACTTGGCGCTGGATTACACCGTGGAATTCAGGACCCTCACACCTGGGATGCGGAAGCACTGCTGGCCCATTACTATCGTGGCCTCTTGGGAGCATTTTAAAGATGAGATGCCCACCGACCTTGAAAGCCTCACCATTCTGTCCCTCCATGTTGACCAGTGTCGTATGGTCCAACCCTTCAGATCTCCAGCCGGAACCCTAGTTCCGTTCCCAGAAATATTTCAGGCTGCAGGCTGCATATTTCAGCAATGCGTCCAAACCCATGCAGTGAGGGAGAGCTCCCTTAAACCCCAGAGAGTGTGAGCATTGGGGGAGAAGCAACTTGTGCGCCTACTGAGGAGCAGCCAATCAAACATCCAGATAAACAGCACCAGCAGGTAGAGAGGAGGGGCCTTCTATCTGGTAAGCTCCCCACCCCAGTCCCTCGTTCCAGCACCATAGCCTGACTCTCTCTCTGTCTTGTCCACACCCTGACAGCTCTACACACACACACACACACACACACACACACACACACACACACACACACACACATACACACACACACACACTCACACACACACACACACACACACACACACACACACACACACACACACACACACACACACACACACACACACACACACACACACACAGGAGGCTTTGGTGGATTCCAGCACAGCAAGCAACTTTCTGGACCAGACTCTGAGTATGATACCTGGACTCCCTGTCGAGCCTATCTCACACCCCTTCTGCATCATGGCCATTGATGGATGTACCTTGGGGTCTGGGATGGTCAGGGTGTGGACATGAACATCGGAGAGCACCACAAGCCCATTCAACTCACCCAACCTCTCTCATCTTGGGTTACCCCGGCTCTCCAGTCACAACCCTCACTTCGCCTGGTCATCTAGTTCACCGCCGAGTTGAGGACTCACCTGCCTGCAACCTCAGGTGACCCCACCCTGTAAATGTGTGGAAATGGAGGAAGCCCTTGACATCACCAAATTCCTGCAGGAATACCTCAACTGAGCCATCACCTTCAGTAAAAGGAGGAGGGGTCCTGTCAGACCTGCACATACAAGCAACTCCAGTCTCCACCCAGCTAACAGGAGTCACCTGCCGCTTGTTTCCAACTCATCACCTGCAGCCTATTTAAACCCAGCTCTTATCCACTGTCCTTATTCACCCATCAAACCAGCCAGCCTCATCCAGTTGCTCCTAGCCTTCAGTTACCTTGTCATGTTAAGTATCTATTCTCTCTTGTTGCGTGTTCCCTTGTGGCTTGTTATTTTGCAGTTTATTGTTAAAGTGATCAGTGACTACTAAATTGTCTCCACTGCTCTTGGACCAAGCCTCCTCTAACTGTTATAAAATGTGTGTTCATATTACTAGGAATGATGACGTTATGGGGATTGCCAAACGTTATGTGAATTTTCTGGTGCAGTCTGTTTTGTCATGTGCTTTTGTGATATCATTCTGGAGGAACGTTGTCTCATTTTTTAACTGCATTGCATTTGTGGTTTCTAAATGACAATAAACTGAATCTGAATCTGAAATAACTAAAGGCAAAAAATGTATTGATTCCGCTGCCAGGACAGCATATGCAAATTCTTACGGCCACATGGTACCCCAGTGTGATCAGGCTGCCAATACTTCAAATTCTTTTGATGAACCAGTACAATTACAGCGAGCTGCATCAGAGACTGAAAGGACTTCGTGGGCTGAAGCACACTCTGTGCAAGACTTAAAGGACGGTGAGTTTAATTGAAAATGAGTGGCATGCATCAGGATTCTCAAGCATAGCAAGAAAAGTAACAGCAAACTTTATCACTGGCCGGAGGCATAATCCTGAAAGACACTGTCATTATCTGCTGCTTCTGGGCCATACCCTTGGAGGGCATTTGTACATCTTTAATTAATTACCCAAATGTAAGGGTTACAATTATGTACTTACTGTATACTTGTTTTCTCAGTTGGTCGAGACTTATCAAACTCACAGAAATGATGTTTTAAATGCTACTAAATTTTTATTCTGGGAATTTATTCCCATTTTAGATTCCATGAGATAATCTTTACAACTATATACTCACTTTACAAATATATACACGAGTTGACAAAAGCCTCGCAGTGTAAGCATCAATTTGCTTACCCCTACCAGCTACAATCTACTGAGGCAACTGAAAGACAAAATGGAGTCCTGAAAAGCAGGATAGCTCAACTGTAAATGGAAGTTGGGCTAAAGTGGCCGGCGGTGCTTCCACTGGCTCTCGTGGCAACGCGTGGCACTCCAAACTGTGTAACGGGTCTATCTCCACATGAGGTAGTACTTGGACATCTCATGCACTTTCCCTCTTTTTGGTTAAACAGATGGCCATCCGTACTGTGAGTAAAAGCACGTAACAGTCACAGTCATAATTAGGTATGGTATAGTAAGGGGAATAGACATGGCTCTCTGCCGCAAGGATCGAGAGGCCCAAAGGCTGTTATTTGCCTGATGCCTGGGTTTGCAACATCTCACCTGAACTGCGGAGGAATCTGGAGTGGGAGAGGAGGGGAGGGATCCAGTTGTCATTGTCCATGTGGGTATCAATGATGTAGAAATAATATAGAAAGTGGTCACATTTACTCAAGTCAAGTCACTTTTTATTGTCATTTCGACCATAGCTGCTGGTACAGTACGCAGTAAAAACGAGACAACGTTTTTCAGGACCATGGTGCAACATGAAACAGTACAAAAACTAGACTGAACTACATGAAAACAGCACAGAAAAAAAACTACACTAGATTACAGACCTACCCAGGACTGCATGAAGGGCACAAAACAGCGCAGGCATTACAATAAATAATAAACAAGACAATAAGCACAGTAGAGGGCAGTAAGTTGTTGTCAGTCCAGTCTCTGAGTATTGAGGAGTCTGAGAGATTGGGGGAAGAAACTGTTACATAGTCTGGTCGTGAGAGCCTGAATGCTCTGGTGCCTTTTCCCAGATGGCAGGAGGGAGAAGAGTTTGTATGAGGGGTGCATGGGGTCCTTCATAATGCTGTTTGCTTTGCGGATGCAGCGTGTAGTGTAAATGTCCGTGATGGTGGGAAGAGAGACCCGGATGATCTTCTCAGCTGACCTCACTATCCGCTGCAGGATCTGAGTGAATTTGAGCAGCTAGGGATTAAATTACAATGCAGAACCACAAAGGTAATAATCACTGGATTGTTACCTGAGCCACATGCAAATTGGCACAGGTTCAGCAAGACCAGAGAGCTAAATACGTGGGAGAAGTGGGCTTGAATCTGTGGGACATTGGCACTAGTACTGGGGAAGAGGGTGTGGATATAATGGGATGGTCTGCACCTGAACCATGCTGGGACCAAGATCCTGGCAAATCACTCAACGAGGGCTGTGGATGGGGCTTTAAACTAAATAGAAGGGAGTGGTTTGAACAGCTTGGAAAAGTATGGTTAAAGGAAAAGGGATGGATAGTGCAGGATTCGCCAGAATTAAAAATTAAGACGTAAGTTTAGAAATGGGTAAGGATTTAACTTCAAACAACTTGGAGAGAAATTTAGGAAGGGGGTGGTGAAACACTGAAGGTGTCATATTCGAATGAATGCAGTACAGGTGGTAATGTAGGTGATTCTGGTGTAGTTAGGAATTGATAGGTTTGATCTTGCATGCATCACTGAATTGTGGCTGAAAGAAAATCATGGCTGGGAGCTTAATATCCAACAATAAACATCACATTGAAAGCACAAGCAGGTAGGCAAATGGGGTGGGAAGGTTCCATTAGTAAAAAATGAAATCAAATCCTTGGAAAGAAGTGACATGGCCCAGAAGATGTAGAATTCATGAGTGTAGAGTTAAGAAACTTCGAGGGTAAAAAGACCTCGATGAGAGTTACACGGAAGCCTCCAAATAAATAGCCAGGTAAAAGTTACAATAAAGGGGGGGGGTGTAAAGGGAGCCCTTAACCCCTCCTGGTGGAGTCATCAGGGTGCCATCATGACAAGCTTTTTGCACCAATCACTTTTGGTGATTGCTCATCATACGGCATTTCTTTAGCATTTTTTTTTAACGAGGTCGAGTTGCTAGCTTGACACTCAACCCAGCACGGATGGAAAGGAGCCAGCTGGTTTCGAACTCAGGACCTCTCGCCCTGAAGTCCGGTGCTGATGCCACTACACCACCAACTGGCCAAAGTTACATTGGGAGATAGAAAAGGCATGGAAAACGGGCAACGTTATGATGGCCATGGGGAATTTGAATATGCAGGTAGATTGGGAAAATTAGATTGGCGCTGGACATCAAGAGAAGGAATTTGTTAAATCTCTACTAGATGGTTTTTTAGAGCAGTCTGTAGTCAAGCCCACTACTGAAAAGGCAATTCTGGATTGGTTGTTATGTAATAAACCCGATTTGATTGTATCGCTGTTACAGTAGAGTAAAGGGAACTAAAGAGGCATAATAGAGGAGCTGGTCTGCATTGATTGGAAGTGGATGATGGTAGCGAAGTAAATTTTCTGGGAGTAATTCGGAAGGTGCAGGATCAATTCATCCCAATTCAGTATTAAAAAGATATTATAGTACATTATTAAGGATAAGGTTTCAGGTACCTAGAGGCAGATGATAAAATATGCCAAAGTCAGTATGGTTTCCTTACTGGAAAAACTTGTCTGACAAATCTGACATCCTTTGAGGAAGTAACAGACAAGATACTCTTCAGAGAGTCAGTGGATTTTGTTTACTTGCTTTTTTAAATAGCTTTTGGCAAGATACTGGACACGAGGTTATTGAACAAGCCCCTGGTATTACAGGAAAGGTACTAACATGGACAGAAGCGAAAAGTTAGAGTGATGGGGTCCTATTCTGGTTGGCTGCTGGTGACTAGTGGTGTTCGGCAGGTGTCGGGATTGGGACCACTTCATTTCATTTTGTATGTCAATGATCTGGATGATGGAATTGATGGCGTTATGCCAAGTTTGAGAATGATATGAAGATGGGTGGAGGGGCAGGCGGTGTTGAAGAAGCAGGGAATCTACGGAAGGACCTGGACAGATTGTGTTACGAACCCCGTAACTGGGTCACTTACCAGCAAAGATAGAGAGGTCCGTTGAAGTCTGATGGTACTATTTTTAACAGTATTTATTAGTAAAAATACACAAAAATAATACCAATGCAAACATACAGATAATATACGTCATCAATACTAACTCTAAAAGTGCGGGTATAATAATAATCAATAAGAAATAAGCTCTATCGTTGTCTAGGGGATAATGTATTGTCCAATGGAAATATAAAAGTCACTAGCTCATTCAGGCTGCAGCCTTTGGTTGGAGAGAGACAGATGTTCGAAACTTGCCAGCTTTTCCTTTTTATGATGTCGATCCTTCAAGAGTTCTGTTTTTGTAGCCGGTCCTTTAGCTAAGCCGTTCCGTGGAAGCCTCGTCATCCGGGCAAGGATAGACACACACACACGAGTTCCCACCGGCTGTCGCTATTAAATGCTGTCACGGGATTTCTAGCGTTTCTCCTGGTGCGTCTGAAGGGGTTGTTCCCCAGACCCTCTTTTATCCTTACTCATGGGGTCTCAGATGTCAATCAGGTTGGGATGATGCAATCCCTCAACCAGACCACTCTGGTTGTCCCCTGACGGGTTTCGATGAATAGTACAGTACTCAATACATAATTCCGTCTCCAAGAGACAATAGCCGTTATCAATGGTTCCGCCTTTCGGAGGCCAGGACACATTCCAAACTTGTGTGTTCTGCACGTCTCTCTCTCATTTCCTGGGTCCCAGACCTGAATTAATAGCGATCTTGTGATTCTCACAAAGGAGGGGGCTACTTTGTACCCTTCAGCCCCTCAGAGTTGTGGCACATTCGTAACAATTGCAAGAATGGTCAAAGAAGTGCCAGGTGCAATACAATGTAGGGAAATGTGTGGTCATGAACTTTGGCAGAAGGAATAAAGACTGAGACTCTTTTCTAAAAGGGGAGGAAATTCAGAAATCAGAGGTGCATAGGGATTTGGGAGTCCTCATCCATAATTCCCTAAATGTTAGCTTGCGGGTTGATTTGGTAGTAAGGAAGACAAAGGCAATGTTTTCATTTATACCTGGTTAGTTACTGCCTGCCATGCTGCTGGCATTTAGGGCAGTAATGAAGGTCCTCCATCTCTGTCTGTCCTTGGCCATCTTCTCTAGTTGTGGTTCATGGTCCTCATTTCTGCCTCTACAGTATGGCACCAAGTTGTCTTTGGTTTCTACATTTCCTCTGCCTTTCAGGGGTCCATTGAAATGCTGTCTTGATGATGGAGTTGGCCTGTCTTCCCATCAGGTACCCAATCCATCTCCAGGGTTTCCTCATGATGATTGTGGCCGTGTCTTCTTGGTGACACTGCAGGAATAGGGCATGGTTGAAGATCTCTCTTGGCCAGAGGTTCTTCCGGAGTCTCATGGCGTTGAATGATGATGGCTTGACAAGATCACTCTCTGTCACGCGCCAGCGTTGTCCTGTACAAGAGTGTGGACAGATCATGGCTCTGATGTAGCTTCACCTTGGTCTGGACTGTACTTGGTTGATCCCCATATGTTGCTCATTGATCTGAAGATGCTTCTAGCTTTGCTGGGTCTGCACTGGATGTTGTGCTTGGTCCCACCATCCTGCCACATGATGCTGCCCAGGTTGGTGAATCTGCCGGTGCAGGGCAAGTGAGCACCATATGCCTTGAAGGGAGGTGGAGACTCGACACTGAAGGATACGATCTCAGTCTTTCGCTGGTTGACTCTGAGTCCAACCTGTCCACCAAAGGTACACATGTGCTGAGTTTTCTCTGGTATGTGTGCCGGTGTGTATGTGATAGTAACGTGAGGTCATCCTCAAAGTCAAGGTCTTCTAAATTAGAGAATTGAGCCCAACTTATGCCCCTCTGCTTAGCTTTCTTTGTTTGTCTCATAACCCAGTCAATCACCGGGTTAAACAATATTTCTGACAACACACAGCCTTGCCTGACTCCTGTCTTGACTTCAAAGATCAGATTGTAGTTCCCAGCTGTGCGGGTGAAATTAGCATAATCTCTGGACAAGTTCATCAATTTTGGAAGGGGTTCCATATGATCTGAGAATTTCCCAGAGGCTCTCCCTGTGGATGCTATCAAAAGCCTTTTCAAAGTCGACGAAATTCACACACAGTCTGCCACTCTGTGCACTGTTCAATGATGCTATGTAGCATGATGACCTGGTCAACAGAGCCTGTGCTTCTCCTGATGCCAGCTCTCCCTTTCCTCAAGCACACACCGACAGTATGTGTAATCCATTGGACAGTGGCTTTGACCTGAATCTTGCTGGGCACTGACAGAAGTGTGATGTCACGTCAGTTGTTGCAATCACTTTGCACTCCTTTCTTGGTGACCCTAACAATAACCCCCTTTGTCCAGTTTTTGGGTACTCACCCCCCATTCCCAAATTATAGTAACCAGTGGCTGCTGCAACTTCTGGTTCAGCTTTGAACAGTACGGTTCTGGACCTTTGCTGTTCTTTAATGATTTAATCACACCTTTTTTTTGGGTGGATTTGTGTTGATGTTTAGGTCCTCTGCTGCCTCTTGTATGTCAGGATTTTCATTTCCTGGTGGTGCATTCAGTAATTATCTGAAATACTCTCTCCATCATGCTTCTTGCTCTTTCTCAGTTGTCAAAAGCAGACCATTCTTATCTCTCACAGGGCCACTGGATCTGGTCTGGAACTTGCCACATAACAATTTAGAAACCTTCTATACATTTCCCTGATCATCTTGCTTGGCTGCTGCTTCGGCCTCCTCTGCAAGGCTTTCCGTGTAGACTCTTACCCTTTCTTACAAGTCTCCTCACTTTTTTGTTAGCTTCAGTGTATGCTAGTTGAAGTTTCACCTTAAGTTTGACTTTGCATCAAACACTTTCTTCTTAATTTTCCATCTTTTTTCTAAGGCTGCCATGTATCCTGCTGTACTCATTTTTTTGTTCTTCTTTCCAGCTTTCCAGGTGTCTGACCAGCAAAGACAGAAGAATCCGTTGGAGTCTGGTGGTACTGTATTCAAAAGTGTTTATTAGTAAAATAAGCAAAACAATACCAATAATGCATATATATGATATATATATATCACAAGTGAGCAATAATAAACCTAAAAGTGTAGGAATAATAGTAAGCGATAATAAACAGGCTCTATCGCTGTCTAGGGGTAAATGAATTGTCATAGAAAAGTATAAAGTTCAGTTCAGTTCATGCATGCTGAGTTGTAATGTATGGTTGTTGTGTTGTAATCGTAGGAGAGAGAGAGAGTGAGAGAGATGTAACAGCAACTGTTGCAGCAGGCAAACCTTTTACTCCTTTCTTAATCCGGCATGTCGTTATGACCCCTCTGTCATTCAGCTAGACCATTCGTCTGTGGTGGACTCGTCACTGTGGCATGAGTGGACACACACACACACAAGTCCCCACCGGCCCTGCTGTAACACTGTGAGTTTACTGACCGATCTCCTGGTTTGGTCTCTGAAGCTCCCACCTTTCCTGTGGGTTTCCAACACTCAATCAGTGTCCACTGGTGTGTCTCCTGGTGTGCCTGAAGGGTGTCTCTCCAGACCTGTCTTTTTATCCCTACTCACGGGGTGTCAGCCATCCATCAACTCTGAATGACTGTGTCCATCAAATCTGGCCACTCCTGCTGTCTCCTGAGGAATGTTAACGAGCAAAATAGTAGAAGATAGATAACCCTTGTAGAAGTTGTAATACAGTAAATCAACAGTCTCTCTCCCCTCTCTTATGTGTAGAAGATGTTCTTGCATGATTTTCATCTCTCTCTCTCTCTCTCATGAGCAGCATAGTAACAGTAATGGTTCGTGATTCTCGGGGGGGGGGATGGGTAACTCTGCACCCCATTGTCCATCAGATCTGTTCATCACTCATAACAGTATCCTACACAAGACTGCTGCATGCCTTGAAGACTGAAACAATCCATTTCTATAATATGCTGATCCTGTCTACTGACACATCCTCATCAAGGTCTTGCAAGGCCTGGAATCTGCTCTTAAGCTGAATGGTGAAGGCAGATCTCACACTGGTGTCCTTGAGCTTTTCAACGAGAAAACTTCCCTGTACACGTGCTCTGGTCCCAGTGCTTCTCAGCTTGAGCTTCATCACTGCTACAACAAGGTGGTTATCACTTCTTGTACCCGTTCCTCTCTTCACCTTTACATCCCGCAAGGATCGTCTCCATGTGCCATTGGACATCAAATGGTCAAACTGTTTCTTGTCTCGTGCATTGGGTGAGCATCATGTCAGTTTGTGGATTTCATGGTGTGGAAAGAAGGTCCCTCCTATAACCAGATTGTCATGGCACAGAGTTCCACCAGTCTTTCACCAGTGTTATTCATTGTCCCACATCCATGTTGCCCATGATCCTAGTGAAGTGTGTGTTGTTATTTCCCTCTTTGGCATTTAGATCTCCCGTGGCTATGATTAGGTCATGGTGTGGTGTTATTTCTACCTCTGATTGCAGCTGTTCATAGGAGACATCCTTTTCTTCAATGTCACTATCGTTAGTTGGAGCAAAATACTGGATCAGACATATTCATTTGCTTCCCTTTCTGCCTCACTCTCACCAACCTAGTGTTGAATGATTTCCACTCAAGCAAGCACTTCTCAATGCCTTTCTTCAAAATGATGCTGACCTTCTTCCCTTCCTTAGTATAAAACCGTTTAACCAGTTCCTGCCTTTAGTCTGCCAAACCCTGTCCATCTGCTTTCACTGACACCCAATATATGTAGGTTTTAATGACACATTTCTGCAATCATCTGTGTTAGCTTGCTGGTGTTGTACATGGCTCACTTATTCCAAAAAACAACTTTGGTCTAGGTCTTAGTGGTGTTCAGGATTTCATTCATCGTGCCTGTAGCTTCCTCTTGGTTTTCACTATTGTCAGTTGTGCAAATCCTGGGTGGAGACTCAGGAATACTCAGATGTCGAAGTGTCCTTCTGTAACCATTTTTTTTCACTAGTCAAGATTGTTAGCCCTGAGCTGGACCCCTAAACCTAGAGGACAGGTGATTTATGTAAGAGGATTAGAAAATAAAAGAAGGAACGTAGTGCTGAGGCTTTAAAAGGCATTGGTCAGACTGCACTTGGAGTATTGTGAGCAGTTTTGTGCCCCTTATCTAAGAGAAAGGTGTGCTGGCATTGGAACGGGTCCTGAGGAGTTTCATGAGAATGATAGTGGGAATGAAAGGGTTAACATGATGTGTTTGATGGCTCGGGGCCTGTACTCATTGAAGATTAAAAGAATGAGAGGCGATTACATTGACAGGCCTTGGTGGAGTGAACATGGAGAGGATGTTTCCAACGGTGGGAGAGTCTAGGACCAGGGGGTACAGCCTCACATTAGGAGAACATCTAGAATGGTGGGGAGGGCACATCCTCACATTCAGAATAGAGATGAGGAGGAATTTCTTTAGCCAGTTTGTGGCCAATCTGTGGAATTCATTGCCAGAGGTGGCTTTGAAGGCAAGCCATTGGGTATATTTTAGATGGACGTTGATAGGTTCTTGCATGTCAAAGGTTATGGGGAGTAGGCATGAGAATGGGGTTGAGAGGGAAAATAAATCAGCCATGACTGAATGGGGGAGCAACTAACTGGCCCGAATGGCCTAATTCTGCTCCTGTGTCTAATGATTATATGGCAATTCTGGAGAACCAATAGTCCAACATGGGTGAGGAAATACAAGAAAGAAGCATTAGCAAAGACAGACCAAGTTGTTTACCTGAGCCTGGTATCATTTGTTTGCATTTAACCCATAGCCCCCTAAATGTTTTTATCCATTTGCCTGTCAAAATATATTTTAAATGTTGTAATTGTACCCATCCTCTGGCAGCTCATTCCATAACCCACCACCACCCTGCATATGATAAGGAGGCTAAGAGACTTCAAGGAAATAAAGGCAGTCTTACTGAAGCATCAAAATTTGGCAAATGGAATACATTGTAGAAAAAAAAGTGACGTTAATCTCTGGAAGAGAATACAGAAATGCTAGGTACTTTTAAAGCAAGAAAAGTTGATATTTAAACAAACTAGGCTGTCCATGTGTGCAAGTCACTGAAAACAAACAGACAGGTGCAGAAGATATTGGGGAAGGCAGATGCAACAGGATCTGAGAACAAAAATACAGATGATTTATCACCTTTATGTAAGACCTTGGTGAGTTTCACCTGGAGTTTTGAGTACAATTTTGGATTTCTTACCTGACAAAATATGTACTTGTTTTAGAGGGAGTGCAGTATATACTTATCAGACTAATTCCTGAATAGCAGGTCTGTCATAAGGGATTGAGTATGTTCAGGTTTAGTAATATGAGAGATGATGTCTTTGAAATGTTTAAAATTCATAAGGGGCTTGGCAATGCGGATATAAGGAAGAGGCTTCCTCTGGTCAAGGAGCCAAGAATTGTTCTCATAATAAGGGCTCAATCATTTAGAACTGAAATGCGGATAAATTCCCTTACCCAGAAGGTTGCTGCGACACTATTATTGGTTGCATTCAAAACACGGGATGATGGATTGATAGATTTCTGACTGTTAAAATAATTAAGGGATGTGGAAATAGGGCTGGAAAATGAATTGGGTTTAATACCACTGGCATCTATCACGAAATTTGTTAACTTTACGGCAGCAGTACAATGCAATATATGATATATAGGAAAAACTGAATTACAGTAAGTATATGTATATTAAATAGTTAAGTGTAAATAAGTGGTGCAAAAACAAACAATTTTTTTAAAAAAAGTAGTGAGGTAGTGTACATGGGTTCAATGTCCATTTAGAAATTGGATGGTAAAAGGGAAGAAGCTGTTCCTGAATCATTGAGTGTGACTTCAGACTTCTGTACCTCCTTTCTAAGCTTAACAATAAGAAGAGGGAATGTCCTGGGTGGTGAGGATCTTTAATGATGGACGTTACCTTCCAGAGGCACTGCTCCTTGAAGATATCTTGGATACTACGGAGACTAGTACCCATGATGGAGCTAACTAATTTTACAACTTCCTGCAACTTACTTCGATCCTGTGCAGTAGCTCCCCCAAACCAGATGGTGATGCAGCCAGTCAGAATGTTCTCCACGGTACATCTGTAAAGATTTTTGAGTGATTTAGGTGACAAACCAAATCTCCTCAAACAATAAAATATAGCTGCTGTTTTGCCTTCTTTATAGCTATATCAATGTGATGCGACCAGGTTAGGTCCTCAGAGACATTGACACCCAGGAACTTGAAATTACTCTCTCCATCTCTGATCCCTCTGAAGATTGGTTTGTGTTCTACCTTTTCTGAAGTCCACAATCAGCTCTTTGATCTTACTAACACTGAGTGCAAGGCTGTTGCTATGACACCACTCAACCAACTGGTATATGGTGTGTAAAGTAGAAAGATCCACTAATATCTTGTGAAATGGTGTAGCAGGTATGAAGAGTCAAATTCCCCGTTACATCTTCTATGTCTTGTGTTAGTAATGAAATGAAAGATAGCAGAAAATGAATGAGGATAGAAAAGATAGTACAAGGCCAAAGTCAATGCTGATGGGATTTTAAAAAGGATTGGTTTAGAAGAGATGTAAATGCAATGTTAAGTGACTACGTGGAATTGGGGAAGTCTGATTCCAGAGGATGAAGTCTTGCTCCTTAAGTATGAGAAGATCAATTGAACCAGTGTGATGCACCATCAATAACTCTCGGAGTCGTGTGTCAAGGTAGGCTTTTATTAGCTGGAAGAAAGCACTGTCAGCAGCAAGAGACCGTCACACAACATCCTGGAGACTGAGGGAGGGGCAGTGCCTCCAATCGCCTTTATCCAGGGGTCTGTGGGAGGAGCCACAGGAGCAGTCAGCTGGGGGGGGGGGGGGCGTGTCCAGACAGGTATATGTAGTTCACCACACAGTGTAAACAGCTGACATCTGAGCAAGCCATACAGTATACCCACACAGAAGCTAAATCTGAGCAAGACATTTGGCATCTCCACAGCTGTATGAAAATATAGTAAAAGCTAAAATGGACATATGACAAACGACCTACTGTTGGAACTCAGTAGATCAAGCAGTTTCTGTGGGGGCGGCGGGGTGAATGGATAGATTGGCAGTGATTTATTTATTTATTTTGTCACTGATTTCAGGCTTCCCGCTCAGTCTGTTGATGCAGACATTTGGAGGTGTGCCTGAACTGCGAGGGTCATCTCAGAGACAAAACAAGCAATTGCATGGCATGTCGTATTTACAGAATCATTTCTTACAGGCAACATATTAGACTCCTCCATCACTGGATCTGTAAATGTAGGAGATTCAATGCCCTGTATAAATGTACTTTACATGCAGTTCATCTCTCTGCCTACTGCACCTATCCATGAAAACATTAGTAAAGATAACCTTCTGATCGGGAGATCAGAATCCCGAGAGGAAGAATTTTCACTTGGGCTCACTGACAGAGTAGAAAAGGCAGCAACGTGGCAGATTTTTTGATGGAGCTCTGGCCAATTGGGAGATCTGAAGCTTGACGGGAGGGACCTTCACTCAGGCTCACTAACAGAGTAGAAAAAGGCAGCAACTCATGGATGATTTGACCAGCGACTGATTGGGAGATCAGGAGCTTAAGAGGAGGGAATTTCGCTCAGGCTCGCTAACGGAGTATAAAAAGGCAACAAAATACAGCAGTATTTTTTTGGAGTTCTGACCAATGACCTATCAGTGTTTGGGATTGGTTAGCAGGAACAAATTAAAGGAAGGTGTGGCAAGCACAGCAGCCATCATTGGAGTGGGCAGAGTTAGTTAGACTGGTGATTTTGAGGCTTCAGTCAGTGAATGCACAAAAAGAAAAGCTGTAGGTGGTGTTTTCTTTCCCCTCCCTTCTTTACTTTTGCTCAGTTAGGACAGTAGACGTGCCAGGCGGGATGGTTAACTGCTCATCTTGCAGAGTGTGGGAAGGCAGGGAGACCTCCAGCATCCCTGACGACTACAACTGAGAAATGCATCCAGCTGCAGCTTCTACAATCCGTGTTAAGGAGCTGGAGCTGGAACTGGATGAACTCGGGATCATTCGGGAAACTGAAGGGATGATAGATAGGACTTACAGAGAGGTGGTTATACCCAGGGTGCAGGACACAGGAAACTGTGTGACAATCAGGAAGGGGAAAGGGGTTAAGAAGCCAGTGCAGAGTACACCTGTGGCCATTTCCCTCAACATCACTTTAGATACCTTTGGGGGTGGGG